>NC_139671.1:16405012-16520012 GCF_951799395.1 Argentina silus | reverse complement strand
CACCCTTCCTCCCCCCCTGCTGAGAGCTGAGGAGGGAGGGGAGGGATTGGGGTGGAGGGAGGGAGGGGGGGGGGGGGGGGGTGACACAGCTGTCCAATTACACATCTAACAACCATCACTCCCTCCCCCCACCAACACTCTCCTGTTAAGCCAATAAACCATGCGATGCTAAAAACCACACCCAGCTAACCAGTTAACCAGCTAACCGCTAACTCGCCTCCCTCTACCTCTCTGACTCTAACTAATGGTCTTCTACAATAGACCAAACCGCCTAACCAGAATTCTACTCTATTCTATATCTCTAAATAGCTAACAATATCTGTTCTACAATAGCTTGTTTTACAATAGCCAATCACGCTTACGGTAAACCTCTCTAGCTGTAGTCTTATAAAACCCCCTCCGGTTGATCAGCGGACCTCCTTATAAGGGTCTTGCATACAACATCATACAGTAGAACAGAAAAACAACACCAACAGCATTTCCAGAACCTCGAAAACATATGGAAGGGTTTTCTTTTCCACAATGACTGTAACTTACCACACCCTACCCTCAACCCCCACAACCCCCACCCACCCCATCAGACAAGGGGTCTGACTGTAAGAAAGAAAGGATCTGATTACATCAGAGTAACCTCAACTATCCCCAAGGAGAGTCAACGATAAAGAACTATGGACAGAGAACATAATCATGTCAGGGGCGAAGCAGCCCCCATAAACTACCATTCACCAACTGACCCCATCTGGCCAATACTGACATTTAATCACAGATTTACTGACAATGACTCGGTGAGACGACCACTGAGAATGTTACGGCCAGAAAATCACATCATAAAACAGGAAGGAACCTGATATCGTCAGAGCTTCTCTATAAAGCTAACCTTCTGTCCTCACCCATAAAGCTCAGACTTAAGTGAGTTCAATGCCGCTGTGCTGCCGTCCAGTTATGATTAATAACACACTTAGAAAAGCATGCACAGACACACACACTCACACACACAAACAGATTTGACCAGACACTGTCTGGAAACTCCCTGTCGGGTCGTAGTTCATTCATGACAGTTAACCCCCGCGCCCTTTGACCTCCAAGGTGAGGATAGAGTCCCAGAGCGGAGGAGAAATGAGGGGAGGAAGACAAATTGGAAGGGTGGATAGGAAAGATGGAGTAGGGGCGGCATAATAGAGGAGGAGAAGGGGAGAAGAGAAGAGAAGAGAAGAAAATCAGTACAGAGAAGACACTGAAAGAGGAGAGGGAACAGGGGAGTCCTCCATCTCAATCTGACCGCCCCGCACCCTCCCCAGACGACCTCGACGCATCATTAGGCTAAGCCCCTCGTCACCTGAGTACTCACTCAGAGGGGCCCCGGGGCTGTGAGTTTAATTCTCCTATGTTTGTCATCTCCTAAAGGACCCTCTTTACTCTCCCCCCTCCCTTTATGTCTCTTTACCTCTGCCATACCCTCCAATCTTCTACCACTGACCCCCCACATTCACTACATACCTGGGATCAAAGCCTAACGGGACCCCCCTGACCCCTGCTCTCACTCTCTCCTGCTCCCGGGGCCTCAGTGGAGGTGTAATGGTGCATTCCCATGTCTTGGTCAGGTCATCATCCATAAGCTCACTTACATGGTGCATCGCGATGAGTGAATGTCATGTTATAATGGGTTGTTTTCTGCCTTTTGATTTATTTGTTTCTGTTGTCGGTGTGTGTGTGGACGGGCGTGCGTGTGTGCGTGCGTGCGTGTGTGCATGTGTGCGTGTATGTGTGTGTGTGTGTGTGTGTGTGTGTGTGTGTGTGTGTGAGAATGCACTTTGTGTGTCTGTGTGTCTGTATGTGTGTGTGTGTGTATTTGTGTGTGTGTGTGTGTGTGTGTGTGTGTGTGTGTGTGTGTGTGCACTTATGTGCTTGTGTGTGTGTGTGTGTGTGTGTGTGTGTGTGTGTGTGCACTTATGTGCTTGTGTGTGTGTGTGTGTGTGTAAGTGTGTTCCTGCTGTTGTTGATCTGTTTGTTGTGGTAACGCTGTGTGTAGCGTGTGAACTACTGGTCCTCTGCTTATGGCAGTAACACAAACTGGGAAAATAAACTGGCACTGACAACATCAATAAAAAAGCCTTTCTAACAAACTAACACAGCTCAGTGACTGCAAATGTAACATAACGTCTAAAACAACATTCAGGCAATTGAATCCAACGTACATTATCAAACTCAGTTTTCATTCATTCTGTAATTTCTATCCATCAGTGACTTTTCATCCGACACATAAACACACGTTGATTTAAACATAACAAAGTCTTACTGACTTAGTGTGAGGCCTTTATAAGGTTTCTGACACAGCTTGCTGACATGACACATGTTACGGTAGACCCCAGACAGAATAGGATTTCACCTCAGCTATGTACAGTATGTGTGTACACAGTTGGCTGAGTGTTTTGTGTCACTTCAATAACCTCAATTATCAGCCAGAACTACTGCCATTCAGTGTCTTAGGATGAAACACACACCGCAATTACTATCGCACCCTACTATCGCACCCTACTATCGCACCCTACTTCAGATGAAAAGCTTTGTCGCTAACTTCACTAGCACAGACGATCGATGTGTTATCTCAATTGTTTATTAATGGATAAACATCAAAAAGAAACGCAAAAGAGATTCAGTTACGGCTATGAAGTATTGCGGTGAAAATGTCTGTGACAAAGTACCCTAAGGGGACTGTTATCCTCTTTCTTTTCCTCTTCTCCTCCTCTCCATGTTCCCTCTCTCAGCCCTGTTGTCTCCTGCTCTATATACAGAGCTGGGTGTATTTATGCTGGGACTTGAAACTCTTATTTATGGCTGCTATTAAGGATGGAATCTTGTAGATCTGTCTGTATCCCAGCTGTTAGCAGAGCAGGAGAAGATCGTTGCTCCACAGCCTATATATGGCAAAACTGTGTGTGTGTGTGTGTGTGTGTGTGTGTGTGTGTGTGTGTGTGTGTGGGTGGGTGGGTGGGTGGGTGTGTGTGTGTGTGTGTGTGTGTGTGTGTGTGTGTGTGTGTGTGTGTGTGTGTGTGTGTGTGTGTGTGTGTGTGTGTGTGTGTGTGTGTGTGGGTGGGTGGGTGGGTGGGTGGGTGTGTGCCTCCAATCACTATAAAGACAGATGGCCCATGTACTATTAGGACACATGTACACACACACACACACACACACACACACACACACGAGAGAGAGAGAAGATGAGTGCATAGATAGGGAACACCTGATGAGAAGAGAGAAGAGCATGATGATAGAAAAGGAAGAGGGGAGGGAGGGAGAGAGATAACAGGAAGAGAAGGAAGGAGTCTTTGACAGAAGAGATCAAGTAGAAAGCGATGGAAGCGGAGTTAGTCAGAGAGTTATCGAGTTTGCTTTACAAGCATCATGCATTTCTTATTGGCAACAACCCTCAATCAGTCCTTAACATCTTCACTCACCAAATCAATTTAAATTCAGGTCAATTCAGACAATTTGATGATGTTTATTATGCTCATCTACAGTCCGAAGGGTGTATTCAGACAGTCAGACTCCTGCTTGATGAGTCCAATACGTATTGAGACAGGCAACCCATTCTCTCGCAAATACCTCCTTAATTCATCAGAACAGAAATTCACAAATTCAACTCCTCAAATCTGGTCAAAAATGTGTGAATGCTGGACTTTAGAAGGAGATTGGTTTCTCCTGGAGGGAGTACATGAGTACACTGGGTACTATGCCAGACAGGCTTGGAAATGTGATGTTTTAAGGGTACACTATAGTCAGAGAGATTTAAGCATACCATTTCAGGTGTGTCAGGTCAGGTCACTGGATCAGTTGTTTTTGTGCATTTCAGCTAATTTGTTCTGGAGAGGCAAATGAAGGTGGAAAAATGGCTTGTGAACTGAACTCTGAATCCTACGGTGATATGCTGAGAAGTCACGTCCCTACAAAATCCACAGATACCACGCACCGCTTGTACAATACACACACACACACACACACACACACACACACACACAGATGACACACACAGCCCCAATACTCCTCTTTGAGTCAAAACCATCCCAATGCCTCCAAAAACCACCACATACCAGAGGTTCAGCTCATTATATTCCCCTTTCCACACTCGTAAATTTGAGGTGACAGTGCAGACAGTCCAATCATCTACACGTACACCCTTGATACAGGCCTGTTAATTTATGGCATTTGTGCATGACCAAACAGAAATGGAGAGAGTGTGAGCGTGCGTGCGTGTGTGTCACTGAATCCAAAGAAAAAGAGAGAGAGAGAGAGAGAGCGACAAAGAGAAAGAGAAAGAGAAGGGGAGATGTTTTTCTCCTCTGATGAATGTCACATTTTGTCAGACATTGCCAGGAGTGAGCGTCGGCCATTTTGCTGGCGCTCCGGAGGATTAGAATGAGAGGCAGTCTGAACATTACTGCATTTCTCCTCCTTCTCTATTAGATCTTAGTCTAGTCCCAGACTGAAGGCTCCTCCAGCAGGGCACACACATTGAATTAGATAGATAAAACAAGGACTGGAAGGAAATGAACTACGGTTCAAACTATTTTGGGCCTGTTTGTAAACCAAAGTTTGAACTATTTCGAGCCTGTGTGTGTGTGTGTGTGTGTGTGTGTGTGTGTGTGTGTTCTCTGTATATCAGTGCATATCAGTGTATACACCTGTTAGTAGCCCCACCAGGTTCACATTAGTCCAAACAACTAATCAATCCCCCCACCCCCATGACCTCTCAACCCTACCACCACTATACCTCCCACGATTTGTCTGTTTGTCATGCCCCCCATCCCTTCATCCCACCCACCCCTGGACGGCTGCTACCGTGAAGCCCCCCATGTAGAATGTCACACGGGGACAAACAACAGCATGGTCTTCAAAAGACCCCCCCCCCCCCTCCTCCTCTACCCCCAGTCCGCGGGACAGGATCACAGACAGGCCACACTGCCCAGGACTCGACCCCAGAGGCCTGACTCTGAAACTGGGCTGAAATAATAAACATCCCCCCCCCCCCCCCCCTCTCTCTCTCTCTCTCGCCCTGGGTCTCCAGACTCTGTACATCGATAGTCATCTATCATGAAGCGGATCGCCTAAGCTTTAGTTAAGTTAAGTTAAGACCCATATGTGAGAAAATAAGGGAACTTGGGGTGGGACTCTGAATTTTGGAAAGTGTACAGATACAACAAACAGGGATGTGATTATCCAAGCCAGTTCTGTAACACAAACCACATTTCCAAACTCTAACTCTCTCTCTCCGTCTTCACCGATGATCAGAACAATCATCATCATGGTAAATCACGTCTTGGGATCTCAGATCTGGCAAAGAACCCAAGTTCTCTTCAAGATCTCTCAATTCTATGCCAGATCATCTTTGAACACCAACACAAGCAAGGCAAATCCTCCCCAGCGTGAGTCCGAATATGCCGGTTTTATTTGGTGTAATCTGTAACTAACTATCCAAGGGGCAGCTTGGTGAAACAATCCCCGATTGTTCGGGTAGTGGAGGCACACACCGTTCCTTTAACGATACGCCAAGGGTACATCTGATAAAATAAAACACAGCACAGGGACACAGCCAGGTTCACCAGCCAGTCATCCCAGCCAGTTGTCCCTGATTCAATTTCAGCCCTTTAAAAAAAGATACAGAATCCCAAACAAAAGGCATTTCATGCTATTTCACCGGGCGCTTCTCACATGTTGCTACTTTACTTTGTGCTCCTAACGTTGTTAACAAAGGGCATGTGACAGAAGTCAGCTGTGAGCAAGCAGGGCTCTCATTTCTGTGTCATCAACCCGCACCAAAGCTCTCTTTTCTATTTCTCAGCGCTTTTTGCCTCCTATATGAGGCTCTCCAAATTCTCCACCCTTTTCTCTGAAGTGTACGCTTCACTTCCACTCCCCTACACTGGTTTTAAAGCATACGATTGGTGTAACAGCCCATGCTTACACCAATCCTATGCTTTCAGTCTATGGAGAATGGTAACAAGGTAAGAAGGGTATAGTATGTGTGTTTCCTGCCGGTAACAGAGTTAAATGACCACCATTTGGGGGACACACAGCCTACAGCAGGGCTGGTTGCTCCCCTTACAACATCAAACAAGCATTTGTTGTATCCACAAGGTCCTATATGAGGAAACACTAACACCATAGATTAACATTGTCTTCATTCAGGGTTAATAAATGGTTTATACTGTAGGTAGTTAATAGATTGGTAATCATTAGTAACAGTTCTAGTAGGTGTACATACTGTCCTAAACCACACTATTCACTACAGCCAGTGGCCACTACTTTGGATCTGGAGGGCCATGGGGTGTACATGCTTTTAGTCCAGCCTAGCACCAACACACCTTAAATTACCTAATCAACTATTGACCAAGATGAATGTGGAAACATGGGCACATACAGTATGGCCAGCAACTAGGGGGATGGATAGCTGCTCACATAACAAAGACTGATTTAGGGTCTTGTTCCATTCATAAAGACATATAAAGAACAAAAAAACGAACAAATGCCCCCTAAATTCATTACTTAAAGGTCATTACAATACTGAAAAGTAACCTCTGGGTGCATTTCAACATTCTTAAGTTGCCTCCTCCTCCTTGTAACCTTTCCTTCTCTCCTTTCCTCATCAACAGACTTTACTGGAGCTGCTTGGAATAACGTTAACGACGTTAATGATGTTAACCCCTATGGAAAAACCACACCTACAATTGTCTCATAAGACTCACATGAGTCCTGCAGGGAGCGCCTGATGCTCTCAACATCACTTATCATAATTCAACAAGAGCCAACAGGAAAACAGCATGACTTTGCAATGCTTTTGACCATCCCATAAACAGCCACTTGAGCAGCTGCCATGATCCATAAAGTCTGAAGATCTCTGGCATCACAACTATATCATTAATTACTTCAGCGAAACAGGTGACAGATGATGAAAGACTAATGGAGCGATGAACCCATGGCAGACAGAAGCTTCGGGCCAAAGACTGACAAGTCTTTCAAGATTCTATCAAAGGGAAGAGAACTGTATCCGTTTGGTCCACTCAGCAGAATAGCGGTAGCGCAGTCAGTGGGGGAGTCTCCTCCACCATCTCCATCCCTCTCTAGGCTTTCCGAGCCTCTCAGATTGAGAGAGACGTACCCCTAGGGACGGATCTGATAACCGCTAGTGTGATGGATGAGTCGGCCGTTTGATCAATACCGTAAATCTCAGAGACTGTACAGCATCGAGGCAACGCCCCGCCCCTACCAAACACCAAAGAACGGCATCATGGGAGGTACCGGGGTTATGAATCATTGTTTGTCCTCTAGACAGCCTCCCCCCCCCCCCCCCCACACACACACACATCCTAAACCCTCTTGCTGACAACACCCCCCCCACCCCCACTCTGCCTTGCACACCAGAATAGTGAGTGCTGCATCAGTACCAAGAGTGATGAATAATGGATTTACAGGAGGAGAGAGAGAGGAAGAGAGGTGCACGAGAAAGAGAGAGAGAGAGAGAGAGAGAGAGAGAGAGAGAGAAAGAGAGAGAGAGAGAGAGAGAGGGGGGGGCAATAAGGGCATGGGACTATGTGACATGATGGGGGTGTGGGGTTATTTCTGGAGACACTCTGGGGTTCTGGGATGGGACAGTCTGCCGCAGTAGAGAACACAGAGCGCCTGCGTCAGCCAGAGGAGGGAGGAAAGAGTGAGAGAGAGAGAGAGAGAGAGACAAAGAGTGAGAGAGAGAGAGAGAGAAAGAGAGAGAGAGAGAGAGAGAGAGAGAGAGAAATAGAGAAAGAGAGAAAGGGGAAAGAGAGAAAGAGGGGAGAGAGAGAGAACCACCCCCAAAAAACAACAACAACAACAACAACAACAACAACTAATATGGACCTGTCCCAAGTCTACATAACCACAAAGAAGGAAGAGATTACATGCTGTCTGCAAACTCGCAGGTCAGAAGAAGGTCTATCAAATACACGTAACTTTAAAAAAAAAATGTATTTACTTTATTTATTCATCATTTATTTATTCCCAGTTAGTCTGGACGATAAGATAAGGTCATGATAATAGTTTCGGGTCAACATCACATGCTATCACCATACATCAGTGCTCTCTCTCGTGATCCTGAACCATGCCAAACCAGTTTCAGTTTCAACACATCTAAATACATGACCAACGGTCGGTAACATCGTAACACAGCTCCAACTCATGTGGTCTTACAGCTCCGTCCAATTTCTCTCCACCTTTTCCTAAAGTATGCACTTTTGTACTTCCCTGCATGGATTTAGATGAGAATGCATTGGTGCTTTTAAATCTGCATGGGTAAGTGAACATGTGCATACTTCGGGAAAAGGGTGGAGAAATGGGACGCAGTAAAACAAACCATAGAGTTATTTAACACATCACACTTACAATAAACAATACTGAAAGAAATATGAGAGTGAGTGGTTAGAATTGATGGCCTCACTATTGAACTAGGAGTGAAATGTAAGCAGATTTTGTGGTTTTCTCCACCACATCGATCTGCTACAAAAACTGCAATTCGTCCCTCATTAATCCCAATTCAACACTGTTGGTATAGATTAAGGAGCAAACACACACACACACACACACACACACACACACACACACACACACACACACACACACACACACACACACACACACACACACACACACACCATAAACTGTCCTGAGGCTAACTCAATTATGACGCTAGAATATATTATCTATATCTACCGGTGCAGGGCTGGTGCATGAATGACAAACCTAAAAACAATCTGTCAAACCTAATCTAAACCTGTCTTGCCATCGCATTTTACTATTACTGCGTCTATGGCTCATACACAAACACGTTCATAATCCATTTCCTAAAGGCCTCTGAGCGTCAACATTAGCATGCTAAACAACCACTCATAATAGATAGCTGTGGGCAATTAGCTGACATTTACATTTACATTTACATTTATGGCATTTAGCAGACGCCTTTAAAAAAATTAAATAAATCCAAAGCGACTTACAACAATACATTTGTTTAAGTAAGTGAATCATCTATCCAACAGTCATCATAAGACAAAGTAATCGATGCTCACACCAGGGGCAGTCGTAATGAGTCGTATTTTTTTTTTTTTTTTAAGCCTACGTGTGTGGCCTACGTGTGTGGCGTGGGGACACACTGTGAGAGTGGACTCTGAGAGTGGGTTTGGCGGTAGACAGCTTGATGCGAGCATGGATTGCATCACTGCCTGTGAGACTGCATTACCTTCTCCTCCATACACAGTATTCAATTAGGAACAACAGTCATCGTTGCAGAGGCTACACTGTGGAAGGAAGTGTGGTGTGTACCTTTAAAGTCCCTCCATCACCTGCCATCTTACGTAAGCGTTTAGTTAGTCATGCATGGCCTTGTGTCACTGCCAGTAAGGAGCACGAGATGGACATTAACATAATAGGTGGTTGTGGAAGTCAAGAGGTAAATAGCCTATGGCCCAAACGACATGCCGGATTGGATTATGCTTTAATGTTATTTGATCCATAAATTCTGTAAGACTCTGTCCTGGCCTGCCACTTCTTTAACCTCAAATCCCCTAACCACACATATTTGTCTGACCCAGTTATGGTAAAATCCCCAATGCCAAACCAAGAAAATATATTGACTAAATCCAGGCCACGTCATCCACTTTGTGAAGCATTCACTTGCTCCTAAAACAGATGCATATTACGTTTGTTCTCTGAGTCATCCCGTTGGAGTAAAGGAATAGTAAAAGAATCGACTTAGGGTTTTCTAAGACTGTGACACATCTCGAATAAATCATTTAAAAAAAGATTTTTAAAAAAGACTTTGTATAACCTGGCTCTCCAATGACAAAAACAATCCCTGTAATATCTGAGATGAAACAGGAATATGTTCTCTTTCTCAGACAGTACTTGGGTGGGTTAAGTAAAGATATAAAAATCCTGTTTCTCGTGTAGGAAACATGCTGCGGTTCAATTTCTAATCATAATGATTGATTCGTTCCAGACAGGTCTTAACACTCCCCTGGGTGTAGTCCACTGTCCAAAACCTGCTGGCCGGACCTAGGCCACTCAATAACGCATCATCATCCCAGAGGGCCACGGGAGGCAAATCCCCCAGAAACAGCTCCGCATCTGAGCTCATCACTATTTCAAATGAGAAGAGGAGAAAATCAATGGGACTCTTCAAAGAGGAGGATACAATCTGTCTTTTGGATAGAGAGAAGGGGGAGGGGGCATAGGGTGGAGGGTGAAGGAGAGGGAGAGAGAGGGTGAGAGGGAGAGAGAGAGGGAGAAGAGAGAGAGAGAGAGAGAGGGAGAAGAGAGAGAGAGAGAGAGAGAGGGAGAGAGAGAGAGGAGAGAGAGAGAGAGAGAGAGAGAGAGAGAGAGAGGGAGAGGGAGAGAGAGAGAGAGCGAGAGAGAGAGAGAGAGAGAGAGAGAGCATGTCTCCTCACAGCAATGATTCATCCGTGCTGCCATGTCATACCGCACGCGCGTGTGCTAACTGTGCATCCCATGACATTGGTTCTTACTGTCCTCTGAATTTACAGCGAGTTGATTACTTACAGAGATTGTAAGGATAGTAAGGATAACTGCAAGCAATTGAGTTATCTCGACACACAAATATCAATTTGTTCCAAGGCCTATATACAGTATGTCATATGTTTCCCACTATGATCAACAATAACCACAACATAGTGCATGGGTTAGTAGAACTGTAATCTAATTCATGACAACATGACATCCCCATTGGACTAAACCACACAATATATAAACACACAGACATCAGTGTGGGAACGTTGCATGGGTTAAGAGTTCTCTCCTTCGAGGACGGAAAAAACTCCCAAACACAAATCCCTCTGCCTTCCCCCCTTTTTCCAAGAATGAAAGTGGATAGGGATGTGTTTGTTTTCCAAAGGATTTGAATAGAAAGTGCTCAAGCCTCCGGTGGGAAAACCCGGAGCGCCGATACAGAGGTGCACTTGTCCGCTACTTCGGCATGGTAGCAGAATGGCCACTGTACATCACCAAGGCAGACCTGGTTCACTACGTTTCTGTAAATACTTGGACAGTATACGTTTTTTTTCTGTTTGCCATTGTTAACCTGTTTCCGCCACCATACCGACTACTTCAGGGGAGGCTGGTGGAGGTAGAAATCGGAGGACGGGCTCATTGTAATGCATGGAATTGAATGAGGAATGGTATCAAACCGTTCCATGCATTTCCACCAGCCTCCACTGGACTACTTCTATTACAGTCAAATGTCTCCCAAAGTTTTTTTTTTTTTTTTTTTTTTTTTTTTTTTTACAACAGATAGGTCTGAGAGTACTGTTTGCAGTGAGACATATGACATAGGTACCAGAGTCTGTAGCCTGAGGGTATGACTCTGATAGAAACAAAAACAATTTCATGAGCCTTCCCATGATTCATAACTGAAGTGCAACAGGCCTACCATCTGGACTGGAGAATGCAAGAAAACACTGCAATAAAGCCTGATATAGAGATAACCGCCTCGATCAAAAACAACCAATTAGATTACCAAGTCACAGAGTTCCATGTGATGCCTTCCTGTCTAGCTGAGTGAGGAAGAGGATGACGAAGAGGTCCAGAAACTGCATTTACAACAGAAATCTCCAATCACACTTGTCATGGTGGATGCAATCCAAGTACCAAAGCACATTTTGGACTTTGACGTTTCCCTGAAACTCATTACCATTTTATTGGGTTAGACTCCCATTGGAAGGGGACAGAGAGATGAGATGGACAAAAGAACTCAATTTTTTTTAAAAACTCCAAATACACAAGTCCATTATTTCTTGTGGGGAGGCTGGCAGTGGATCTGACATGGGGGGGGGGGGGGGGGGGGGGGGGGGCCGCGGATGGGGGGAATGGGGGGATGAAGGGAGAGGAGGACAAAGTCTAATTACAAGCAAGCCTCTTCCCATTTCTCCTCCATTAGAAGAGAGAGGGAGGAGGGCCGACACAGAGCAGAAAGTAGGCTTCACAGAAAACCAAAACAACACCACAAGACAGTCATTTTGGTTTGGGAGTGTTGTAGCTTCAAACATTGGACAATAATTTTTCAAAAGAGCTTTATCAAAGAGCGAATTGTCTACCAGATAATAAATTGGGTCAATTCGATAATCAATTCAGTTGTATTTGCCTTCTCTGATTAAGTTAGCCATTTCCTTATGATTCAGATAATTCCCCGTAAAATCCCCTTCCTGTTGTCTCCAGAGGGACCAATGAAATGCCACCATACTGGTGTCGATGGTGATTCCTCACCAATGGGGCGCACTAACATAGGAGCCTGTTGGTACTATCCAATTATATCACAGAATTGCCTCTGAGAGCTCATGCGCTTCTGTGCATGTGAGCGAGATATGAAAGATAAGTTGTATGGAAGACGTTGCACGTGCAACCTGTCTCGTGCACGCGTTTCCCTCTGTAAACAAATTACATCGAGAAGCTTCTGCCAATTACATCCTTGCATAACAGAGTTATGTAACAACAACCCATAAATCTCTCTGTCGATGACATTAAACCTAAAGTCTTAACCAGTGGCGAAAATTGAATAAATTCACTATGGATAATCGTAGCGGGTCCAGGAGCAAACTGAACGCTGAAATTAAAGTATTTTAGCAGGTTCACTCCCAGAACACAGTTCCCATGAGTTCCCCCAATGTCCCCCATGGGTCCTAATATAAACAGATTATGATAATGTTCTGTACTGTAGTCATCGGTCCGACGAGGATTGTGTTGTTTCGGATAATCGTTTTTTTCTATCCTGTCCTGTCCTGATTGTGACGTCTTATCGATATGTAAAGAACTTTTGGGTTTGTGAGAAAGCGCTTAACAAATACAATGTATTATTAATAGGCTTTAATTATCTCAAATATCTGTACGAACTGAATAAGTGAATGTAACATTAACGTTTAACGTTTAGAATATGAGACCAATTGGCATAAGGCCACTTACTGAGTCACATCTCTTCTATTAGCCTATAAATAGTAATTCCTCAGATCTATTGCCCAGATATTTGACTCTATAAGTCAATTGTTTTTGAGTCTACTACAAATACAATTTAAAAACAAAGATCTGTTGATCTGTTGATGTCTGAATGCAATGTGCATTATTACTCTTATTACTGTAATAGTTATGTAATAAATGCTCCTTATGCCTAATATTATGTCTCTTAGATGTGCCATCGATAATGTTATGAGAATACCGGTAAGTTAATCATTATTATAATATAATTTGTGCTATAAATAATATAAAATAGACTTTGATGATGTTTATTAGGGGTTACAGATCTTTATACAGTAAGCTAAGGGTTGGGAAAATTGTGCTGTTGCCCTCTCTTACATGAGATGAACACTTGGGATCAATCAAACTGGGAGTATAGAAAGGAATGGACTTAGAAATGGTTTTATGTTGCTCCAAAAGCTCCACCACACTCTGTGGGATTAACATTGAGCATCTAACTTGTTTTTAACGAGTCACACCAACCAATGAGACCACAAATTGATGAGACTGCTAATACAGTAGATGTCTGTTTCTTCTTCTTTATTTCTGTGTTTTAAAACCTGTTGCATTATGGTCTTTCCAGGACCCTGACTGACTGTCACATGCTGAGGGGGGGTCTGACCAACAAAACGAGAGGGGAGGTCCTATCCTAAATATGCCCCCCTCCCCATTAGGGACTCTTTTTTCTTTCTGTACCTGAGTCCATTTTCACTTTCAACCCCTGTCATCAGTGTCCTTTTAACCAGGGGTGGTTGGGGGGGTGGGGGGGTGGGGCGGGGGCAGGAACAATCGCCCGATTCATCTGTCTTTATGTCACCCTGGCGGGTCTCTCGCCCTCCCTCTCGCCCTCCCTCTCTCCCTACTGCCCCCCCCCCCCCCCCCCCGCCCACCCGCCCACCCGCCAAATGCTCCCCTTTCTAGGGGTCCCATTGGTTCCTTCCTGTTTTGGACCGGTGCACACACAGGGCCTCAGGCCTGTCCCCCTCTCAGCCCATCCTCAATGGGTCCTCTGTTTGGCCTTCATGCCTCCCCCCTGCCCCCTCCCTCCCCACTCCCTCTCGCCCCTCCCTCACCCGTCCGTCCATCAGTCCCTAAACAGGATAATCTGTGTCATAATGGACCCGGGTCAGCCAGTGCTCATTATAAAAGAACGTATAGCCCCTTTATGCAATTACATTACATAACATTAGCATGTCCGCAATCACCTGCTGCTGCTGAGACTGGGACACTGTGAATGATCCTCTATTGGAAAGAGTACGCAATAGTTAGCTAGAGGTAGTTTGTGAAGAGGTTTGTTGCAAAACGCAATATCCACCATTTTCAAAAAATGATTTTCTTTCCAATAAAGTGATTGCCGTAATTAAATAACAACTTTTATGAAATATTTTAAAGAACAGTAGCCATGGTATGCTATTTGTTTCCAGAATAATCATATTATTGAAGATGTAATCAAGTCAGATTTTCAATGATAAATAGAACATGACCCAAAATATTGCGAATCGATGTATACAATTGTGGAATGACGCTCTTTATGTATAGGCTGTGTTTGACTGGATGTACTGTATGTATGGTTCTGTCTGTGAAAGAATGTTCAAGCTACATCCATTCCTGGATTGAAACAGCTGGTTTTGTGGGTGCATAGCAAAACAATGTATTTAGGCTCCCACCCAACCAGAGCAGGAGAAAGGGAAGTGAACAAGGAAATGATAGTGAGATAGAGAGAGAGAGAGAGAGAGAGAGAGAGAGAGAGAGAGAGAGAGAGAGAGACAAAAACAACATTTCAGAGTTTCAGACCCGATGTCTGCATTGGGTGTCTGAGGGATCAAGTGTCCTATTGGTGAGTGCTCCTCCGCCCATAAACACACACACACACACACACACACACACACACACACACACACACACACACACACACACACACACACACACCAACACTCTCTCTCTCTCTTGCTCACACACACCCACATACAGTACACACACTCTGTACAGTACACACACTCACTGTGTGTTTGGTGGTAGGAAGTGTTTGGGGGAGCACATACGCTGCGCTGGACCGCCCCTGACCTACTTCTGAGCACCGATGGTGGGGAGAGGAGGAGGTGAAGAGGGAGGAGAAGGGGAGAGAGGAGAGGGCCGGAGAGAGGCATTGCTAAAATTCCTCGGCCCAGCGGCAGAGGATGTTTATCAACCACATCTCCAGCAGAGAGGCTCCTGCAGCGCCAGCCATCCCAGAGAGAGTACACCCCCACGATCACCCGTCTACCCCCTCTGTACCCTCTCAACTAAGGTATGGGGTGGGGTAGGGGGGGGTTGTCTCAATTTCCAACTGTTAGAATTGTCATAGTCAGAATAGTCAAATGTCAGAGAGGCCATAGGTGAGGACTGAAGGGCAGTGGACAGTTAATGCTCTCCACAACAGAGCTCTTCAAGCAGTCTCTTCACCCTACAACTGACCTAACCTAAGCCTGTGTGATTGACACAAACAAGAGTGCTTATTTGGATAAAAAAAAAAAAAAGAAGCACATCGTATCAATCTAAAGAACCCACTGACATTGGTGGTGTTTCTTCTCAAGGCTGGTCCATGACCATCCTGTACCTCCATAATGTTCCAATGTTGGGATGACGCAACACTGTTACTCACACACACACACACACACACACACACACAGCTCTTTAGGAGACAGGTACACCTACACAGGCACACATGACATAATCCAAACACCTTGCGTACTGAGTCAACAAGAACAACAAACATTTAACACAACTTGGATTTGCATCCTGAAGACTTGGCAGTTAGCACATGATGGGTTACAAAGAGAATGCCTTAGGCTTGGGCAGAGGGTATGTATGTATGTATGTATGTATGTATGTATGTATGTATGTATGGATGTATGGATGTATGTATGATGTATGTATGTATGTATGTATGTATGTATGTATGTAAATAAAGAAGTCAATGTTTGTTCGTCAATGTTTGTTTATGGGAACCCATTAAAAATCATGAACCGAAGAACCACAGCTCTCTTCGTTGGTTCGTAAAAAAACAACAACGTCTGTCCCAAAACTCTTCAACCAAGTTGTGTGAAATATGCTCGATGTAACTGAAAACACAGATAAGTGAGTTGCAAGTGAACGTAGTGATAAACACAACTGCGACAGAGCACAGCAGAGGCATTGTAGTTTGACTGGTAGGCTTCCTGCCCCGCTGCTACAACGAGGACTATAGTAACATACATGCGACAAGTTATCGCTCAGATGTGACTGTGACATCACAAAGCACAATACCCTCGCTCACTGTGACGGGACGGGAGGTTTGCAACATTTCATACCTGACATTCCGATGTCATTACCCAAACTCAGCATGTGACAGGAGCTCGAGCATGCAAAGGGAAATGCAACAGCTAATGCATGCAAAGCTTAACATAACATCCTGAACACACAGGTGACGCAACAATTACCATACACATGCTTCAAAGTGAGACAACAAGGCTGTATGAACGCTTTGTGCAGGAGAGGTAGAAAGGCTAAAAAAAGATGAAGTATAGATATTTGCTCAAGGTTTGCTGTTTAGCAATGAGGGGAACTGTCTCAATTGTCATTGTTGACATCTGTTGACCTTTAAAAGGGAGAGAATGGAGATGAACTACAAAAAAACAATCTCTCTGACCTTCCACCGATGAAAAGGTCAAAAAATTCAATATATGTTAAGCGATGCTTCAAAACAGCAGGTGGCAAAGTGTACAAAGCTATTAGTGTAAGTCATCCTAATGCCTCATCATCCTAATATTTATGCGCACACACACACACACACCTAGAACAATTCAGACACACGCAATCCATAACCCATCTGGGCTCAGCATCTCGTATTACAGAACAACACAAACATCACTGATGGTTATCAGGAGATCACAGCCGTCAACCGTGGGACACACACGCGCGCCGCACACACGCGCCGCCGCGCACACACACACACACACACACACACACACAGTGTCAGTGAGATCCAACACCAGCCATGTCAATTGTGTGTGTGTGTGTGTGTGTGTGTGTGTGTGTGTGAATGCACATATTGTTCGAGAGGGGAGGGGCAGAGACACAGAGAGAGAGAGAGAGAGAGAGAGAGAGAGAGAGCTAAGATGTTTGAGTGTTTGAATAAAGGATATCAGGTCATCAGCATGACCACTTGACCAGTTGCCATACCCCTGTTATTACTGTCTTTCCAAGCGGTGCATTTTGACACATCACTCTCCCCTCCCACTGTGTCTTGGGTAAAAACGTCCACCACAGCAGAATTTGTGTTGGGCTATAATCTGAAGCCATACTGTCAACTTGATGTATGTGTCATTGTTGGCAATTTAACAGCACAGTGACAGTTATGCACTCCACATACTTACATGTGACTAACAAAGTAAGTGTTCAATTAGATAGCAATAACAAACATATTGGATTAGATGTGACATGATCATGTGACATGTGACACCAAAAAGTAACTTTCCAATAAAGAATATCAGCAACCAATTTAATTGATGATATTCTTCATTTATAAACGGTCTATGTTATGGCTGAGATGGGACACACGAGAACACATGCAAATGTGTATAATAATAATAATAATAATATACAGTTATAATAATAATCATAATAATCATATGTGTATGTATATGTATATGTGTATTCATAATAACATCGTCATCATTATTATTCCTCCTATGTATTTCTATGCTCTTTATCCGCCAACATCAAATGCAAGTCTTGCATTATTTGCTGTTTTTATTGAAGCAGATTATTACAAGTCTCGCAGGAGCTGTTGATTCTGTGAGCCCAGGTAGCCCACTCGGCCATAAATCGTGACCGCAGCAAAGAGGTGTCACTTTTATTACTGCGGAGTGACTAGACACGCAGCAGTCTGCACCTTATCGCATTACATCCCCATATTACAATAATCACCGGAGTCGGTTTATGGTTGCACATAGAGATGCGACAAGGGGAATGATAAAGATGAAGGTTGATATTGTATAACCTACCAAGACGGAACTAAATAAACACTAGGATTATTATGAAGGTGGGAAGTGCGTGAGGAGCGCACGGGGGTCCCATACGGGAATGGGTAGCTGTAGCCTATGCGCCCGGTGTTTTTCGTGGCAAGCCTGCGGGTAGAGACACTGAGGTTGTAGACTGAAAAGTCGCTGTTATTTCCGAGGATCAGTTTACCTTGGCATCGACAACGGTATCCCCCTCCTGGATCGCGTTCACCTCCGCACTCAGCTCCTCTGCTGACGCATCCTCTTGGCTCTTCGGGTCCAGTTGCGCTGAGGTCTGTGCTCCCATGGCGAAAACCGCACTCTTTCTCCTCTTTGGCTTCTTCTTGTCCAGTAACCACGGCAAAATGTGACCCAAAACTAAAAAGTCTTTCGACAGCAAGTATCCAAGCGCTCAAAATGTGTCCGAGGACCGCTCCGGGTTAGTCTAGCTCTCAAGTGATGAAATGAGAGTGCCAGCGAACCGTTTTAGCACCCCCCCCCCCTCCTCTTCTCGCTATCACATGGACCGCCGGTGCGCTTCGACACGCCTTGCAGCATCAAGGGAAAGACACACCGACCTGATGAGAGGAGAGGAGACGCGGACAGAGCTTTATGTTACCTATAGCTCAGAGTTCACTACCCTCAATATTAAAGTGATAAATGAATATCTTATAATTACAATATCTTACAATTACGACTGTGTAAGTAGCCTAAAACGTGCACGGGGGAAGTTGTTTAATAAATGAATCTTTAAACTTGTAGGCTATGCCATGGAACATGTATCTGAATGAGGTGCATGGGCAGACTACTGTGGAATGTCAACGAAATGGAGGACAATTGACTTAAACTAGAGTGGGAGAAGTTTCTCTCTTATGTAACAGACCCGGATGAGGAAATATCTAATTATAAGGTCCAATTTGGCACAACACAGAGCACAGCACTCACAAACTGTTACATCTGTTGAGCAGGGCTGGTTTTAGCCTGCTATATTAGGGTGGGCTGGTAGAAATAATAGGTGGGCAACTTGGGCAGTAGGTAGCCCAGAGGTTAGAGAAGCGGACTAGTAGCCCGAAGGTACAGTATATCAGTCATATATCCATTTCTTTATTTCTTTATTTCTATCCATCCATCCATCCATCCATCCATCCATCCATCTATCTATCTATCTGCAACATCAGTCTCTTGTTTCCCTTGGCAACAATTCTAACAAATTCATCCATGTCTACGGTATTTGTTATTGATTTCTCATGGGCCAAGATCACCAAATGCCAGTGTGGAGAAGGGACTCTCACATGATGCTGAAGACACACCAATTACCAGGCTGTTACATGCAATTTATGCAACACAGGAAAAGCTTCCTTATACCCCTGCATGTGTTTACACACAGTGGACAGGTCTGTTTCATTTGGATATTTCTTGACCAATTTCATTTTTCAGACTCACATCTGCCGCAGTGCCAGCAAGCACATACAGAGGGCGCAACAAGGTGGAATCTAGAAATGCACTAGATTTGGGTAGAAGAAGACTGGATATGGCTGCCATTAGGTCTACATTCTTCTTGAAAAATCTGTTTTCCATGGCCCTGTCAACGATGTTGAGCAGGGATCTTTTCAGAGACTGACAGGAGGTGATGGTGGCATCATCAGAATCTGTATGACCCATAGTTGAGAGGACAACACATTCACCAAGGTGTTTACTCAATGTTCTCCTTCTCTTTGGAGGATGTGAATCGTTCCCAGCAGGTGCCTGAGAAAGCTCTGTCCAGCAATCACCTTTACAGATGTCTTTTAAGGACTCCATTGATGCACCAACAACCTCACAAACAGTGCACATATCCACAGACTGAGACTGTAGAATTGCATTCGCTGGTTTCAAGACACCAAGCACCCGCACTAGAAATTTGCCCATCTCAAAGAAATGATGCCTCTTAATTTGAATTAACAGGCCTGATGCCTCAGTGCACAAATCAACTGTGGCATCATCATCCTCTGAGATCTCTGACAGGATAGTGAGAAGACGGTCTTCATTCTCAACAATGCACCTTGTCACATCATGGCTTGTCCAGCGAATTTCAAGCAGTCTTTTGAGACAAGGAGTATCATACTTTTCTGACACGTGGTAACGGAAGAAGTTATACAGAGAACTAGAGAGTGTGAGTGTGTGCGTTAGAGTGTGTGATTTTTTCACGAGCAGTAGGACCATGTGTGTGCTTTTACTTGCTTTGCCCTGCCCTGTGTGTGTGCAATCTGAGCCATCAGAGTTCACAGTTGTCATAGCAACACCCCTCCCCCTCGGCATGCTCCGAGAAACACTCAGCGGACAGGTCTGCTTCAGAGCTCTGTGTGTTTGTGCCTGAACACAACAAGAAGAGGGGGTGGAGGTGGGCTGAAGGCGGGCTGTAGGCTGCCCACCCAATCAGAAGTTAGAAACAGTACTGGTATTTTCTGTGCTATTTTTCTATTGGCTGAAGAAGAAAAAAAATCTTAACTTTTGAGCCCCTGCCTATAGCCACCGCCGGCCTTGGTGTTGAGTAAACTCCTTCTTCCTCCCTCCCTCTCTCTCGCTCTCTCTCCCTCTCTCACTCACACAAGGTGTGTGTGTGCCTGCGTCTCTCTCTCTCCCTCTCTTACTCACTCACACAAGGTGTGTGTGTGTGTACATGCGTGCGTGCGATCATGATGAGCAGATCGTGCGCGGGGTTCGAGTAGCAGCGTTAATTGCGGGTTTGGCCACGTGCCATGCAGTAGCATTTTGTTTGGAATTTCGGAGAGCACAAATTACAGGCCTCAGCAGAAAGCAACGCCAAGTTCATACAAGCCTTCACTCTGTGGTTCCGTAGCTAAACCTAGCTCAGACACAATGAAAACAAACAAACAGAAATGTGGGGGGAAAAACATCAACTACAAAACTATATAGGTTACTCAGGGCAGCAACTTTGTAAAATTTCATATGGTAATCAAATCAGTAGGCCTACCACACATAACACATTTACAACACTAGCCTATTCATGCTCGAATACACAAATTATTATTAATATTTGAAGGCCTTTATGATGTGTTTTACAGATGGAAGGGTTCTACACTGACAAGGCCAAGGAAGTACCCCATCCTACTAATCTAATTATATGCAAATGTGTTGAGGGATAGGCATGCTACAATATTACCATAGGGAATATAGGGAGAGATGAGCAGGAAACATTTTCATCTGTAACTTCCTTCTGAATTCATGCAAGTGGCCAATAAATCAGATCTGAATCAAATCACAGTCCTGACCAGGCCAAAGACATAAATAAAACTCTGTCATTGAATTTACAGAAAATTTACAGATTACACTCATTAGTGCAGCGAGCTACAGTACAGGAAGTCCTACTGTAACATGTCCCTCTGATTTAATCCATGATGGTAATGGCTATGCACTTGCAACCTTGTCACCTTGCATGCACCGGGACTACAGAGAGACTTCGGATGTCTCCAAATGCACTCAATCCAAACTCGCTGTAAAGACCTTGATATTCAACAGAAAGGCATGAATACATTGTCTCACGCAAGGCTGGATTATGGACCGGACCAGTGGGGCCAGTGCCCCGGGGCCTCGGACTGCCAGGGGGCCTCCAAACCTCAGGCCACGCGCAGTGCGTGGCCCAAGACTTCCGAAGGAAGTTGAACACCAGGGCCCTCAGTGCGCACAGCGCAAGCTGACCACTAGACCCCTGGGTGCTTGAGCTAACCACTAGGGCCCCCCAGACCCCGGGCCCCTTGGCATTTAAAATGTGAGCTGACCAGTAGGGCCCCTTGGCCCCTGGGGCTTAAAGCGTGATCTGACCACTAGGGCCCCTGGGCCCCTCGGCACCTACAGTGTGAGGGGCCCCCCCGCACTTAAAGCCCCACAGCGCTTACAATGTGAGGCCCCTCTGTGCTTAAAGTGTGAGCTGACCACTAGGGCTCCCGGGCCCCTGGGTGCTTACAGTGTGAGCTGACCACTAGGGCCCCCAGGCCCCTCAGTGCATACACTGAGGGTAACACCTGGGCACTTGGTACATACAGTACTTAAAACGAGAGCCTCTCGGGGAGTACAGTGTTTCTGTAAGACTGAGCCACTGGTTGGGACGCTACAATATGCTGTGACATGATACGATGCAAACTGTCGACAGCTCTTACAAGGTGTTTTTTCCCCCTCCCCAGAAAGGAACCTTTGTTGGTTGTTCAGCCAATGAAAAAAAAAGTTACCTTTTGAATTTCGAGCAACATAATTCTCTCTGTGTCAGGCAGGTATATAAGGCATTTCTTGGTAGGAAAAGCCACAGCCACATAGTTCCTGTCACATGTGGACTGATTGATGTTCATATTCTGGTTTGTTAACAGCAGCAGGAATGTGGTGGAGCGATTCCTGGGCTTTGAGCCAATTGAGAGCCACACTGGTAAAAGTTTAACACAGTTTAGTTTAAGACTTTGGTGTGACTTTGGGTTGGATGTCTCAAACTGTAGAGGCAAGCAACATGTCAGGAAAATACAATGAGCTACAGGCCCACCTGAAAGAAAAAAAAACCTCTGATAGAGTATGTGCCTTGCGCAGCGCATTCACTTAGCTTAGTTGGTCTTAACACCTTAGACGGCAGTAGCCCAGAGGCTGACAACATAGTTTTTTAACATGTTGCAGTCACTGTACATATTTTGCTCTTCATCCACACACAGATGGGGGGGAAAGTCTTTCAGAAGACAGATGTCAGACTGACATTAAAATCGCTGTCCAGTACTCGGTGGAGTGCTCGGGCAGAGTCAACCAAGGCACTGTGGAGAAATTACACCCACATTAGAGAGGCCTTCGGTAGTATGTGCAATGATATGATAATGAGAAAAGAGACACTCTAATTGAGGCCGCTGGACTATGTGCTAAATTGGACACCTTAGAGATGGTGTACATGGCACATTTCTGGGACGTCATACTTGACTGGTTCCACGCTACAAGCATGCACCTACAGAAAAGTGACATTGACATCTCTGTCTTTTGTCTTCGTTGAGGGATTTAGTGGCAGGACAGCGAGACCAGTTTGAGGCTTTTGAAAGGGTTAGGGTTAAATCTGACAGGTGTCTCTCAGTCCTATAAGCACGATCTTCAGCGAAAGAGGAAACGCAAAACATTTGCAGATGAGAGCTCAGAGCCAGGTGTGAAACTTGAGGGGAGGGAAAAATTCAAAATAGAAACATTTTACGTGGTCATTGATAAGCCAGTGGCATGCCTTGAACATCGTTTGGACGCTTACAAGCGTTTGACCAGTCTCTTTGGAGTTTTGTTTATGTCAGATCAGGTGTCTAACAGTGATGTCATAGTGGAAAAGTTAAATGCACTCTCCGCTGCATATCCATCAGACCTAGACATAAACTTTGCCAACAAACTCATCCAATTCAAGTCTATCATGTCTGACTCTGAGGGTGAGAAGTGCCCAACTAAATTGCTTGAGACGTTGCGGGCACTTAATCTGCAGTCAGTGTTTTCGTGGCACTTCGGATTTTTCTAACTTTGCCTGGGTGAGCGGACATTTTCCCTTTTAGGCAGAATCAAAAATGAGCTACGGAGTAGCATGTGCCAAACACGTCTCAGCTAATTTTCACGTATGTCAATAGAGTCAGACCTTGTCAGACAGCTAGATTTTGACGATCTAGTAGATGATTTTGCGAGGAGGAAGGCAAGAAAGACTCCAATAAAGGCCCCCCCCCCTTTATTGGAGTCTTTCTTGCCTTCCTCCTCCAAAAGACATGGGCCTCATGGAACCATGATCCGGCCTGACGTAAAGAACAAGTCATGCCTCTAATTCTATGTCCTGTTTCTGAAGAGATTCTGTACCAACCCTGTTGCCCGCCCGCAAAAACACCACAAGACGTCTGCTGCTGTATGTCGGGAAGTATTTTACGACATTATGAAATGTACACCTTGTTCACTGTATATGGTTCTTCACAAAAGTCATATTCCATCAACGTGGTACATGTAAACCAGTGGAGGCAGAACAGAAGCTTAGGTCTCCCTGGTAAAGTCATTCTGAGGTTCATTGGACCATCAGAGCTGACTACTCTCTACCACTTGAGAGACCACAGGCAGTGATGCGCTTGAGTTGGAATCATCATTTATTTTTTAAATATATTTTCGGCCATTTCTGCTTTTGTTGGGATAGAGATAGTAGAGATTGACAGGAAGGATGGGTGAGAGAGAGGAGGGATGACAAGCAGGATATGTCGATGGCCGGAATCGAACCAGGGACCTTGCAATGATATGGTATGCGCCTTAGTGTGCTACGCCACTGAGGACCCCCGGAATCATCATTTATGAGATGAGATGATCAAAATAGCTTTCACGACACATCCCCTACTGTGATGCTACTGCCTCTCTCTCTCCCTCTCCCCCTTTGCCTTTCTCTCTCGCCCTTTACCTTTCTCTCTCCCCCTGCCGCGCCCCCCCTCAGCTTCCCCCCTTCGTCCTCTGCCTCTCTCTCCCCACCTCTCCTGGTAAGCAGGTCACGACCAGCTGCTTTGCCATGCAAATCTACCTGTAGCAGCATCCCATGACCAAATGCAAACTCATAAACAAATGAGTCTTGTAGGCCTACATTAGTTGGTCGGCCAGGGAAGTTAAATGCCAAGTCTATTTGTTTTGTCAAATTATTTAGCTATTTAGTTAGACTGGATGACATGTTTAGCCCTAGTCACATGTTTATAATCATGTACAATAGATAACAAATCTTGCTGTGCCTAAGTTAGAATATTGATCAAATTGACTGATCTTGTCAAATGTAAATGCCACATCTTATTTTTAGGCGACTTCGATACAATGAAACCTCTCACAACCAACACAACCAACTTGTACTCATGTACCAACACATCAGTATCCATCCTAAGCAAGAGAGTCCTATGCTATCAGAAGAACCTTGATACTGTCAATGTGTAATACTGTCAAATTGATACAGAAGAGCGCAACCAGGCATGAGATCCCTAAACAAAAACATGGCTACCCACCCACCAGTTTGAGGCTGGCGGAGGTAGAAATCGGAGGACAGGCTCATTGTAATGCATTGGAATGGAATCAGGAATGTGCGTTTGATACCATTCCTCATTTCATTCCATGTATTTACAACAAGCCCGTCCTCCGATTTCTACCTCCACCAGCCTCCCCTGTCGTCCACCCTATTCACTCCTATCAGTCCAACTGTTTAAACTCTGAGGTTCAGTCCCAAAGACATTGGCAGCACCATCATCATGAACAATTTCATTACAAAGTCACTCTTCATCTCTTGGACCGCAAACACAACCACTGGTCCTTCGCTATGCTGTACGCTCCAGTAAGGGTGTTGAGAAACGGCTCTGTCCTGTGGCTTCGTTGTCAAAAAGGAAAACACAGGGCCCGCTTTCATCTGGGTTGAGTTACACTTGTTAAACAGAGGGCGGTGGGGGGGGGTGCTAACGGCTAACCGCTAACAGCCATACACTGACACTCTCCTGGCTCTCCCCTGCTGTTATCTAAGCCAAGCCAAGGACAGATACTATTCAATTATTAGAGGGGGAAGGGAAGTGGGAGAGAGGAAGAGAGAGAAGAAAGATTGAAGGAACCATGTCTGCTTTTTTTCCATGACATAGTTTATTCGATATCAAGAGCAAGGTGAGGAGAGGGAAGTACTGTCCTGATATATCATATGTCATATGTCAAAAAGTGTAGAAGAGAATGTCTGTGTATGTGTGTGTGTGTGTGTGTGTGTGTGGAGTGAAGGCTTGCTGTGGAGGAGGATAAACCTGCTGTCCTACAAACTCACTATAGCCCTGTAATGAGAGGGGCCCTCGACCTTGGGATTCTCAACCAGCCTGTAAGATTCCACCTCTCTCTGAGCAATGATAACAGTGTGTGACTTGAAAGAGAGATAAGTATGTGTTCCTTATTTGTCCTGATGCACACACACACACACACACACACACACACACACACACACACACACACACACACACACCACGACCCATCTTTATTATGCTTTCTTCTTACATGTAATAGGATCTCTAACTCTATAACAATGTTATTATTTCTCTTTACCACACAAAGTTTAACGAAACTAAAGACTGTGTGCAGGGACATAAGATATTCAATGTGAATACATTTCAGACTTTACTGCATTCAGAAGAAATGGCAACATCTGGCAAACAAAAATGGTGCAGTTCACTCCAGAGAAAATATCCAGAGAGAGAGAAAGAGAAAGAGAAAGAGAGAGAGAGAAACTGCATTGGGGAGGGCCTGCAGATGGGTGGGCATGTATTTAGACAGGTCTGTCAGGGGACGACCTTCACCATGCCCACAAGAGTAACTGCTGATCTCATTGAAAAACTTGGAGGAGGAGGGGAGAGATGGGGGGGTGCGGGGGATCTCATTAAAGTGAAAGCCTGACCGGAGACGCCAAAGTCAGTGCTCAAATCAGTCATGAAACAAATGGGGATCTCACACACAAACAAAACATAAACAAGGAAGGAAACACACACACACACACACACACACACACACCAATACTGGGCCCCTCTGCAATAACTGACATATTCTTCTGACTCTTGAGGTTAAACCCTACAGAATGCTATATCCTAGTCCTCTGAGGTATTTAGATAACTCACAGTTAGCATCACCTTGCTAACCAGACTGGTTATGCATGGTGCTTGGACTTACACAGGATAGGATAACATAGAGGTGAATGGGGTTAGGAGGGGGAAGGTGGGAAGTGGGCATCAGGGGAGGCTGGTGGAGGTAGAAATCAGAGGACGGGCTCATTGTAATGCATGGAATTGTAAAGCACGCGTGTTTGATACCATTCCTCATTCAGTTCCATGCATTACAATGAGCCCGTCCTCTGATTTCTACCTCCACCAGCTTATCCTGGTGGGCATGAGTAGTAGCCAGCAGGGGCCTCGACCTTGGGATTCGCGGATGACACTACCCTCATTGGATTAATCTCCAACGGTGATGAGGCCGTCTACATGGAGGAAGTTGACAGCCTGGCTTTCTGGTGCAGCCAGAACTACTTGGAGCTGAAAGCCCTAAAAACTGTAGAGATGGTAGTAGACTTCAGGAGAAGCCCAGCCTCAACCGCCCCCCTCATCATGTGTGACTCCCCAGTTAACATTGTGGAGTCATTCAGATTCCTGGGGACAATAATTTCAAAGGACCTCAGGTGGGCGGAGAACATCACCTCCACCATCAAGAAGGCCCAGCAGAGGATGTTCTTCCTACGGCAGCTGGAGAAATTCAACATGCCGCAGAAAGTGGTGGTTGAGTTCTACACGGCCATCATTGAGTCCATCCTCAGCTCATCAATCACTGTCTGGTTTGCTGCCTCCACTGCCAAGGACAAAGGCAGAATGCAGTGGATCATTCGGTCAGCCGAGAAGGTCATCGGCTGCAACCTGCCATCTCTCCTGGACCTGTTCCACTCCAGGACCAGTAAGAGAGCAGGAAAGATCATCGCTGGTCCTTCCCATCCTGGTCATCACCTCTTCCAGAGACTTCCATCCAGCAAAAGTTTCTTGTCAATCAAGACTAAAACATCGCGCCACCTGAACAGTTTCTTCCCCATGGCAGTGGGGCTCACAACCAAGCCCCCTGCCCCCCCCCTGCCCCCCCCCATTCTAATTTATAGTGTACATGCCCCACAACCATTTCACAGCCTCTTGTGCCTGCAAGATGTATTGCTCTGCTGCTCTGTTTTGTAAATTTGTTATTTTTGTTAATACTTTGCTATTTTGTAAATTTCTTGTCAATATTTGCTATTTGTTTTTTATGTCCACGCACCGACCTCACCAAGTCAATTTCCTGTATGTGCAAATATACTTGGCCAAATAAAATAATTCTGATTCTGATTCTGATTCTTACTGGCAATGTTGTGGTTATTCTACAGAATTTCTTTCCCCCCATCCTAAAAGGATTAGGATGGCAGCTTTCTAATAGTGGGCTGTGGTTATGGTGGTGACTATATTGTAGTATGTTTCTGATTCAAACAAGCGAAAGAATGTGCCCCTTGCGGAGCGGGCACAGCAGGGGTGCCACGTCGACCCCTTCATAGGACACAGCCACCTCCCAATTAGCCCAAAGGACCCTGTCATTAGGTCACCAGGGCAGTCACAACCAAGACATAATAAGCGTTTATGCATTACGACTAGGGGAAAAGGCAGAATTGGCAAATGCTGATACACACACATGCAGGGGGGGGGGGATGCAAACACACACACACACCTGTGTAGAGCAATGCGCCTTCAGAACACAAAATAACTATGGTCCTGTCCTTGGTACTGAGATTAAACATGAGGCAAAACGGACATTTTCCAGGTTTACAGGTCACATAAGGTAGAGGTAATTTAAATACAGTTGGGAAAGGGTTAACGCTAAGCGTAAACAACCACAACATTTTTTTTGTGGTGAATTCTATTGCCATGACAAAGACACAAGTGAGTGATTTACACTCCACCAATCTGTCATCACATCAAAATAAGTCCAAGGACACACACACACACACACACACACACACACACACACCTGTACACATGCCGCCCTTACTATGAATTAGTGCATTCCTTTCCACCTGACAGTTGGGGCGTCAGACACACTGTAGTTAAGAGAGAGACCACTGGATAACAGAGAGAGGAACCTAGCAGGTGTGGAATGCCAGCTATGACACACGCATGCATGTGCACACACGTACACAGGCCCCATGTCGCAACACAAACGGCCCACAATGACAAACGCTGACACGCCGTTGGCGCCGCAAGGGGTTAGCCTTGAGGCCTTCCTCAACCAGATCCCTCCCTCCCTCCTCCCTCCCCCCCGTGTGGATGTTTGTTTGTGTGTGTGTGTGTGTGTGCGTGTGTTTGAGAGAATGCAGGCATTGTTTAGCTGGTACATTAAGTATTGATTGATTCATCTGCACGTATGAGTAAACGCATATGGGGGGGAAAGCATCAGTCACAACACTTGAGTGCCTGTGTTCATAAGGTTAAATAAAAAGGTTGTAAAAGCAAATAAAACAAAGCGCATTCATATGAAAGATTTCTTGATGATGTACGTATAAATAAGTCCCATTTTTCCACTGAAACCACAAATAGCTGTCGTTCGGCTTGTTCTGGAGTCTCCTTGGAGACCCCTGAGACAACAACAGGAAGGGGGACTCGCTGAAAACAACAGATGGACTGGACCCCTGCTTACACTGGGTGTGAAAACACAGACAACTCTGTGGAGTCATTCAAATGGTTTATTTAAAGGTACACAGCGTTTAAACCAGTACAGTATACAGTTGTCATATACTGTAGTATAGAATGTATACTAACAGAGCACAGAGAGTAGTCAGAGTAGTCAAGTTCTGCTTATTTTGAGGCAGTGCAGTCACGGTAATGTTACAGTAGCTAATGTTACCATTATGGTAGTAACTGTGAAGTATGTATAGTAAATGTAACTTGGAGATATTACCCTCCATACATGACATGGTATATAAAAAAATATTTAAAAAAACCTCACAGGCTGTAACATTGTAGTACTTACATTTACATTTATGGCATTTAGCAGACGCCTTTATTCAAAGCGACTTACACCAAATACATTTGTTTAAGTAAGTGAATCATCTACCCATCAGTCATCATACGATGAAGATAATGCTCAGACCAGGGGCCATAGGCAGTCACAATGCTAGAAAATGTAAGGGCTACGATTATGGTAACTGTCACACAAAGCTGTTACTTCACTGTATAAAGTAGAGCAACAGAGCACAGACAGATATATGAAATGAAGAGTTCCACAGAGGCAGTGGGGGGTCACTGTGCAGTCACTGTTACCTTCAACAGGACTAAGTGGGTTAGAACATGTTCGGAAACGTTACAGAACATAACCACGTTATTAACAACTTGTGCGTACAAAATGAATTCGGTTCAAGCATTTTTTACAACAAAGGTTGTAAAGGCAAATAAAACAAAGCACACACAGATTTGTTGACGATCTCGTGAGAAGTAACTTAATACATTTTTAAAAAAAATAAAAAATTAAAAGTAACTTAAAAGTAACTTAAAATAACTAAAAATGAACGCCCATATATCGACGTCAGTTTGACAAGGAGGTAAACACTCATACAGCATGTTCACACTCTAAGAAGCCTTATTTGGTTAATCATTGAGATGTGCAAAACAAGTAAAACAAGGGGCGCATTCAACAGGGTAAAACATTCTGACATGGCAGAAATAAACGCAATGTATAGAAACAATTAATTATTCTAGATTATGAAGAGGGAGTGCGGTGGGCATTAGGGTAAGGCCCATCCATGGTGTGTGGTTCCTCACCATGCTGTCACGCCCCCTACAGGTGAAGACACAGGGCCTGAGGGAGCGGAAAAGAAGAGAGATGAGTGAGTGAGTGAGTGAGTGAGTGAGTGAATGTGTGTGTATGTTCTCTAAATAAGCTGAGGGTCATATAGACCCAGGCCTGGGCACTGAGTGGATAGGGAGGCACACTGAATGCTCTCAGCTAAAACAGCAAGAGAAATGAAGAGGCCATCGACCGCAGAGGACATATTTAACATACACCATCTGGCCAAGAGAACCCCTTCACCCATCACCAACCCAAGAACATTCTTTAAGTAATCAGAATAAGAAAATTAATGTCTAGTCTATTGATACAGAATGTCATGTCATGGTAACATCAATGTCTGTGTTCTTTGTTAAGAAATATTAGGTGGTTTTAGATGCTCAACATGAATATGACAATATTGCAGCTACATGATATTTAAAACAAATAGGTTTAAATGGGGTAGTTACCTGCTCAGGTTGGAGCGCGCTCAGAAGAGTCCAGTGATCTCCTCGGTGACGGGGTCAAGGTCGATGTCATAGAAACAGGGTCGTGTGGGCAGGCCTGGCATGGTGCTCATCTGAGAGAGAGAGAGAGAGAGAGAGAGAGAGATGGTGACAATTCATAAACATTCACTTTTGGAGAAAACAAAAGTGGTTTGGTTCTATAATCCTTCTCCTGACTCTCCATCTCCCACACTCTCTCACACACACACACACACACACACACACACACACACACACACACAGAGCCCATAAGAGACCTCAGAGCAGCCGTGAGCTACAGTGAGCAAGGTCATTAATGACTACACCATTGGTGACGCAGAGAAGCAGCTGAATAACATTATAAAGTCGTTTTGCCAAGATGGGAGAAGACGTTATTTGGAGGGAGGTCAGACGGGAGATATAATAATATAGACAGACAGGAGATAACAATATTATAATAGATAGAACAACGAAAGTTGATTTGTCAAGTTCAGATCAACTGAGCTGGTGGAGACCCATGATAAGTTCCAAAGCGCATTTACGTAGTCTCGAGACTTAAGACCACGAGATCAAGACTCCACCACCCTGACACACCCCCTTATCTTAGGGTTACTCAGTCAATTGTACACCGATTAAGTTAAGTTATCAGAGGGGAGGACATGCAGAAAGAGTCTTCAGAATCCACTGGAGAGTCCCTGGGAATCTCTCATGAAAGTTAGGGTGTGGTTTCATCACACAATAGCCTTTAAATACTTCTACCTTTAAATAACTCTTCCTTATTTTTGGGACAGGTGAATGTCTCACAGCCCGTTTTTTTGGTGTATCCCCCCCCCCCCCCCCACCATTGATACTAAACGAAATGTCCCAATTCAACGATACCAAAAGACAAGACCAGAAGGAAAATGGTGGAAGTCATCACATGGCTTCTAAATCAGACCAGGGCTAATCTAAATCAGACCAGGGCTAATCTAAATCAGACCAGGGCTAATCTAAATCAGACCAGGACTAACCTAAATCAGACCAGGACTAACCTAAATCAGACCAGGGCTAACCTAAATCAGACCATGGTTAACCTAAATGAGACCAGGGATAATCTAAATCAGACCAGGGCTAACCCAAATCAGACCAGGGCTAATCTAAATCAGACCAGGGCTAACCTAAAAACATTCTATCATCTTTTGCTTCCACACAGAGGAGTCTTTGCTTAAACAAACTCTTAGGTGCTCAGAGCCAGTAAACCGTATTACCCTTAAATGAACTTTAACTGACTAAACCTAATTAGAATGAGAGGGCTACACAACCGAAAGGTAGCGTCTATACATTGAGGTTGTGTCCTCATACCACCGCAGACCATCCCATCTCGTGAAACTAGTTGCCATCTCTCATTAACCTGAAAACAATTAACAATAATTACCTGGAAAGGTCTCTTATTATGGGCACTGCCTGGTGCACATTCACATTTTTAAATGATACCCACAATAGCCAACTGTAAACACCCTATGTTTACCAACCCTAACCTCATACTGTGTGTTCACTATGAAGGGGAACCACCGCATATTTAGGACCACGCCACAAGACATGAACCAACTTGTTAGAAAAACATCATTTGGATATGTCATCACCCAGCATGTGCGTGTGTGCGTGTAACCCCTAAACATCCCAATTTGTCCTAAGAGGAGGAGTAACCTTAACAGAGAGAAGAGTGAGAGGATATATTAAGATACAGTAAATGAAAATCAACTGACTGCTGAAATGTTATTGCGGAGCGAGGCGGGGGAAAGTCATGAGTACGGCCAACTGGACCTGCTCAGATACGAAAACGCCCATAACAGAGTTGTCTGTCTGATAGGGGCTTGTCGCAACAAAGCCAACGTAAACAGAAAACCATTTAGACTTGCATCGTCTCTGTCCCCTTGTCAGACGTAATAAAAACCCACTCTAGGGAGAAGTATACTTACCCTCTTACATTAGCCCAATGCATCTACATTTGCATCACACCTGTAGGTAGGAAGAGTCTTGGCTATATTTTTTCTCTCTCTCTCTCTCTCTCTCTCTCTCTCTCTCTCTCTCTCTCTCTCTCTCTCTCTCTCTCTCTCTCTCTCTCTCTCTCTCTCTCTCTCTCTCTCTCTCTCTCTCTCTCTCTCTCTCTCTCTCTCTCTCTCTCTCTCTCTCTCTCCTCTCTCTCTCCCTCTCTCTCTCCCTCTCTCTCTCCCTCTCTCTCTCCCTCTCTCTCTCTCTCTCCCTCTCCCTCTCCCTCTCCCTCTCCCTCTCCCTCTCTCCCTCTCCCTCTCTCCCTCTCCCTCTCCCTCTGACCCACGGACAGTTTACGAGCCCATTAGTGTAAATGAGCATCCAAGAAACGAGGGAAGTGACCAGCCAATTTCCTGTCTGAGGAAACTGAGCTTTGTCAATAAAATAAGGGTCTAAGTAAGGGGCCTGGCCAACCAGGCCTAGCTAATAGAGTAGATGCTAACTGGTCAGATGCTACGCTATCTGGGATACGCCTAACAATGAGGAATAGCTTGCGGGATTAACTAATATTACCTATGCTGAGTTGATTCAGGCACCAGAGGGGGTTTGCTAGAAGCATTGAGGATCAAATTGCGATACTCGGCTGAAACCTGTCACATGTCTATGACATACTTCCTCAATGTCCTACCCTTTCTTTCTCTCATGAGAATGACATCACATTGACAAGACCTAAATACGCTGTTCATAAACTGTTCACACGGTTGTGACACCACCACTGAAAGACTAATCTAATGGGGGAATGACATCATTTCAACCAGAACACTTAACTAATGGGTTTGTGTTGTCCAAGGACCAAATCGCCACTGGACCAACGATGTCATAATAAAGGTACAATGTCATAATGGCTCTATGATGTCAGCCTATGCTTGTTCTACCCTCACGGTCCCTCCTAAAGACCTCTTCACCCACACTACCCCCCTGTACAAGTTTCTCTCCTGTTAATAAAAAATAAATAAATAATAATAATAATAAAAAAAATAAAAAAAATCCTTCTTCTAGCATTGTGACTGCCTATGGCCCCTGGTCTGAGCATTGATTACTTTATCTTATGATGATTGATGGATAGATGATTCACTTACTTAAACAAATGTAATGGAAAAGAGGGATGAACCTAGCTAAGTGCTTTAGGGTTGAATGCTTGGATGAAAGCTGGAGGAGAGAAAGGCAAAGCTACAGCTTTTATCCAATTACTTAAAATGGATGACGTCTAAAATGTATGTACAGTAATTTATAACCTGTAACACAAAAGGCTACGACAAATGTCATCAGTCATCGCCTCAAACATGGAATGACATTGCTTAGGCAGGAGATGAAAAACAGGGTGAGCAGTGGGTCACAAGTGAGTGCTGCACATACTGTAAAAGACGCGCAGCATGACATGAAGATATGTCACAGAGGCGACGTTAACAGCGTGACAATAGGTATGCTGTTCTCCTCTGGATCCCCTCTCGGCCTGGAGAACGTGTTAGAACACGCAGCCTAGAACACGGATGCGGCTAAAGATGGAATCTCGACTCTGCCAAGAAATGCCCTCCAATTTCTCCCCCCCCAAACACAATGCTCTATTGTCCGGGAAAACCCTGAAGCATACAATGTCGGCGGAATTCTAACACTGTTGAACGTCTCCCAGTCTCAACTCTGAAGACCACATAAAAACACAATCGCTTTTAATATCTTTGACCACTTCAATCTCTAAACAGAAGGCCTCTTTCTCCTCTGATTCAACCACAAGGCCAAAAGAAGTCAAGCTGTCATATCTACTTCCCCACCCTCAGAGGATGATCGTAATTCATCTTGGTCGAGAGAGATTCTGTAACAACTGATAGGGTGATATGATTTGTGGCGGGTGAGTCAAAGGCACTCTGTGTGTGTGTGTGTGTGTGTGTGTGGATGCGCTTCTAAATGACTCAATGTTCTGGGGAAGGGTGATAAGAGATGGCTGCTCTCTGCAAGAGATTGGAGTTTACTACTAACGCTCCTTTGATTGACAGGCCTGGGAGATGACTGGAGCCCTGGACACTGACCTGTGTGAGTGCATGCTTCCTTAAGTGGGCACTTTGAACTTCACCACTGTAAATCGTAAACATGACCCCATCTCTCTACATTCCTACTCAGGTAGAGGTCTTGTTCAGGAGGTGTTATTGCGCAACTTTGGTTGCATTCAATGGACAGACTTTGACAAGACAACGTATTCCGACCAGAAATTAAGTGCTCACTGATTTGACTACTCTTAACTCTAAAACTAGCTCTAGAACGTCTGGCCGAGTGGAGTCGTTCTGGACGTTCCATCTATTCTAAGCTTTATGGAGTGGTAGTGGCAGCTCCTACGGGATATGAATTCTACAGAGACCTATTGTTCTCTGTCTGACCCCTCCCTCACATATCTGGAGAATGACATCAGCCCCTTCCTGACCCCCCCCCCCCCCCCTCCCCACTCCCGCAAAGACCCTCATCTCCCTCCACTCCACTCCCTGACCCTACCCCAACCTCATCCCCCCCCTCAGATCTCTCCACCTGCGAGAGCGAGCGCAGTGACCCTGAGGTCACAGTGACATACAACCGTCATAAGAACCACAACAGTGCTAATTAAACTCTATGCCCCTTGCTTCTCTGGCTCTTGCCAACCAAGGGAGAGACAGGTGGAGACTGAAACAACCCAGATGTCCCAGACAAAACAACATTCTCATACAATTAACACACACATGGGGACGCAAACAAAGTGAGTGAGTTTCTGGCAATTCTTTGAATTAAGAGTGTGGCAGTCACTGAACCCTTGGTATAAGTTTAAGATACACTGTATCTTAAATAACACAATGAATCATCTCAAAGTTAAATTTAGTACTCTATCTATTCATAGTAATAGTTAATGTGGTATGTCTGGAAAAAACTAATTTTAAGACTGAGATGCCAGGAGCATGTGTCATTTGTTGGTGACAACACATCTGACTTGGCAGACGACATCAAATCAAATCAATTTAGAAGTCAACAAAGGTTAATCAAATTAAGGGAAAACGTCTCAGAAGTTCAACAAACTGTAGAAAGTAGGTACAGTACATTAACTAATTCCCCAGTAATAGATCTTTTGAGAAGAGGAGAAGACCATAGGGTGAAGGTGGAGAGTTCAAAGAGCTGCCAGTAAATTCCCCTGGGGTCAAATGTCGTAGTTCAGGGGTTGTGAACGTGCCAATGGCTCTGCGGGCCCTTTCACATCAAAGCGGGAGGGCGGGAGGCTAGAGAGACGTCCCGTTGGGCGACGGCCGCCCCTACCCAGCATGCTGAGGGGTTTGACACCTCTGTATCGGCCAATCAAAGGCCAGCCCTCAGGGCACGGCGGTGAAACGACGGGGGCCGCTGACTCACAGGAAGTGGCTTGCTTCCTGCCCGATCCATGACCGGCAGCCGGCTCCATCGAGACCAGCCGATCCCAGCGCGGCCTGGCCCAGCACCGAGGTTATCAGGAAGGGCAGGGGAACCAGGCCCAGGGCAGTGGTCCCATCACATTCCATCCAGAGAGGGCCCATGAAATGAGGTGAAGGGTGTGTGGGGTGAACAGGCGCACGCGAGGAAACCCAGTGTGCTGGCTAATGAGATGAGGTTTTCAGGACTCTAGGTCAAGTGTGGGCAGCTGGGGAAGCCGTGACGATCAGGCTACTACCTTAATGAGAGGTTCATGCTTGGAACAGAGAGTTTGGAATTGGGCTTTAGTGTAGTGAAAGGTCCTTCACATGCTTTGCTCTTTCTGAATTGATAGTTTTACCAGAGGGCATTTTATTTCTGTGTTTTTGATTCATCAGGAACTCCTACCTGGCAGCAATGTAACAAAAAACAAGCGTGTGCACATGGCACAGAACACAGAGGAGACGCTCTTAATGAAATCAACACATGCACGTTAAGTGCTTATACACACACACCCACGAACAAGGCCTGCCACTCAAAGGGAGGAGACGCACACACACACACACACAGACAGGCATACACACACAGGGTCTAACCCTGGCTGGCACTTGTAGCGGATTACTGCAGCCCACTCACCGTGCCCACTAGTGGGAAGATGAAGCCCGCCCCGATGCTGGCACGGACGTCCCTGATTGGCAGAGTGAAGCCGGTGGGCACGCCCTTCTTGTCAGGCATGTGGGACAGGGACAGGTGGGTCTTTGCCATGCAGATAGGCAGCGTTCCAAAACCCTGGGGGCAAGAGCAAAAAAGAAGACAAACTGGTATGAGCCTGGATGACTCACGCCACGCTGACTCACTCCCTAGTTGCCGAGGTGACCTCACCTGCTGGTTGTAGTAGTCAATCTTGGCCTGGGCCTCTGGGGACAGCTCGATGTCATCAGCGCCGTACACCTTCTGCGCTATCGTCCTGATCTTCTCCACAATGGGCATCTATGAGGTCACAGAGCAGACGGGACAGCTAGTCAACAGGGGGCTTATGGGGAATTGAGTTTTAGGAGGGTGGGGACAGGGATTCATTTACAGCACATGGAGTCTGAGGTGATGACACCGAGGTCCGGTGAAGGGTTGCCGTAGAGACGTGTCACGTGTGACTGTGTGACCCTGCCTCTGAAGAGCAAAGAAATACTAGAGGAGGAAATTGAGTTGTCTGTAGTGTGTACTATTGCTCTATAGCAAGCAGACAACAAAGAAAAGCTCTGTAGACAGAAAGAGAGAAGAGATGTTTATGGGTCATCGTGTTTACAAGTTGTCACTATGGGGAAAGCACACCCTTTGAGGTCTCTCCCTCTTTTATTTGTCAGAGGACAAACGCTTTAATGAATGTGTAACTCATTACAAACAAAAGGAAAAGAATTGAGGCGTATCTTAAGTCTGTCGACAGGCAGGGTCGTTGACACTCTCACCTCGCCAGACATCTAAGGACAGGCGCCTGAGGTACACCATGCTAACCCTATCAAGAGACAGACAAGCAATGGCTCCACACACACACACAAGCGCGCGCGCACACACACACACACACACAGACACACACACAGCCTCTATAACAAGATCAGTTAATCTAAGTCACAGCTTCCCAAACTTCACTAACTCAAACCAGCTGATGTTTTTTCCCTACATTGGACCAGATCCCAAAGACAGGAGGATTAAAGCACGGGGGACCTTCAAGCATACGCACACGCACACACTCACACGCACACTTTTGCAGCTAGTCAGAATGATAAGGCAACACATGAAGGTCTTAGTCTGCCTATCCAGGATCGCCTCAGGATCACTGGTGCAGTGACAAACAAAAGTAAACGCAATTTAGTCTCTTGGGTCATTTAATTCATTATCTTTCCCAAAAAGGTATAAATAACACTAAACCCCATTACATTCCCAAAACAGACAAGCACGTTATTATTATTACTGCTGCTGTCCACTACAAAATGCTATTTTTGAAAAGGCAAAGACAAAGGAGCCTCCTCATGAGTAGAAAGCCCCCTCCTCCCGTTCTCTCAGAGAGATTGAGAGATACAGCAAACTTGTACGACATCAATGTTTCTTTTGTCTTTTAATTCTAATCAGATTCATTAGGGAAAATTCTATTAATCAATTATTCTAAGAGTACAAATACAAGGACTCTGGTTAATGGTCCTGGTGTATTGGATATGGTTGGCCGAAGTAATTGAACAGCAATTGGATAAAATCCAGACAGGACTTGTTGTGTTCTAGCTCTGAGGGGCAGCTGGATGGAGAGAGAAGACAGACCATACTCCATACCCTCTGAACTTACATGGTTCCTAATCTCGCTAGTCACCGCCATAACCTAAACCTACAACTTCAGCCTGATTTAGACATTGGTCTCGTGCCTAGAAAGTATTCTCTCTCTCTCTCTGATCAATCCTATCAACATTTTCTTCAAGCATCAAATAAAACACAATTGACAGAGGGGGGGTAAGGTACCAGGTAAACAGTGTCCGGTTTCCTCCTCTAACACCCTTACAGTAAACCAATAAGAAGCTCTCATTTCCTCATGTAATGACTTTGACCCAACCAAGCATGGTGCTAATCTAATTTAGCCCATCCATTATTGTAATGATCTTGAACCAGCTCACGACCCGCTCACCCACAGAGGGGGTTCTGATAGATAGGCTCCTCCCAATCAGGGGTGGGTTTTAGTATTGGAATCAGGCCTCAGTATCTCCTGGCCCTTCTCATTCCACAAGGGCAGAGTTAAGAGGATGATGTATCATATTGGAATCAGGCCTAAGAGTAACTCCTGACCTATCAGTTCAGTGCGAGTGATTTTGCACTCGTGGTACGTGATGCTTCCTGGGGTCGAACTTCAGATCAACACTACAGCTTTGGTTTATGGTCAAGTCGGTTCTCAGATCTCACACATTAAAGTGCTGGCGTTTCACTCAGATTAACTTTTTTTACATTGCCATCAACATTATCCCCATCTGTTGTCCTAGGTGGCTCACAGTAAGGTGTGAAAGAGAGTGTTTTGGTCGTCTTCTGTGCAACCGCAAACATAGGGGAAAAGAAGGCCATGAGGAAGCATAGCATTTTTGGCTGACTCCCTCTAAAGCCAAACCTCACCAGACCAGACCAGACCAAACCGGGTCAAACCTGACCCAGGCTGGTCAGTCTCCTCTGTCACACCTTCCCTGTGAGGCATTATAGCACTGATACTCCAGAGCCCTGAGAGGACGGAGGCCCTCGCCCCGGGGCCAGTTTGTTCTGTGCTGCCACATGCCACAGGGCTTATTTATAGGGTAGTATACAACGCAGAACAATAACAGTGATGGTTTTCATGGGGGGGGGGGGGGGGGGGGGGGGGGTTGTGATGCTGTGCCTATACAGACTTCACAGCATAGCATATTGCATGTTGATACTTGTGTTTGTGTGTGTTTGTGAGAGAACAATTTGTTTACAGGTAGGTCATGTGTGATGTGTGAGACACTTTGTGCCCATTTTACCGTGTGTGTGTGTGTGTGTGTGTGTGTACTTGCAGTAAGCAGCACCACCGCTAAATCACACTGTGGTCCCTTGCTCCTGACCACAGCATTATCATGGTTGTGCACATTACACCCACACACTCGCAGTGGCATGGGTGATACTGTCAGGGCCTGTTAACAAGCCAAACCATTAACATCACATGTCAGTGCTACACCATGCTAATGCTTACCCAAAAACAACACACAAACAACCTAGCTACGTAATTATGTCCTCCATCGCTCCAATTAGCATTGTAGCCCGAAATTAGCATCAAGCAGTGTAATTAATCAACAAATCCTGTGGAAAAATACACACAGTGCCCTCCATTAGTATTGGAAAGAGGAAGCATTTTGTCTTCATTTAGCTCTATACGCCAACAGTTTGGATTTTAAATCAAACAATTACAATACGGTTAAAGTAGAGTTTCACAGCTTTAATTCAATGTTTTCTGATTGGTTTCACCAAATGACAACCCTTTGTATATGTATTCCTCCTATTTCAGGGCACCGAAGTATTGGAAAACCGGCTTGACAGGTGTTTAGGGTTAGGGTTCATCAGGTGTGGTCCGTCACATAATTTGTGCAGGGATAAGAGAGCTGTCAATGTTTAGTGTTGATTCTGGGCTTTGCATTTGGAGTCTGCTATTGGTGTCTCTCAACAAGGACCAAAGAGATGTCAATGAAAGTCAAGGTTTAGGCATGTATAGCTGCCACAACAACTGGCTAACTTGTCTTCATTGATGATGTTACTGCTGACAGCAGCAGCAGAATGTATTCTGAAGTGTACAGACATTTCTTATCTGCTCGATGAGAAGCAAATGCCTCCAAATTCATTGGATAGTGCTTCATCATACAGTAAGACAATGACCCTAAACATACTGCCATAGCAACTTTTTTTTTATTTTTTTAAGATTTAAATCCAACTGAACATTCATTTCCTGATGATAACATTGTAGGCTAAAAAGACCTCAAAACAAACAACAACTGAAGATGGCTGCAGTATAGGCCTGGCAGAGCATCACCAGAGAATATACCCAGTGTCTGGTGCAGTCAATGGGTCGCAAACTTCAGGCAGTTATTGCATGCAAAGGATTGTCGACCAAATATGAGTACTTTATTTGGACATCATATGATGTTTCCCAATACTTTTGGAGCCCTGAAATAGGGGGAGTATATATGTAAAAAAAAAGAAAAAGAAAAGAAAAGGTGAACCCAATCTGAAAAAATGTACATTTCTGAGTTTCCTTGTTCTGACATGAACAAATAAAATATCAACACACATCAAGCAGAAGGCTTTGCAGAACATGTAGAAATCCTCGGATCTCTACAGCATCATAACCCTCCTTGAAAAAAAAAGATGATCTCTCTGGTTTCTCACCTCTGGACTGTAGAGGAACTTGAAGTCACTGGGCCGGCTGCTGGCCTCCTTCACCGCCTCGGCCAGCTCCACCGAGCCACGCCCACCCCGCGCCCAGTGATGACACGGCACCGCGTCCGACGCCCCGGACTCCTTGGCCATCTGGCACACCAAGTCGATCTCCGCCTGGGTGTCGGTCCTGCAGAGTAACCACAGAGATGGTAACCACAGAGACAGCCTTGACTGACAGTTGAGGAAAAGCCTCTTTAAAAGGAAGCCGGTTCACTCCGCCGCCATCTTAGTGATGCCTCTTTGGGCGCTTATTTTCAATAAGGAGACCTAATGCTGTTTTTTTTTTTTTTTAGACAGGTCGTCTATGGGAGGTCAGGACAAAAACTCCACAAAAACTCCACTCACACCAAAATCATACGGATCTTCCTTTCAGTTTTTCATAGAAACATTTTGTGTGGTTATTTGACCGTTAAAAGTTGTGGCTTAAAATGTGGCTTTTTGTTCTTAACCTTCCTAGCCTCTCCCTCTGGTCTTACACATGCGTTGCTTGGGAAACGGCACGAGAAAGATACTATCCTCGTGACGCAAACCTAGAAACGACAACTGTCAGTAACGCTACCAGCAGTAACTGCGTGGTAATTGGTCAAAAATATATCCCCACGTGGGACTGACGCCATTTTCCCTGTCTCTCGTAAAACCAATCGTAAATCAAGAGAGTGACATATGGTGTATTTAGTCACACCAAGACATAAGTGTGTGTTTGTCAGAAACCCTGGTGTGTATTTAGTCACATCAAGACATAAGTGTGTGTGTGTGTGTCAGTAACCCTGGTGTGTATTTAGTCACATCAAGACATAAGTGTGTGTGTGTGTGTGTGTGTGAGAGGCGGGCCATGCACATGCAGCATTCTATGTTCATAGAGAAACCCAGACTAGTTGAAGACAGCCCAGGCTCAGCTTCAGACGGTGAGTCTTACTTGAAGACGTTGAGAGCCACAACCACAGGCACTCCAAACAGGTGGGCTATCTGGATCTGCTTCTTCAGGTTACTGCTGCAGCCCCCCGCCACCAGGCTCAGGTTCTCGAGAACACACACACACACACACACAGGGATTTATTCTAATCTGTAAACACTGTAATATCATTACAGTCATAAGTGCATAGGTGTGGTTTGTCAGAATCCTCCAAAAATGCTAATTACTGTACCAAAACAAGATATTACCGGCTTGGGGAAATCATTTGTGCGCTCTGTGTGTTGGGATAAGAGAAGATGAGGGTGTGTGTGTGAGAGAGAGAGAGCGAGAGAGGAGAAAAGGGAGTATGGGTGTAGGTAAAGGATATTATAATTGCATTAGGAGGCCTTTTGCAAAGTCAGGAGGTTTGGAAGGTCAGACTTCATGTAGGCCCACAGTGTCCCAACTCCCTCATACAAGGTGGGTGGATGTGTGTGTGTGTGTGTATGTGTGTGTGTGTGTGGTGTGTGTGTGTACACACCACTATGCTTCAGTCCTCTGTCCCTCCTGTAATGTGGTAATGGTGATGTGTGCTTCTGGCCGTGAAGCCCAGAGCAGCGTTGACTTGTTCAACAGTCCTCCACCTTTGGGTGGTGGGTGAGTGAAGCAACACCCAGTTTGGAGCTACATATCTGTTTCTGTTCTCCGACAATACAATATTTTCCAAAAGAAACATTCCCCTGCATCTGAAATCTAATATGAGGAACACACAGGATGTTTTGTCAATGGGGAGAGGGAGGGAGGGGGAATATGAGAGAGTGAGTGAGTCTGTGTGTATATGTGTATGTATGTGTGTGTATGTGTGTGTGCGTGTGCATGTGTGTGTGTATGGACAAAAAAACAGGGCAATATTCCCATAGATAATTAAATTCTGTCTCTGTTTTACACCAAGGCTGTCATTCACCGATCCACTATGCAGAGTCCGGCAGGCCTAGTCTCTCCAGGCCCTCTAGTCCCTGACTTCCCAGTCCTTCTGCTTCTCATTACAGCCTCACAATTAACTTAAACCCCTTCATTATTTGCTCAGCTGAAGCTGCCTAAGAGAGAATAGTGATTTAAACCAGGCGTGGGGTTTGAACATACATCTATTAAGAGCCCCCCCCCGTCCCCATATATGCATGTGAGGAATGAGGGCCAAGGGGGACAGCTGGAGGCTGGGGTCAATATAGGAACTGTCAGATAATCCTTCTTCCTTCATCCCTCCATCCAACCCAACCCATGTGTAGGCTGATAGCTCAATTCCAAATCGACGGCTGGCTCCTAACTGTACGTCCTAGATGCACTTGTGTAGATCAGAAAGGAATGGATAGGGGATAAGCAATATGGTAATAGCGCCTCCGATTTGCTAGGTGGAAATTTTGCCATATTGCTCACACCTATCCCGAGCCTTCCCATCCTACAAGTATTGTGTTTAGTGGCTAGAGGCTAGGGGTCGATTTGGACCTCAGCAAAAAGGGAAAAATAGATCAAGGGTGTTGAACTACACACACCCAACCCTTTCTCAGGTCCACCCCTGTGAACTCACCAGGGCACAACATCGCCACCTATGGACAGGGCTGAGTATCACAGCCATACTTCTCAACCCAACAAAACAAAATCAACAAAAAAACAAACACGCCCTCCAAAAGAACAAACCAGGCTTTATCGCGGTGCATGTGAGAGGAAATGTTGTGCCACTTGTAATGGAAAACCGGACACAGTGTTACATAAGCAAATCAGACTCTAACTGGGTCTAATACGGCAAGGCATCATAACTTAACCTTTTCGACCAAATCGGGGTTAAGGTGATTATGATAACCCGTGGTGATTAGATCTAACCCCGGCACACTGACTCGCCCTCCGATCCCATGTTGTTTTTGTTCTCGTTTTTGTCCTATTTAATTCCATTTTCCCCAAATCAATCACTACTTCCGCATCAGAAAGAGAGAGAGAGAGAGAGAGAAAGAAAAAAGAGGGGTAATAAACAGGTAAAATAGAGACTAGAGAGAGAGAGAGTTTCAGTTTAATCAGTCCATCGACTTAAATATCTACCTCCCTCCATTGCCTGAGAGAGTATCGGGTATGGGTGTTTTCCATTAACATGAGCAGGTCAGGGGTCACGTGTGTGTGTGTGTGTGTCTGACTGGGAGAGATGCATATAAAATGTTTCTCAGGACATATTGTTTCCTCAAAGGGAATCAGGTGATAATGACTGGCTGTCCTCTGAGGACAAAACTCCTAGTGGTGTTCCTCCATTCATTCTGAACTGGGCACCTCACTTGAACGAGGGAAATTAGATTAAATAAATTTAGGAGTTAATCCGGTCACACAGTTATGGTCTTGTTATCACCATAGCTTTAAAATGTCACTTTAATGTCGCTTAAATAAATTAAGAAGTGAATCTAGTCATTTATAGTTGTGGAATTGTTTTACTATGCATTTTATGATTTAAAAATTGTTTAACTGATTGCTTGGAAAGCAAGATGACAGCAGACACTGCAGCCGCCCCCCCCCCCGCCAAAAAAACACATTTGTCTCCCCCCGTCTTACACTGAGTAATGTGGGTACTTCCTCAGTTCTCTTACCTCATCTATGTAGTCTCTGGGTAGGGGCGCCCCCGCTGAAACCTGCAAAAACACACAAACATTAAAAAAACAACATATTCTTAAGCATAAACTACATCAACAATCATCAAGAATCCCTCCAGGTGCTGTTGGAGATTAACAGCATTCAGGGAGGTAATCTCAGATAAACTATAAACATTTATTCGAGAGAAGTTAGGTATGCAGCACGCTACTCTGGGCTCTGAAACACAAATCAAAACTATCACGAGTGGCGAGTCCTGAGACGGCCTTTCCCGCCGGCCTGTTTACATTTATCACAAAGGCCCATGAAGGGGGAAAAAAAGAAAAAAGAAAAGAAAATCGACTGCTCTGATCGACAGCGGGGAGGCAGGTAGCCTAGAGGTTACGAGAGCCGTCGTGGTTTTTGTCCCGGCCTAGTACTATCACACCTGATTAAAATAATCAACTGAATCATGCGTGTCACTGCGGAGCTGGATTGAGTATCCCTGCTCTAAAGTGCATGTCAGGTCACCAAGCAACTGAATCACATGATAATATGAGCTGTTTACACTTAGAAAAGACTGCAGAATATGTAAACAACCCCTCGTATTATCATGTGATTCAGTTGCTTGGTCTCTCTCTGATGTTCAAACCAGCTCAGCAGTGACACGCCTGACTCAGCTAATCAAGGTGATTTCGCTATAGGCTCTCTCGTGTGTCTACAGCGTAATAGAACTGAGTCTTTACGCTTAGAAAAGATTGCAGAATATGTAATGACTCAATTCTATGACACCGTAGACACGCAGACAGCCTGTAGCGAAATACAGTACCATCACAGCACATTCAGATGATGCTACAAGCATCACCCAATAGGAACCATGTAATATGATGAGCGATTGGCTTACGTTCGGGCCCCCTCCGTGCATCTTCAGCGCCCTGACCGTGGCGACCAGGACCACCACATTGGGCCGCAGCCCAGAGGACCGGCACTTGATGTTGAAGAACTTCTCCATGCCGATGTCCGCCCCGAAACCTGCCTCTGTCACTGTAGGAGAAGACAGGATAGAGGGGTGCTTGGGGTCAATATTGTGGTTGTAGATGGGGAGCGGGTGACCTCATGTTTATGTAGCAGAGGTCACCTTTACTCTTGGGAATATCCTCTTGGTCTAACGGTAGACGCTTGGGTCTTCCGCGCAGGAAGACCTGGGTTCAAACCCTGTGCGTCACGCATACAGGCTGATAAGTGAAACTGTGAGAGCTACTCCTTAATTTGTACCTTTTATTTGTACGCTTTTTTTGGAAGTCTCCAAACCCTCTCTCTTTATAACTTTGTAAGTTCGCTAGCTGCGTCATTGCGTGTGGTGGTCAAGTCATCGGTTTTAGACAGACATCTTCAACAAGAACGTGGCCAAACACCCTAAGCCACATGCTTCGTCTTTGTAGCTCTCCCTTCTCTCCATCGCTCTATCCCTCCGATCTCTAATGGAGTGAAGCCAGAGTGAGTTATGGGTTCATTTTGAGGTCTTTAAATGGGGCTCTGATACTGCCACCCCTGGCCTGGGCCTCTTGAGCACGATCCAAGCAAAGCAAATAGTCCACCTGAAATGACAGCCCTGTTAAGATAGAGCTTCCTGTGCACACATGCTCGCTCGCATGCTCTCTCTCACGTGCACACACACACACACACGTGCACGCACATACAAATGACAGCTTTGTTAAGATAGCACTTCCTGGAAGGCCTCTACTCATGACTCACTGTAAGTCAGAGGCCACAAGAAGAATTTTATCACCAGATGGCAGGGCTACGACAGTTTGCAGTGTTAATGGTAAACACTGACAGTTTACCACATTCATATTGTTAGCAAAAAGCTAGCGAAGGGCTAACACCGCCAGGGCCACCAGCCTGGTAAGCATTCCATCTCTGTTTACTTTACGATCTCTCTATTGGACGTTTCCAGTTACGGTGGCCCCTGTTCCACTGGCCCCTTCCCCAGTAGGACCCCCACCAGGGCTGCAGGCTCCAGGCCCAAACAAAGTGGTCTCTCCCCCAGCCTAACCCCCTCCATCTCTCTGAGGGCTTCCTGGGCCACTTCCATGGGCGGCCCGAGGGAAGTTACTGTTTCCACTGGTGAAAAATGGCATTCCTTTAAGGGGTGTGTGTGTGCGTGTGTGTGTGTGTGTGTGTTGACCTGTAGTAAACCGAAGTCAAGCAGTCATGGATTACTTCCACTATGATGTACATACTTCAGCAGAGTGACCGTAGGTTTGACCCTGATTACAGGGATGAGGATTTAAAAGGAACTGGAAGCGTGGTAGGAAATGGACCTAATTCAGGTGTGTGTGTGTGTGTGTGCGCGCCTGCAACTCAAGTGTGGAATAAGGAGCGGTTGTAGGATTCAAAAAGTCTTTATTTAGTCACGCGTGTAAACTCCTTCTGGAATGTCCCTCATGATCTGTTGTTGGGCGTCACCAACTATTGACATTTATGTTTACCCATAAAAAGTCTGCTCTTCTGGAACTCCACAAGCCGTCCAACAGAGACAGAGTTTGAAAATATTTTGACTCCGACCACAAGAGATTAGCATACGGAGAGGTTGGTAAGGGAGAGGCGTTCATTCTTGGCCCAAACATTACAGACCGACAACTGATAAAAACACAACTCCATGACTGTGGCGACTGCTTACTGGAAAACACGGGCGAGTTTCCATGAGAAAATGCGACACTCTGCATCAAGTTTGCATTACATCATGGTTACGCGTATTAGTGTGTGAGAGAGAGAGAGAGAAAGAAAGAAATAGAACAAGAGAGAGAGAGGGAGAATGAGAGAAAGAGAAAGAGAACGAGAGAGAGAGAGAAAGGGCGTAGGTAGAGGGTATCATAATTGCATTAGAGAAGAAACAGCCTTACTGTGACGAATGACTAATGAAATTGATGCTGAGCAGAGACACGCTGTGGTTGAGTCTGCTCAGAGCAACAAATCAGGCTTAAGGCACGAGCCAAAAGATTTATCAAGACATTTGGTAAACCAGAGAAAGTTGATAGAGGTGTTTTCGTTACAGTGGTAAGAATGTGTTTTGATATGAAGGTTAGCCCTGTTTGTGTTTCCAAATTTTCTCAGAAAATGCTACTTTTAGTCAGATTTCGAAACTCCGGGACTTTGCAATGTTCGAGGCTATGAACAGAGAAAATGGATACATGTTTGGACTGAGATTTACTGGCTCTACTTTTTACACAAACAGGGGAGGGGGGGGGGGGGGTGGGGGGGTACAAATGCACAACCACATCAACCCCACCTCACCCAGAAGATGTCGAAAGGAAACACTTGTGAGTTTCCTAGTCTGTGTGGTGACCTCAAACTGTTCAGAAAGCAGAGTAAAGTGGGTATTGTTTTGAATCACTATGGGGCTGAAGCGAAGCGGGGCGAGTGTAGGGGTTACTACGAGTCACATCTCTGTATCGGTACCTCAGCCAACACACACACACACACACACACACACACACAAACAAAAAGTAGGCCAGGTCAACGCTAGTTTCTCCCTGCTAGTAAAACACTCCATCTGTTGAAGGTGAATGTCTTGCCAAAAATGCCTAGAATTACTGGAATGGAACTCGACTTTTCAATTAAATTTAAAATAGGTGTCGACGGGACACAGAAATGAAAGTTTCATGTGTTAGACCGGGCCCTCGTTTTGTCGGTTTTGTCTGTAGTGAATGGGCCCTTCTTTAGTGCGTCAACATCCATTCGTATCTGGGGCTTAGGCGAGTACCCTCCGCTCCAGACTACTAAGGATGCAGGAATCTCTTGCATCTGACATGTGGAATGCATTTCAAATGGGAGTCCGGACCAAACATTCTACCCAGGGTGCAGCATTCCCTCTTTGTCTCAGCCACAATCAGAGCAAGGCCCGAGGCTGAAAACAGACCTGAAACTAGCCGCCATATCGAAAACATATGAGGAGGGGAAAATGTGTTAAAATACACTCTAATGTGAAGTTTGTAAGCATTTACAGCACTACGCAATAGTGAACCGCAGCTTATCTTTCTGGTTCATATATTTCAGGAGCAATGGGTATGAGGTATGCATTCCAACTGAGATGTAGTGAATTATTAATTAACCAGACATAAAAAGTAAAATCACCAACTATGAACAAACCAACCGACCGTGTTTTTGTGATGAAACATACTCTATCGTGGCCAGAGTTGATTAAAAGTCTACACAGAGGCGGCACCATATGTTCAGAGTACAGCACTCTCCTTTTAAAAACAATAACAATGTAGTGATACCAGTGGGCATCACTCCAACTCAACTAAAAACAAGGCTCTGTTTTTGAGAGGGGGGGGGGGGGTAGTGTGTGTGTGTGTGTGTGTGTGTGAAGGCGGCAGGGGGGAATCACAGCTGCCTGGGGAGGTTCAGAGAGGAGGGTGAGTTCCTGACATACCTGAGAGTCAGGTAACAAACAGAGACAAAAGGGGAAGGAGGGAGAAGAGACAGATGGAGGGAGGCAAGGAGAGTGACAGCTAGTACCTGGGTGTAAAGTGGGCCCCCCCACTCACCCACCCACCCACCCACCCTCCCCACCCACCCACCCTCCCAACCTGCCCACCCACCCACCCACCCACCCACCCTCCCACACTGCCAACCGACCCACCAACACCCACACACGTTTAAACAAACCACAAAGACACCTGACAAGTCCTTAAAGATTGGACAGCATGCCTTTATAAGCCCAAGACAAGAATTCCTAAGATTCTTTGACGGATTCTTTGACCATGAAGGATAGGTGAATGAAGAGAGAGGGGAAAGGAGTGAGAGGATGGAGAGAGAGAGAGAAAGAAAGAGGAAAGCTGGGGAGACTTAGGAATGCCATCGATGGGATTAGCTTGATCTACTCTAAGGCATTCCAGAGGCTCTTAAGATTATGGATCTGCTTCCGACCTCTGACGCAACCTTTCCTCAGTTCCTGGAAAGCTCCAGAACCTGGGCCTGGAGAAACAGAGAGACAGGGGACTCTTCCAGGAACCGAACCCAGGTACCAGAGCTGGACCCAGGGGCAGGAAAAATGAGGAACCGGGCCAAAGGCACTGGGAATGAGGAACTAGGCGAAAGTTCACTGGCGGAGTAATAAGTAGTAAGTAATGGGTTTGACCCTCCTGTCGCAGGAAACCTGGGCTTGGAATTCCTCGCCTGTGTGTGTGTGCGCGTCTCCGTGTACAGTTAGGAAGCATCTGGCTTCACGCACACGCTCACGCAACTGCGGTCTCTTACCTACAAAGCCGTCTTCTCCGACCAGCTTCAGTGCCAGCTTGTCTGCCAGCACTGAGGAGTTGCCATGGGCGATGTTGGCGAAGGGCCCCGCGTGGACAAATACTGGAGTACCCTGTAACGATGGAAAGGGCAGAAAAACAAAAGAACAGAACTTGAGGCCACGCTCTCACCCTGAGTGGCTTACCGAAACCAGAACAAACAAGACCTCAGCGCTCTCCCCACAATAACTCCCATGCTACAGTTACTCCAGTATTAGTCAACTGACAGAGCAGACATAGTTAGAATAGTCACTGCTAGTTCTACAATTAAAATAGTCACTGCTAGTTCGACAATTAGAATAGTCACTGCTAGTTCTACAATTAGAATAGTCACTGCTAGTTGTTGCTAGAATAGTCTGCTGTCAAGCTGTATTTACTAGTCTCATATGGAGCTTCCAAAACAAACTTGTTATGTTCGTCCTCAGACAACTTGTTTGTCATGATATTCTTTGATAACGATCAGCATACCAGCGTATAGCGTACGAGTTAAGAGATGCACACAAGCTGGTACAAGACCAGCAAAATGCAAGCTGGAATATGCAAAGCAGCCACTCTCTGGCCATTGGTCTATTTCCAAAAGGTGTGAGAGCAAAGGTGGGGGGACGCAGTAAAGAGGAAGTAAAATTCCTGAAACACCCCTCATGATATACTGTGAGAAATGTTTAGCAATGGGAAAATCTGGGAAAAGGGGAAAAGTCAGAGAATAGGAAAACGTGAGCCATTGTTCAGTGTGTGGGACAGGGCCGAGAGGGAAAAGGAAGGACCCGGAGGGGACTCATCTTCCCCCTCTTTTTTCAAAGCTTTTGTTTGTGTACCCCCCCCTCGGCACACATAAATAACCTCTCCCCCAGCACTAAATCACTTGTTTAATGAGGCTCTGACACACAACCCATTCTGCCTTTCTTTTTGTAAATGCTAGCTCCCTCGTTTAAAAGGCATCTACGTAAACAGGGAGAGTTGGCATGAGAGAGAGAGAGATAATCCATTAGCTGAGAAAGAGACAGAGAGAAATTGTAAATTCACGTAAAAAATAAAAAATAAAGTGTCATGTTGCCATAACCACCCTTTCCACTCCACTTCTATTGTCAGTCCCTATGGAGAGCTAGCGTACGTCACGTTAAAAGGTGAATCTGTGTGTGTGTTTACGACCCCTGAACTGTGATTTCAGCATGGATAGATGTTGTGACCTTTTCCGCCGCCATCATGGGAAGTGGAGATTCAGGAAATCAAGCAAATCAGCCTGAACAAACGAAACAGGAAATACATTTGAAAAAAATAAAAAAAGGCGATAGTCATTTTTCTCCGTTCAGTGGAAAAGAAGAGAGGAAGAGAGGATTAAGCACACCCAAGGGGGGAAAAGACGGAGATTAAAAACAGGAAAGAGGAGTGCATTGCATCCTTTCCCGTTTAACACCTTTCTTCAATCAAACGATATATTCCACGACACCCTCGGCACACGCACAGTACCACAGGCCAATTTAAGGTCAATTAAAGGTTAAACCGGGATCAAAAGGTCCATAACTGGATGACCCAATCAGAAAGTGTTCCTTAGTGGTTTCTGTCTGCTATCAAACTCGCTGTAATCTCGCCAACCGGACGGACGGACGGACGGTCTCTCTCTCTCTCTCTGAGGTTAAACTCGTTGTAAACAAGCCAATTAGCCTATCCCATGAATTACTCTAAATCTGGATACCAGTAATGTTAAATACCTGACAGTCATGTGTCCCTGTGTTGGATCAGGTGAGAGTGAGGGGGGGGGGGGGGGAGGAGAAGGAAAAAGCAAAATCAAGTGTGCAGATGACATATTTAAGAGAAAACTAAAACAGAACACTACAACGGGGGTGACATCATTGGAATGTACAGTCACTGAGAACTTTATTAGGAACACTATACTAATACTGGGTAGGGCCTCCCTTTGCTCTCAAAACGGCCTCAATTCTTCATGGCGTTGATTCCACAAGATGTTGGAAACATTCCTTTGATATTCTGGTCCATGATGACATGATTGCATCAAGCAATTCCTGCAGATTTTTCAGGTGCACTTTCCAGCTGTGAATCTCCCGTTCTACCACATCCCAAAGGTGTTTTATTGGATTCAGATCCGGTGACTGGGAAGGCCACTGAAGAACACTGAACTCATTGTCAGGTTCATTAAACCAGTTTGAGACGACTTTTGCTTTGTGACACGGTGCATTATCATGCTGGAAGTAGCCATTAGAAGATGGGTAAATTGTGGCCATGAAGGGATGCACATGGTCAGCAACAATACTCAAATAATCTGTGGCATTCAAGCGATGATTAATTGGTATTAACAGGCCCAAAATGTGCCAAGAAAACATTCCCCACACCATTACACCACCTCCACCATGAGAAGGTGTACAGGTGTTCCTAATAAAGTGTTTAGTGAGTATATGACTGGTGTGTCTCGTCTCATAGGGTGTGTGTGTGTGTGTGTGTGTGTTGCATGTACCTTAGTGTGGCTTTTGTAGCGTGTGTTCTAGTGTGTGTGTGCACGCATTGCGTCGTGTGGGTTTTGTAGCGTACGTGTGTTCTAGTGTGTGTGTGTTCTAGTGTGTGTGTGTGTGTGCGTGCATTGCGAGGCGTACACCATAACCCTTTCATCAGCGTCAGTCACATCAGAGTAAACAACTCAGAACTGTCCTCACCAGGAAATCATTAGCAGTGCTAAGCTGAAGACATCATTCACAAAATATGAGTGAGAGAGAGAGTGTGTGTGTGTGTGTGTGCGTCTGTGTGTTACATTGTCAGGCTAAGAAGACATCATTCAGCCCCGGGTGCATCAGACACACTGCTGTCTGCTGGGCTCTGTGTGGGTCTTTGTGAAGCTGAAAACATCACTCACTCAGCCCCAGGGAGTACAAACCCACCCGTAACACTGCTGAGCGTTACCAAACCCATCAGGCCCGTAACATCAGCCCAGATGAGCTCATAGCATCCTCAATAAAACGCTAACTAGAGCAGAAACTGGTTTCAGTCTTATAAAGGAGACCACCATTCCATTCCTGTGGTGAGGCGTATCTGTGTGCATGTGTGTACCATGTTCTGATTACAGACAGAATGGATGTCGTCTTGTTTTACAGCAGGTATAACCATGGCCTTCTCGTCTATAGGCACGCACACGGAGTAGGATAACCAATCCTTTCCCTCCTATCCTACAGACCCTGATCCATCTGTGAAAATACACACACACACACACACACACACACACACACGAGGGCACAGAGGGCCTAGCTAAACGGAAAATTCCCATGGACCCTTTAGGCCTGGTCCATCCCGATACGAGCCCCCTGCCAGCAACACAGGAAACCCACACAGGAAAAGTTCCACAAAACAGGACCGCAACGTTTCCTCCCCAAACGTAAAACCAAATCTCTACAACCCCACACCCCCCCCCACCCAATCTGTACTCCAACACCCATCCTAAAACACATGCAAGTATCTCATCACCCGCCCTCCCAAAACAAAAACGATCCCTACAAAACAATATCCATGTCCGCATTTCAATATCATGACCCGAACTGTCGCCATTATAAAGGGCTTTCAAACATATTCAACTGTTAGGCCTATTTATGCCGGAACAAATACCACTTTGCCACAGCAAGAGCGAGACCTCTAATCCTTTATCAGTCCAATCAGTCCATCAACTCTGATCTCTAACTCCCTCCATCCCCTGAGAGAGTATCAGTATGGGCGTTTTTACATTAGCATGAGCAGGTCAGGGGGGTCACACGTGTGTGTGTGTGTGTGTGTAAACACACACAGTATTGTCTTAGCACAATGCAACACAGATGTAAGGGGAGGCAGGGGTAGTATATGTGCAACCACACCCAACATGCACTGATTGCTTCAGTACAACGTCAACAACAGAGAGGACACACACACACACACACACCGCCATCTGCTCCTGCTCTAAGAGCCAGAGTAAAACAAACATGGATGGGACAGCAATGATGTCATTTATTTTTACAACCATCCCCCTCTCTATGACATCTGACATCATCACTGCCCTGTCCTTCTTCATCTGATCCTTGGCCAGCAGTGAGTGTGTGTGTGTGTGTGTGTGTGTGTGTGTGTGTGTGGTCAGACTCACCTCCAGGGTCTGCATCAGTGTGGGCTTGATTGCATCTTTCATCAACACGGCGAGCGCTCCGCTCACACCCTGAGTGAGAGAGAGAGAGAGAGAGAGAGAGAGAGAGAGAGAGATATGCAAGTCATCAGAACTAAGGTTCTTGGAGGGGATTTCCAGTATCCAACCAATCCGATGAAATAACCTGAATAACTATGCAACCCACACAATAAGATGGTTGTTTTACACAAAATGGCACTTGAGTACAAACCCTATCCCTCCATCTTTCCAGCCTTTCATCTGTCCACAAAAAAGGTCTCTCTCTCTCTCTCATACACACACACACATACCCCTCCCCTATGTCATCATTCCCAGATTTGCAGGCCGGTCCAGGCCTGGGGGGGGGGGGTTTCCCATCTCGGATAATCAGGAATGCTGCAGTAACAGAATAGGAGAGGGGATCCTCCTGAGTGAGCTAGCCAGGCCGCTACAGCTCTGAAACAACACTGCCACAACCAGCTGGGGGGGGGGAAATGGGAGCCAGCTGGGGTCTGCTCTGGCTCCACGGGGGAGGCTACGGCTATGGGGCTAGAGAGCAACTGGCTGCCATTTTGGGTCAAATGGGATCCATGTTGCAGGACCACGTCCCAGAGTCTGGCACTTGCATGAACCGTTGCACCTGGAGGAGCCTTTTCATTTGGGAGACGGTAGGTGGGGGGTGTGGGGGTCAAGCTGTGGGGAAGCCCAGACCAATCAGTAGGGATGCTAACCCTAACCTTTAGCATCCTCAGCCTTGACAGTGAAGTACATTAACATCACATTGAAAAGCAACAGATGTGCACAAGATGGGAGGGGCTTTACACACTACAGGGCCGAGCCCAACCACACTGTGCTAGCTGGCACATTCTCCTTTGACATCATCCTTTTTTAGCACTGCTTCAGCGACTACGGTGGATGCGTAAACCAGTACAGCCCAGTACACCTCAGCCCAGCCCAGTACAGCTCATCACCGTAGTGATTTAAAGGTTAAATTCCCACTGTAATCTGACTTTGTTTCCCCCTTCTTCCCCCGCCACAATGGGCCATCCCGGCCAAGGCTTAAATCGAGCCGGTCTGAGAGTCCTCTTTGATAGGCATGGAGGGTCATCTGACATCTCCCCGAGCGTCTCATGACATCTGTGATAATGCATTATGTATTAATGTAATGACCACGTTTATAGAGGGCACATAGCCCTCCAGTCACCATGAATAGGAAAAACACATAAACAAACTAACCCAGTACCACTTAGACGAGATTAGCTGCTCCGGAGAGACAAAGAGTACACAGTGAAACGAGTAAACAGGCATAATAATTGGCAGACACACACACACACACACACACACACGTTCATACCAGGTCCTCAGCGGTGATTGGCTGGCCACTGCGGCTGGTGCCAACCACCATATGGCCCAGTCTGGTCCTCATGTCCCCCAGACCGTCTGCAAGGGCCAGGATAGCCATGATCTCACTGGCCACCGCAATGTCAAACTGGGCCTACAGGAGAGGAGAGAGGGGGACACATCACACACACAAACAACCCACAATACACACACACACACACACAACTGAAAAATAACACACACTCTCAAACTCTTTCTTGAAAGAATGTGAAACTTTCGCGTATGTGTGTGAGTGGGTGGGTGTGTGTGTCAGTCAGGGAAAAACATATAATGATGATCACCAGCTATGATAACATTAAACTGAGTCTGTAGAAGAGGCATTAAAGTGGTATTTACACAACACTTAACATGTCAGCTAGGCAGCAGATGGTGTGTGTGTGTGTGTGTGTGTGAGAGAAAGACAACATAAGACACTTGTGTACAACACAGGACAGCTGTCAGGTAAGCTGCCATGCTAACGACAAACACATGTATCTGAAGGGACCCCGATGTAACGAGTCCAACCTTGCCTGCTCTTCTACGAGGCAATGAACAATAAACATCGTATTCATAAACACACACACACACACACACACACACACACACACGCGCACTAGTTTTAGAAGGCTTTATTGCGTCAGGGATGGCAAAACAATAGAAGAAAGGGTTGTTATTTCTCTTTGTTTGTTTGTGTGTGTGTGAGAGAGAGTGAGAGAGAGAGAGAGAGAGAGAGAGAGAAACACAGAGAGAGAGAGACAGAGAGAGAGAGAGAGAGAGAGAGAGACTCCCAAAGAGAAATGACATAACCCATACAGTACCAACGCGACGCACATCACCAGCGCAAAAGCATGTGGAAGAATACGTTAATGCCCTTGGGGGCTATAGAGTGTGTACCGCTGGATGAGGGATGAGAGAGGGAGAGAGGGAGGGAAGAAGAGATGGAGAAGGGGGGGGGAGGTAAATGCAAGCATATGCTTGGCTAGCACTCTGGTTTGCTCGAGAATAGTAGAGTCCCCCCCCCCCCTTCTTTAAACATTTGCTTTCACTTAAGACCGCTTCCTTCCCATTGAGGTAAAGTCTTTATTTACATGATTTACTTTAGCTGTCATTACTACTGACGGTTACTCAAATACCAATACACTTAATTGCGGACGGCTAATGAAGGTATGTGTGTGTGTATTATGTGTCTGTTTATGTGTGTATGAGCTTATATATATATATATATGGTAGTCTTTGACGCCATGTCTCAATAATGTGTGTACACACACACGCACATATTGATAGCATGTGGAGTAACCACAAACCTAATTTAACCACAATTTTCTGTAAATGCTTCGGTAAAGACCATTTAGCCAAACAGAGGCATTTAAGCTACAGGGGGTTGAGCTGTGGTATGTATTATCAGGTACTTATTTGAAGGCAGTGTTCATTTAATTAAATGAGTAATTACGCAGGTCACACAAACACACACACACAATATCTATCTTCTGTTTTCAATTTGATGTGTTTTCCCTGTAAAGAGTATTGGGAGGTGGTGATAATGACCTTTAAATAAAACTTGACGTGACCATTTGGGATGGATTGCATCAGATGTGGAGTGGAATGTGTGTAAACATGCAGTATCAAACATAATGTACAACATGAACATGTATAAAGCACGTGTTATAAACCGTGATAGTAACCTAGATATACACCACATAGACACTACATACCTGTCGTGCATGTCCCTTCTCAGTGTTGGCCTGTCCAACAGTAATCTTCCTCAGGAAGCGATCGTTGGTATCGACCACTGCAAACCAATGGAAAATGACCCATATATTATAATCCAGTACTGTCACCATTCAATACAGTGCGTCAGCACATTACAATGACATCTTGCAAATGTGATTGAGCCCAGTTTTACGGTCATTCATAAACATGGACCGGAGAGAGCCTTTAAATCACGTTTGACCTCCTCTCTCAAGGACACATGCTGTAGGATTGAGTTATGCCTTTAAAACACTGGGCTGGGCAAACCGTCTGTAAAATCCATTTGGACAGATGTTGTAAAAAAAAAAAAAAAAAAAAGAAGACGACATGAAACCACATGTATGGGCCAGTGACTGACAGACATCCTTAACTGACAGACAGAGATTGACGCACACACACAGGCACGCACAAACTCTGATGCATTGTAGCGGTGCTGAGTGAGCCACCTAAAGAGACCTCTGGATGATGAACTTGAGCCAAAGAAAACCTCACATTTCTCAGACTGGAAAGATGGGGGGCGGGAGGGGGGGGGGGGGGGGGGTAGAAGGGGTTAATGATGTAGACATAAACACACGGCTCCCTCAAAACTAATCTAGATTAATCTATTAGATTATCCCTTATGTAACAATGGTGTATCGGAATAAAAAGATCTCACATATCGAAGTTACGATGAAACGTTGGGACTGAGGGAGAAACAATGACTTCTTTAGGCCTAGAGGGTGGTTTCATTTACTGGTTCTTCTATAGGCCTGATAATGGATACTTGGGATTAGTTATTCTGTGGTTGCTCTGTGGTTAGCGATCCATCAAGCCCACAGGAAACCACAAGAGTCAAACACTGAACTCTTTGCTTAAACATAGCTTTCTGGATAAGGGAAAAGCTTAGAGTTGTTTCACGCTTAAATGAAAAACAGACACACACGCAGTAACGCACATTGCCGACATACACACCATACGAAGGGTCGCTGGAAGACCCATATAAAGACAGATGTGCGTTCGTGTACACACACACACACACACACACACACACACACACACACACACGGGTAGTAAAGCTGTTTTTAATCTTCAGTCCGCTCCATCCGAGTACATTCCTCATCAGTCAAAGCAGCACTCTCACTGTTAGGTCTCCTGACAACCTAAAGACAACATTGGTTCTCCCAGGACAGGAGTGAAAAAACGTTGTCCTTCACCACACCCACACTCCCTGAACCCACAACCACTACAAACCTTTTACATTGGGCCACTAGCTTGAGATAGGGGTAGGACAGAGAGAGAATATCCAACTGGATACAACTATATCTGCCTCCAATTATATATGCCATTTAGCTGACGCTTTTATCCAAAGCGACTTACATTGCAGTGAGTGTATACATTTCAGTATATATGGTCCCAGCAGGAATCAAACCTACAACCTCAGTGTTGTTAGCGCCATGCTCTACCAACCTAGCCACAGAGGACCAATTAGACGCTTTAACATGCTTTGTATGCATCTAGCCCAAACTATTAGTCACTTCATAATAATCACCTGTAATCGGTGACACACTGTCCTCCCCTTAAATCAATACATTAACCAACCACTTGGGGGGGGGGGGGGGGGGGGGGGTGCTCCTTGAGGGAGCCAATGAGAGACTGGCATGTGGGAGGATGGGGATGTAGTAGCTGATAACTGACCTCTCTGCCAGGTGACCTTGGCGGGGTCAAGGTCGAGACGCACGAAGGAGCTGACCTCTTGGGGGGTGAGAGAGCTGGGCTCCGTCTTACTGATGGCCAGACGCTGTGTGAGGAGGGGGGGGGGGGAGAGAACAGTGTGAGAGAGGTACAGACATCGTAAACAATCGCTTGTGAGGCACAGTGGCCAATGACCATGTGAGGTCAGAGGTCGTGAGATGGAATTCATTTTCAATCTCAGAAGAAGGCTCTGTTAGGCTATATCAAATACCATAGGTATCCTATGACGTTTCATTGATCGTCTCTAGACAATTACCTAACACCTGTGCACCTTAAATCGCCGAAACTCCCTTTCCCATTATAAAGATGGCTCTCACTCCTCTTCTAGTCTGGTTTCAGAGACTCTTTAATAAATTAGTAGCATTGCCAAACTTCTTAGAAACCATTTCTGAACTATCCCCCCCCCCACCCGAAAAAAGAACACAAACACACTCCGTCTCTTTACTTTCACTTCCATCCCTTCTTCAGACCGATTAATATTTCATCCTCCTGAACTCAAGTTGATTCTCAACACGAAGTGTTTGTGTCTCTCCGGCTGGCTGTGTGCTGGTGGAAGGCCTAACCCCACCCATGCCTTCTCCTGTCTGTTTGTTATGGTTCAACGCCGGGTGTCCTGCTGTTAAGGCTCAAATAAGATGGAGTCACTACTTATGCAAACTGTTTTTATTTGGTACAAACAGATGAGAGTTCGGCGATGCAGAGATGGGTCCGTATATTGATGTAAGGTTTTAATACGATACTGTAAACAGACAAGTGTTTGGAGTTTAGAGTGGAGAGGAATAGGAAGGCAGCAGAAGGTCCTATCTGGGGAGGTTTTGAAAAGATCAGCTCACCGAGGCCACCTAGTGGTGGTTTGAAGGAATTACCTAGGCGAGGTGAGTAACCTGTGATATCCAAACCTGGTCCTGGAGAGCTATTAGGTATGCATGCCTTTGTTCCAGCATTGCACGAACACACCTGACTCAACGGATCATGAAGACCTTGTTGAGGTGACTCAGATGTGTCAGTGCTGGGCGGGAACAAAAGCCTAAACACACCCAGGAGCTGTCCAAGACCAGGACTGATGGCCACGCCAGAAACTTGAATAGGGAGAGTGGGGTGGACTTACCTGTAGCCTGGCGATTTGGATAGGAGAGAACCGCCTGACTCCGTTGACTGAGGGAACTAGTCTGTTGTACAGCGCCTGCAGGAGACAGAACATTATACACTGTTGCTGTGTATTGCTTTGTCATTACTGTTCTTGTCTCAACAGTCATGGCAATAAAGCATTTGAATTGAATTGAATGTTCACAATCAACGCGGGCGCTAAAACAAGTCAGAGCTATGATGTCACAGTCACACCAATACAGACTGCTATGACGACAATTCAGAGCATGCTATGACCTCATTACTACTGTTAAAATAATGATTCATCTCTAGCATGATGCCTTGTGATGTCATTTTGTTTTGTGAGGTCATTCTCACGAAGCATCACTTCGGAATATACTGTAACATCGCTTCACAGTGACAGTGCAATTTTTTTTGCATTTGCATTGTGATGTAAATTTTTCCCGCGTCATGGTGACATCACACAGGCACCTTGTCTGATTGGGTGGCCTCGTGCAGCATCCGGGCATCGATGGCAGCAGCCACCAGATTGTTGGCTGCGGTGATGGCGTGGATGTCACCTGTCAAATGGAGGTTGAACTGAGAGAATGAAAAGGGGGAGGGAGAGAAAGAGAGAGAGAGACACACACACACACACACACACAAAAAGATGATTATCCATTAGCTGATCAAATAACGGACCCAACTAAAAGCATAGTCTAAACTCCATTTCCTCAATCTCAGTCGCTACATCCAGTGGTGTTTGATGGATGGGTCCAGGAAGGGAAATGACAGCCGAGCCAATGTTATCAGGCTCTGTGGGCGTCTCACCCTATAGCTATGATCCGTCTCTACGTCAGATCCCAAACATCCTGACCTGAGCTTGACTGGACCTCCTGTTTTAATGACTCATGTAGTTTAAAAGGTCCATACAACAGCCACGGGAGTGCTCGGGAGAGAGAGGGGGGGGGGGGGGGGGGGGAGGAGGGGAGAGAGGGAGAGAGAGAGAGAGAAGGAAAGGAGGAGTTCAAACGAGCCGGTGTTTGTTTGAGACAGGGAGGCCAGGGAGGCTGAAACGCCTTGTCTGAGTCGGTATCTTTAGCTTTGAAGTTCGTCGCCTTCCCTCCCCTCTGGCCCTCCCCCCCCACCTCTCTCTCTTCACAGGGGCTGGCTTTAGTCACAGAGGATGTTATGCTACAGGGCGTGTGTGTGTGTGTGTGTGTGTTGGTGAGGGAGGGAGGGAGGGTGTGTGTATGTTGGTGAGGAATGGAGTGTGTGTGTATGAGGGAGGGAGGGAGTGTGTATGTGTGTTGGTGAAGAATGGAGTGTGTGTGTGTGTTGGTGAGGAATGGAGTGTGAGAGTGTGTGTGTGCGTGTGTTCAGGAGGCCTTTGAAGCCCTGGCCGGTCCAGCTGAGCGCTCCCTGTGCCTGTCTCTTACCTCCTCCATAGGGATGACCTGGGCATAGCCCCCGCCCGCTGCGCCCCCTAGGGGAAGAGAAAGGCAGCACGGTAAGAGAGAGACAACAGGGCAGGGGTTACACAGTGGAGTGGTGAGCTGCAGACTCTCAACTAACTACTCCACCTCAGCGCAAAGCGAACAAAGCCCCGAACCCCCAGCGTCACACTAATAACATTAACTCACCAGTCCAACGCTCAGTTTAAGAAATGGCTTCTCTTAGGCTGCGTCCCATTTCTCCACCCTCTTTCCTAAAGTATGTCCTCCTCCCTTATGGATTTGGATAGGAATGGATGTGCATAAGAGAGCCCGTGCTTAGACCAATTATATGCTTTGATATCCATGTAAGGAAGTGTGCAAGGGCACACTTCGGGAGAAGGGTGGAAAAATGTGACGCATTCGTGGTCTAACCCTAATTACTTCATGAAGCACTGGGAGGATTGGACTGCCTTCTGATAGAGTTTGGAGTCAGGGGATGGTTTGGGAAAGAGTGATTCTTACAACACTACAATATGTGAGTAGATACAATTTGAGCATATGATTTTCTCTGACCTTTGACCCCAAAGGTAGGCCCCTGGGAGGGCTGGCGGAGGCAGGCGAAGGAGTTGAGCTTGAGGTGGGCGGAGAGAGCCTGGACCAGTCCGATGGTTACCGTGCTTTTACCCTCCCCCAGCGGCGTGGGAGTGATGCTGGAATGAGAGAGACACACTTAATATGCGTGCGTGTACACACACAGACAGACACACACACACACATTTCTTTACGTCTTTATGTACACTCGATTGTCAGAGTATCATGAGTCTCACATGATCTGCAGGTTTCCCCTGTGTGTGTGTGTGTGTGTGTGTGTGTGTACACGAGAGAGAGAGAGAGACACTCCACTCCCACTATAATCAACGGCATCTGACGCCACGGCCTAAATCACATTTACCACCAAAGTATCCACAGCAACCCCATTAATGACTTTAGACTCGGTCATCATGTGGCCATGGTGAACCATTCTGACCATTGTAATGTTAATAATGTTAATAAACTAAATAAATAGTGTGAGCTATTTTCGTATTCATGTCATATGTTGACCCCAATTTTAATCAGTTTGAGAGACAGAAAAGGACTCTAACACATAAACTAGAAACATAAAAACACATAAAAGGCATCCGCCTCAGTGTGTGTGTGTGTGTGTGTGTCTCTCTCTCTCTGCAGCGGGACTCAAAGGCATGCCTGCTGCTGACTGTAATTGAGGGGGGCCCCTCGCCTCTGCAGAGGGTCTGCAGGGAACAAAGAGGGCTCCTTAAGGAGAGTAGTGTGTGACAGAGAGAGAGAGAGTAAGAGCGTAGGTCAGTGTGTGTGTGAGAGAGAGAGAGAGAAAAAGTGAGTGTGTGTGAGAGAATGTGTTATATGAGTGTATCCATGTGTGAGTGTGTGGGAGAGAGAATCATTTTGTGGCGTGTGTGTGTGTGAGATGGGCGAGCGTCTCTGTGGGGCTGCCAGGGGGGCGGTGGTGGTGCATTCCCCAGATACATGAAAGGAGGCAGTGGGGCCTGGCCTGGTCTGTCAGAGCTGCCCGCGTTCACACAACCATCAAAGAGAGTGCCCCCCCGCCAGAGACCCCCAGAGATAAGAGACAAGACTCCACAGCCCCCTGACCACTCTCTTTCTCTCTCTCTCTCACTCTCACACACACACACACACACACACACACACTCTCTCTCTCTCTCTCTCTCTCACCCACCATTTGAGCTGCCAAGGGTCTTTTTTTCTGAAAATGTCACTCTCCCTCTCTCTGAGAAAAAAAGACCCTTGGCAGCTCTCTGTAGGAGAATGATTTGCCAGAGGCAACCCAAACATACAGTCCAGTTCCCAGGCTTTCATAGTGACCCCTGACCCCTGCTCTGAGAGGTAGTCCTCCACTGTCTGTCTAAAAAAGGTTATTACAGTATCGCTTTCCCCTTACTCTCATAGATGTCAGCTGAATTTGTATGTGTGTAGTGGGGGTGTGTGTGTGTGTGGCCTTTATCAACATACGGCAATAACAAATGTACACTTTCAATCTGAACAAAGAAAGTTGTTGATGACACAGACAATATGCTTGGGGTGAATATGAGTGATGCTGTCCAAAGACTTTCTGTAGGGCTGTAAAAACCTTAAGTCTTTTAACTATTAATCGCTACCTCAATGCTTAAATCGGCCAATCACAGAGGGCACACAGAGCGGTTACTTCCTCTGACATCATCACTTTGCCTTTACACCCCTAAACCCTCCCTGCCTGCCCGGGGGGAGTCTGGGTAATCCCTCTCTGGCTGTGATAGGCCATCAAGGCTTTGGGTGGAGTCAGAACAGGGGATTCTGGTCCAGATGGGGACACACGTGCGTGCGTCTGTCCCGTGTCAAGCACCACTGGGCCCGTTTTGCTTTGAGACAGCATACCGCCTCATTAATCAAAACCAGACGTGGATTGGGAGGAATCCAAAATGACCCAGTCAAAAGAAGAAGTACACCCATGATCAACAACTGTGACTAGACACACACACACACACACACATTCTTTTACACACCACCAAGAGTGTATGGAGAGATAATGCCATAGAAAATGGAGTGGAGGGTAAGGATTGACACACAAACATACAGAAGAGTGGTATCCACAGTAGGTAGACCACACAGACAAGGTGAAAACCAACAAACGGATCGACAGACAGACAGACAGACAGACTGACAGACAGACAGATGGGCGGGCGGGGCGGACTCACCCGGCCACCAGAACGTATTTCCCATTGGGCTGTTCACTGAGTCTGTCGAGGAGAGACAGGCGGACCTTGGCCTTGGTCCTGCCGTAGGCCTCTGTCTCCTCAGGCAGGAGGCCTATCTCCCGAGCCAGCTGGTCTATGGGCTTAGGGGTCTGGGCTCTGGAGATCTCTATGTCACTGTGGAGGGGGAGAGGACCCAAAGCAACACATCATTATCATCATCATCATCATCATGCAGAATAAAAAAAAGACAGACATTCAGAGGGGAGCGATCTCCTTAATACAATGTTAATGTGGAGAGAAATGTCCATATTCTTTCTTGAGCATGAGTGAGAGGGGTAGGGCACAGGGGGAAGGGGAAGGTAGAGGATGGTAGTACTATACCCTTACCTGGGCACAGGATAGAGGGGTGGGGGTAAGGGGTAGGGCAAAGGTCAGTGGGGTAGTTCCTGGTCCTTACCTGGGTACCATAGAGAGGGGTGGGGGGAGGGGGAAGGGGAATGGGGAGGTAGGGGTAGGTACTGTACCCTTACCTGGGTACGGGGGGAGAGGGGTGGGGGGAAGGGGGATGGGGAGGTAGGGGTAGGTACTGTACCCTTACCTGGGTACGGGGGGAGAGGGGTGGGGGGAGGTTGGGGTAGGTACTGTACCCTTACCTGGGTACGGGGGAGAGGGGCTGCAGCTTGAGGCTGCGCAGTTTCCAGGCTTGGTACTGCTGCTCCTGGACCCAGCGACTGCTGCTCCGCACCACATTCTGTTACAGGGAGGGAGGGAGGGAGGGAGGGAGGGAGGGAGACCAGGCGTGAGATAGAGGAACACCAGCCATCAGACCAGAGAGCCATTCAGAACATCTGAACATCATAAGTCCTATTCGTTATAGGGGGGGAAAAAACTCAAGACTTGCTTGAAGTGGGTTTATTACCGGGGATAGACTGTGTGCGCGCGCGTGTGTCATACCTCCATCCTGATGGCTGCTGTGAGGGGCCCCACTCCTGATTGACGCCTCTCAGGCCTGCCAGTTATCAGGGCGGGGCCGCAGTGGATGACAGCAGCACCTGGTCTGAGCCAGGCGGACGGGACCTCAATATGTCCCGCCCCCAACAGGACCACAGCGTCTGCCTGCATCACCTAAAGAAGGAGAAGGTCGGAAGCGGTGGTGGCAAAGAGAGTGAGAAAAGGAGGAGTGGAGAGAAAAAGAGAGCACATGGGAGGAGAAAGAGAAAGAAGGGAGTCAGCGAAGTATAAAAGGATGCAGAGATGTGTGTGTGTGTGAGTGAGGGAGTTCATATGATCAAATCCTCAGTAATTGAATATTTTATGTAAATATGCACTCAATAATATTAGATCTAGATTAGCTTAGATGAAGTCAATCTCCGCATCTCTTTGAACTTCTAAATCTATCTAATCATGGATATTATTATATCACGACGGTCAAATGTCTCTCACATGTTTCTCAGGTATCACCCAAGTTAGAGCGCCACTGCCCCTTGTGGCCAAAACGCACAACTGTTTGGCGAACGGCCAAGCTATACCAATACTGTCAAGGAGAATGTTGCAGAGTCGTAGATGCAGAGAAATAAGCACATAATACCAAATATAGATTCACAAATAATCTAAAAAAATTACAACAACAACAAAAATCACTCTGCACACATTGGAAGGTTCAGTATTGCATTAGAGGCTAGAAAAACGCAGAACGAGTCGACAATTGTTGATGCCATACTTCAAATCAATAAATTTGCAGATTAGTTGTGGCCGTTTCAATAATATAGCCTCCCGTTATGAAGTGTAGCCGAAATGGTGGTTTTCCCTTGACGAAATATAGCCTATTTAGTCAAACCGTCAACGTTTGTGCATCTTGTCTCACTCTTGGTGTGATACCAGAAAACCGTGTCAACGGAACTTTGACGGTGTGCTCTTTTTTCAGTGTTGGTGTAGTTTCTGCGTTACACAGAAACCGCCATTGACACACTGGGAATGTTTTGAATGTGTCCTGTGCCAAAAACAGCCATGCAAAGAAGAGGTGTGTGTGTCACCTGTTGCTGGAGACTCTCTGAGCTCCTCTGTCTGTTGAGGACCACCATACCACTTCTCTGCATCAGGCACTGCAAGACCACTCCAAAGGGTCCTTCACCTCCCACTAACACAACAGTCCTCCCCTCCAGAGGGGTGTCTGTGGAAACAGAGTACAACATGATTTAAGTTGAACGCGTTTTCATTCAACATGATTACAAACATGATTACAAACTAATATCGTGTTCCGAGAATGTGTGAGTGAGTAACGCTATTGTTGTTATGGTGTGATAGTTATAATTGGACATCATCCATATATGTGCTTTATATTTCATAATCTTCCTCAAGATAGTATTTCTATCATTCTATCATGACAGTATTACTATTACACTTTTAACGCAAATGTATAACACACTTTTAGATTTGCATCATACAGGTGCTTGGCTTAGTAGTGAAGCCTTAAAACCTTAGTTGGCTGACTTAAATTGTACAGCGTGATATCAGCCCTTTAAGGCTCAGTGGAGCACAGGTCGCACTGTGACCCCATGTCCACCTCACCGTTAACCCCTGACCCCCTCCCCACTCACCATGTCTCCCCAGCAGCTCCATGACAGCATTGGCCAGGGGGGGCACGAAGCCCTGGCTCACATCCCCTTGTACCAGCCGCCCCATGTTCAGATCTGACACCCTACGGTAGCACAGGACACACACACACACACACACACCTTTCTCTTTATCTATATATCTATCCATCATCCCCTACCTCCACCACAACAACCACCCCACCATCAACACACACGTTAGGGTACACAATGAAATCTAAAGGCTATCAACAGAGACATGTTGGGTAGCTTCTCTACAATCACTCCAGGAAACAAAGAACACCGTACACCTGGGCTATACCTGGGCTATACCTGGGCTACACCTGGGCTACACCTGGGCTACACCTGGGCTACACCTCTCCACACCCTATTATACATTACAGAGAAAAAAAAGAACCCTAACTTGTTTTCTTCCTTTCTTCAGTACTGTGACTGCCGATGGCACTTGTTGTTATCGAAGGCTTTACGATGACTGATATATATAGTTTATTCACTGAGACAAATGTACTTAATTTAATTTGCTTTGGATCAAGGAGTCTGCTAAATGACAAATGTATAAAAGAATAAAAAAATAGCCCATCAAGTTTGGTTGTGGTGCAGTTAGTTACGATCCATCAATGACCATAACCCCAACCATGTTCTGTGTGTTAAAACAGTAAATCTAAATGTGAAATAGGGAAACTCTTGCCACCCTGAAATGGTTAATCCAATGTCCCTTCCTCATTGCCCTTCTGTGGGTCACGTTTCTCCATGCTGGGCTCCTAATGTCCTACAGCCCGTCTTGATTTGGGCCAAATTCGAGGCAGCATGGCAGCAAATGAATTTAAAACTCCATTGACCATGGACACGCACAGACTAGCATGGGGGGGGGGGAGAGAGATACCCAACTCCCATCACTGAACTATCCCCTGCTGCATAGATATGACATAACCTGGTCAGCCTCCCATTGTCAACCCCCCCCCCCCCCCTTTGTAAAGCCTAGACACCCCCTCCCCCCCTTTCCGTCCACATCTCCCCCCTCCCCTCTCTCCTGTCTCCTACCCGTCCACGTCCTTCTCTGGTTTGAGGGTGTCAAGTACCCTGCTGGTGAGGGAGGCAGGGGGGAGGTGCAGATAGACCCCGTGCACCCTGGGGTCATCGTTCAGCTTTAACACCTCCTCCATGATCTAGAGAGTGTGTGTGTGGGGGGGGGGGGGGGGGGGGGAATGGGGGAAGAGAAAGAGAGATTTGTTTATTTCAGTTTGAGGTGATTCTTATCATTCCCCTTGTCAATGAGTGAAGTGACACTGGCCACGTTTCAGCTGCATCATGTTTCATGTTGACAATCAACAACAAGTGTTCAAAAAAAGACCAATCAAAGATCAGATCTATCTACACACACAATAGCCTCTATCGTCTCCAACACAAGTTGGTGGTGAAAATAGATCCACTGTCAATCTTGCCTTTCAATCAGCAACCTAGTGTGAGAGGGTTTACTCTCTTGGCAATCAGTCACAACAACAGAACAACCTACGATCAGGGATAATACAAATATTAACATCATGGCATCAGCAGCCCTGATGTCAACACAGAGAGGGTGACCTCAGCTCCCCATAGAGGGAGAGAGAGAGAGAGAGAGGGGGGGGGTTAGGGTTAAAAAAATTATAGAGATTAATGGTAGAGACTAGAGGGTATGAGAGAGAGAGCAAGATAGCAAAAGAGAGCCAGCCAGTGTGTGTGTGTGTGTGTGTGTGTGTGTGTGTGTGTGTGTGAGAGATGGAGAAAGAAAGAGAGAAACACAGACGCACACACACTTTGAAAGTAGAGCAGCAAGACACTTCACATGTATGGTCATACATCATGCTGTCAGTTGAGAAATTCCATACATCTAGTCCAGAGCTATTCCAGGGACATCCCCACATAAGGACCTGGAATAGCCTACTGAGGAAGAGGCCATCTCTGGACCCACAGCTGACACAAGCAACTTCCATAACACACTGTAGTTAAAGGACATTCCCATTGTTTGTGTATTTAAACCATACTGTTGTATCTAAAAAAAATGAGAGAAAAAAATCCTTCTTCTAGCATTGTGACTGCCAATGGCCCCTGGTCTGAGCATTGATTACTTTATCTTATGATGACCGATGGATAGATGATTCACTTACTTAAACAAATGTATTTGTTGTAAATCGCTTTGGATAAAGGCGTCTGCTAAATGGCATAAATGTAAATGTATATCTTCTACAGAAGGGAAGCTCCAAAAATGTAAGTTGTCAAATTCTGATTGATACAATGTGCCGAACACTGATGTGTAACGGGAGTGATTCAACCCCACACTGGTACAGACAAACAAGTTCAGAGGAGAACAGCAAAGCATGACGTGACTCGCAAAGTTGGAGGGAAGTAAGAGCCGGGGGCCACTGAGGTGTCCAATCACAGTGAGCGTTGTTGGATTGCATTGCATTGGGAATTCATGCAGGGATCGGCCAGTTCCACTCACCTCATCTTCAGTGCATTCTCTGGGTAAACAAATTGGAGTCACATTGAGGCCAATCTGTGGGAACAAGAATTCAAGGAAATTAGCAAGAACAAACACATAAACTGCAAATTTCACAGTTGACTTGGAAGTGTCAGAGTAAAGGAGAAGGGGAGAGAGAGAGAGAGAGAAAGAAAGAAAGAGAGAGAGAGAGAGACTTAACACCTACCATTCCAGCCATCTTCTTATTGATCTCCAGTAAACCGTCATCTTCACCTGCCTTTTAGACAAGAATACAAAGCAATGAGAAACACACCACACTGGATATCAGTCCTCACTTAACCTTCTACAGCCCCAAAACGTTCAGTTAAGAGGAAGACAGAGGTCTTTAAGGTCATTCATGTTGTGTTGACATGGAGAGATCGCAGTGCTCCTGAAGATCTCGTAAAGTTTACTTAAGACTTCTTCTACCTGTATGATGGCCAGCACGGGATTGAGTGCAGGGTGGCTTCTCTGCAAGGCTGCCATCTCATCTTTGGTCCTTTGAACAACCTCCCTGCAGAAGAAAACGGAGTCAGCAAAACCCACTCATCCACACTAAAGCCCACATATTTCCCAAAAGCCCGAAAGGCAATGGAGTTAACTTTCTAATCCCCCCTCCCCCCAACAACATATCTCCCCCTCCTTAACCCAACAACTGTACCAGTTAAACAGATAAAATGACTAATTTTGAAGACAATATCCAGAGTGACACAACCACCAGAGGATTAAAATTAGGAGGCTGACCAACAATTTTCTCAGAATCTACAATGTATTTTCGGGGATGAATTATTCAAACCGAAAACATTCATCAAGACCTTGTTGGCAGACACTTGCAAAGCAAATGGTGTTTAAGTCATGTAATTGCTCTCATGTAGGCCTCACCTTTCCTAAATAGTAAATTGTCTTTAAGCATAATAAAACTTCTGCCAGCTTGTCTGTGTGTGTGTGTGTGTGTGTGGGGGGGGGGGGGGGGGGGGGGGGGGGGGGGGCGTTACGCCACGTTGCTGCCTCTCTACACTAAGGGGGCCATACATATACCTATATAGGGCCATACGCCATACATATACCTATATATGGCAACCAATGTAAACATTTGCCTACTATGAATTAAATGGGCTACAGAGACTTACAATGTTGCATTTATGTGAGACATGCCTAAGGCGTAGGACTAAGAACTGTGGAAAATTACATCTCCCCCCCCCCCCCCCTTCACAAGACTCCACCGATCACACGTGGGAAGCAAATACATCAACCTACGAATGACACGGCAATTTCGCCATGAGACTAAACTACGAGATTAAAAAACTATTACCGACTTCATGTTCATTGGAAATTCACAAGCTCACGACTAATGCCATTTTTGTTTGTTGAATGTTTGTTGAAAAGGTAAGCCAAGCAGACAAAGGGTTCTGCGACAAACTCACAGATCACTGCTCGTGTTTGTAAACATAACTCATGAAACGATTTACCTGACAGTATTTTCGTATCCAGGCCCGGCTTCATGTTCCTTCTGCTGTTTTCCAAAAGTTAGCGCCGCTTCTGCCGAACCGCTGTTGGAACTAGCCCGGAGAATTAACCAGTTGCTCGTGTGACCTATCGGCGAGGAGCTCTTCGCCAAGCCGAACACTCTCGCTCCAGTTCGGCTTTGATGTACGGACGCAGTCGGGAGACAGCGGCAAGCATGGCGAAGTGTAGATAACCTCATGATGATTATGGTAGAATATTGGATGATGTTATACCTGGCTGGCGAGCGACTCGAACCCGGGATTGTAAAATAAGAGACGGGTCTAGTTGTTGAAAGGAGGAAATAGAGGAACCTTCCAGGGGCACGAGCATGCGCGCCCACGTCCCACAGTTGAGACACCCACCAGTTGCTTTAATTACAGAATATGAAAGTATATCCAATAATGCTTGAGAAGACACCCAACATGAATAAATTGTTGAGTTAGATTGAAAAAAAACGATTTCACACACAATTAAAGATTAAAACAATATAGCCCACCTTTTCTCTAACCAAATTTATTTCAAGATTATTCAGTTCAGGAGCCCATTGTTCAAGGTGTGTGTGTGTGTCCTTATGTGACTGTCCCTCCATCACTGCACTTAATCTGTGTGTGTGTGTGTGTGTGTGTGTGTGTGTGTGTGTGTGTGTGTGTGTGTGTGTGTGTGTGTGTGTGTGTGTGTGTGTGTGTGTGTGTGTGTGTGTGTGTGTGTGTGTGTTACTGTTTTCCTAAAAGAGGTAGCTCAGAGTACATGTGAGTATTTAGTATGCACATGAATTACTGTAAACCACTGCGGGAGTGTGGATTAATTAAGTTGTAATCTAAGTCACTGGACTATGTTATATGTGGTCACATGTGAATCAGGTGGTCTGTTTCAGTATTCTGCCACGGGAACAGAGTGCCCTCACGTTTTACATTAGGAGCATCACTGATTACTTAATTAGGGTTAAATCAATTATCCTTCAAGTACATTAGGTTAAAACAGGGCAAGAGCATACTACTATATGGAAACTTGGTGATGTGTAAATGTCCAGTTTTTCTGCATGTGTAACTCAAATCACTTTACACATTTCCCATTGACATCAACGCAAGATGTCAGAGTTTTGGATTCCACCCAGAGTGAATAGTCCTGATTCATCAGTGGCTGTCACATTTTTTTTTATGTTTACAAACATACGTTTGTTGCTATTAGTATACGTAACATACATCATATTCACACTTTCACATCATATTCACACATACAGCATATTAACACTTTCAAATAGTCAGTGTGGCCACTAGGGCAGCAAAATGCAATACTACTACCCCTCTAGATTAATGGTTGAGCGGCAAACTACTGTATATAGCTATCTAGCTGTAACATACTGTATATAGCTATCTAGTTATAACATACTGTATGTAGCTATCTAGTTATAACATACTGTATATAGCTATCTAGTTATAACATACTGTATATAGCTATCTAGTTATAACATACTGTATGTAGCTATCTAGTTATAACATACTGTATATAGCTATCTAGTTATAACATACTGTATATAGTTATCTAGCTGTAACATACTGTATATAACTAGCTAGTTGTAACTCAGCTTTCTGCATTGAGGTAGACTGGTTTGACACAACCAACCAGTTAGTCTCAAAGCTGGCAGGTTAGCTTGACTTGCTGGCAGGTTAGCTTAAGTTACGTTACGTCTTAACCCGAACTAGTTAGGGGGTGAGACTTGAACAACAAATAGGGTTAAGATTAGGTTAAGGCTGGCTAGGTTAGCTGAGGGAACATAGACATGGTCCCGGTGAGAGTATCACTCTTGTGGGGGGATCATGGTAGTAACATTTAAGAGGGACAATTGTTTTCTTTTTAAAAGTATGTTGTATGTATGTTTGAGTATCAAATCAAATGTTATTTGTCACTTATATCGCATACAGTTATAATAGACAAAGTGAAATGTTTTGGAATCTTGATCCACACTCAACAACAGCAGAAAAAACAATTCAGTAATAAGTAACACAAAAAAAAGTGACAATAGTATTAGTGCAATTTGAGTTCTATGCCTGCCTTTGCCTCAGACTCCTTGACACCCAGTCTCAGCCACATCCTTCAGAGCTTCTGTCAGAGACACATCATTCTGCTGTCTCAACTACATCGTTCTGCAGAGTCTCAACTACATCGTTCTGCAGTCTCAACTACATCATTCTGCTGTCTCAACTACATCGTTCTGTAGTCTCAACTACATCATTCTGCTGTCTCAGCGACATCGTTCTGCAGAGTCTCAGCTACATCATTCTGTATTCTCAACTAATTTACCATTGGCTACTGTAAATCAGAGGGACAAAATTAAGGCAAACCATTATTCAGCTGTGACCTGCAAAGCTACAAAAGGAATTTCGACAAAAGTGATTTTTAGCGTTTTTTTGTTTACTCATTCCTATTGCTAATGCTAAAGCTTGCCAATTTTAAGTAATGCTTGTTTATGCCTTTCCCTGACAACGTACCCTTACTAGAGGGTGAGCAATTGATTAAGGCAAAAATGTTGGGTCGGTCAGGCTTGCATTTTCAAGCCCGTTTAAAACTCTAACCCTCACCTGCCCAACCGCTGTGCAAGTCGAAGAACTACGTAGTTTAGTAACGTTGCCAAACTAATGCTTTGTGGAACCTTCATGCTATAGTAACGCAAAGATGTTCACGCTATGGTAGCCTCGCACTATCGTTTCTACCTACACAAGTCGCTAGGAGACTGTGTTGGTCCTTTCTGTTTTTTAAGTCTGTGCTTAACTATTTAAAAAAAAAAAAAAAAAAAGGTGCAATTTCTCATAGTATGGAACCAACTTGTTTACAGTGGGTGTCAGTGTTGCATTGCTGATGCTGAGCCAGTGTCACTCTGGGTCTGCTCTGCCAACACATTGCTCTCGGTTTTAACTCTATTCACAGTAATATGTGAATGCTATGCTAGTTCCCTCAGTGTCTGGTCAAATACAGACACAAACACAACCAGGTGGCTCGGGAACTTGGAGCCGTAAATTACCACCAGAATCTTTTTAGCATTTCTTTCTTTATTAAGAAATTTTTTAATCAACATGCTTCATTCAAAGCAATTCCTCTATCAAGGTTTTTCTTTTTTAACAACACTGCATCCATCAATCCACTCACTGAGCCAATGAGTACAAGACCAAGACTTCACACAGACCAAATCATTTGAAAATATGCAGCTATTCAAGCAGCAGTTAAAATAATTTTAACTGCTAAAACAGTTAAAATAATTCAACAACAACAAAAAAAAACACTTCCATTCCAGCTGCTGGTTTGGATATTTGAAATGACAGAAACAAACATGCCGTTTACACGGGTCTTTCTCAAACAGAAACAATTTTCTCAGTGACTCACTTACTCAATGAAGGACCTCCAATGACATCAACAAACACGTGGCTAACATGGGCCTGACTCTCAAACAGATTTTTTTTGTTAGAGATATCAGTCAATCACTCAATGAAGGACTTCCACTCGGCAATGGCTTTTTTGTAGGAAGCAGTTAAATCTCGGTCATGGAGGGAGTCCTGGAGAACCTCAGTTGCAATACTGAGAGCAGGGTGGAAATGCACTTTGGATAAGTGAGGTGCAGGCAATAGTAATACCCCAAGAGGTAGAACAGGCCTTCATGTAACTTCTTCCTGTCAAAAGTGGTCACTGGTGTGTTTCCAATGGCGATCATGCAGTTATCCTCATAGACGAGCACAACTGGACAGGACAGGGGTCGCTGGCGCAAGTATGCATCAGGGTCTTCTGAAGCCGTAAGGACATGGAAAACAGCCTCACTGCTTGCGCCCAGCTTCTTAGGTGGCATAGTGCTGGATGGGAAGAGCAGTGGCAGGGCTCTGAACACAGCAGTGGCATCCACTCCATCCAACGTTTTAGGGGGTTTCATCGCCCCATTGTTTGGCTGTATTATCCTTTGCAACTCATCTAGGACATGATCCAAGTCTTTGAAACAAGAATATGCCTCCAGAATCTTGCTGGGTCGGTCTTGCTCCTTTATAGTGTCAGAGGTTATAAAGCGTCTTCTCGACTCAAACTCCAAGTTCAGCAAATGGGTTACTGAAGCTTTGTTTGGCTTCTTGGACCGGCACATCTCTTGCAGTGTCTTGTAGTGCCTTGCCTGGCTTTTCTGGCTGTCCAAGACGTCACCCAAACCACATTCATCACTGCTTTCCAGGTGTTGCACTGGGGTGCTGGCTCTGACTGGGGACCATTCAAAAATGACCGTAGAAGCACTCGAATCCCCGTCGTAGTCACTCGTTGTTATTTCTCCGACTTCACGCCGTTGTTTCTTTGCAGGAGGAGCGCCCTTCTTGGGGCTTCTTACATTCGATAGCCTCTTCATGAGCTTTTTGGCAACATGCTCCCAGTCTTTTAGCATTGGATAATACTCCACCAATCGCTTTGCCATGGCATTGACCTCTGGTCTGGTGGGGTATCTGGCATCTTCTGTGGCTCTTGCAATTGAGATCATATTACACATAGTGTTTCTAATGAGCCGGCAGAAGAGCTCCTTAGATAAATCCACGATGTTCTCAGTCAACAGCCGTTTCTGCTCGAAGTAGGAGCGTCGCACCTGTTCAAGTTCACTGTCTGTGTAAACTATGTACTCTGGGCTGGACACAACCACAAACTTGGAAGTGTTGAGCTCTTCTTGTGAAAGACCACTGCCCCCAGTTGCTGATGGCTGTGGTAGTTCAGCAGCAGTCTCCACCGTTTTATCTTTATTCACAACAAGCCATATAGCCCGCCGCCTGTGAAAGTTTTCAGGACCAGGAAACAGATCTTTGATCTCATCTCGAGTAAGTGAAGGCAGTAAGTCTTCTCCAATCTTGGCAGCTCTTAGTGTAGCAATTGCAACTTCGTCCAGTTGATCCATTACCGCGATTCCAAAAACTCTCTGGCTGCAAAAATATGTACCTGCATTTGAAATCCAACGGTTAACCCACCAGAATCTTTTTGATGGTCTCCCTCTGTGTGTCGTGGCTGATAACTCCTGGAATTTCACTGCTGGCAGTAGGGTGGGCAGTTGGAGAGGAGTTGAGACTAACTGACTCTGAAGGCTCCGATGAAGCTGATGGCACTGATGCCATTGGTGGCTCTGACGCCATAGATTCCATTAGTGGCTCTGATGCTATTGGTGGCTCTCACACTCTAGATGCCATTTGTTCAGTTGCAGGGGTTACAACGGTCTGATAATTTCCCAGGACACTGAAGAATCACTGCAGTCTGAGGACCACCTGACGGTAATGAGATCTTTGTAGTCGTCTCTCCATCCACTGCAGTGCTAGAGGAGGACGCAGCACTGGAGAGACTGCCACTGGTCCTGAAGGGTTTACCTGCAGTGTGAGCCTGGAGGTGGACCTGCTTAGATCCTCCAAAGAAATCAGATTTATTTATTTATCAAGATGTTTTCATTAGTAAATAAATTTCAATATCACACTCTGGGTCTGCTCTGAGCCAACACCTTGCTCTCAGTTCTAACTATTCACAGTAATATGTGAATGCTATGCTAGTTCCCTCAGTGTCTGGTCAAATGCAGGCACAAACTCAACCAGGTGGCTCGGAAACTTGGAGCCATAACTTACCACCAGCATCTTTTTGATGATCTTCCTCAGTGTGTCCTGGCTGACTAAATAATAATAAAAAAAATAAAAATAAAAATAAAAATAGCCTACTGGCATTACGACTGCCAATGGCCCCTGGTGTGAGCATTGATTACTTTGTCTTATGATGACTGTTGGAAAGATGATTGACTTACTTAAACAAATGTATTGTTGTAAGTTGCTTTGGATAAAGGCGTCTGCCAAATGCCACAAATGAAATGTAAATGACTACAACTGAGGCCTCACTGCTGTCTGTAGGGTGGACAGTTGGAGAGGAGTTGAGACTAACTGACTCTGATGAAGCTGATGGCACTGAAGGCTCTGATTCCATTGGTGGCTCTGATGCCATAAATGCCATTTGTTCAGTTATACGGGTCACAACTGTCTGATCATTTCCCAGGACACCTGGAAAAATAATTTCAGCCTGAGGGTCACCTGACGGGAGTGAGGTTGATGTGGTCGTCACTCCATCCACCTCAGTGCTAGAGGAGGACGCAGCACTGGAGAGACTGCCACTGGCCCTGGAAGCTTTAACTGCAGCGTGAGCCTGGAGGAGGACCTCTTTGGTGATAGTCATCACCCAGTCAATGACCTCATCAGAGGACCTGCTTAGATCCTCCAAATAAATCAATGAATGACTTGACTTGCAATCTGAATGTTGTGGGTTGGAAACTTGGTGTGCACTGTTTAGAAAACGTGCCATAGTGTTTTTTGCTATGGGATACAACTTTATCCCTACTTTTACATAACCACTTGAAATTATGGGCATAATGCTGCCTTACCCCCAATGTAATTCAAAGTTCTTGTCGCTAATGCTAGCTATGTACTGTAGCTACATACAGTACAATGTTACATACTGTTGTTAATACCTTACCTTAACCACTCAAAATGAATGCCTAAAACTGCAGAACCCCCAATGTAACTTGAAGCTTTTGTTGCTAATGCTAAATGTTGGTTTAGTATTTTAATTTATTACTTATCTCATTAGACAACACAGTCCTTAGTTGCTCTCATTCTAGTTTGTATGTGTATCTGTGCAATGCTTCTATTTCCCCCCAAAATGTATCCATATAAAATGTAAATACAAGTTATATTATATATAATTATTGTTTTTGTTGATCATCTTGTATTTTAAATGGCAGCTTTTGTGCACCTATTTTTCCTCTGGCCACTCATACCAGGAATCCAGGGGTGTGGCCTTTTATGATAGCTGAAGTTGTTGACGTTAGCTAGCTAGCTAATTTAGAAAACCTAGCAAGTAACCCTCTGAATGTATCATGCTAACTAGCAAGCTACCTTGCCTAGTAAATCTGGAGGCATCTTGAACAAATATGATGTGACGTCACTTTTACCTCAGGAAACCGCAATGTATTTCAAAACCACTTCAATTCCATTGTGAGTTTGATGCTATATTTTTATGTTAGCTATTTTTCATATTTGTGGTATAGCAACAACAAGAGAGGGGCGAATCAACAACATGTTTAAAGTATGATTTGTAAGCATTGACTTTGATTGTGACGTTTGAATTATAATGTACTAACTATTAGTGTTGCTCTTTTCTCAATCTATTTTACAATATTTATTTTTAAATGTTTTCATTTACAAGAGACAGCAGATCAGAGTTCAAATGATCAGATTTTATTGTTGGCATATTTGTGTTGTTTGTTTGACTTCGTTCATATGTCCATCCATTTTTTGAGCATGGACATGAACACGCCTGGTGTAAAATACAGCTGAGATGATCTCATTAGTGCTTGACCTTCATGCAGCATCCAAAGCAGGAGGCCTGTAAGAAGGCAGCAGCGAAGCGCTGTGTAAAGCCAGGCTTCTTTGCCTTCTCTGCAGCTGGAGCGTCTGCTGAAACAGCACATTGACAAGAGAGAGATCACAATTCTGATATTCAACAACAACACCTACTGTAGGCTATTTCTGTGGGAGATTCAGGAAGGTCTTCTCCATTCTCTAGTTCCTTGCTTTGCTTATTGTTTAACCTGTGCTTTTGTAATGCAAAGTTATATCTGGGTATGGAAGAGTGTGAACTTACCCTGAACGGTTGCCCCTGAATTCTTGGAGCTCTGCAAATAAAGCAAATTAGGGACAATAGACAAATCATGTTAGTGTCCCCATAGTAACCAAACACAGTAAAAGTGGAAAGATGTATTCCATCAATGAGATTTCCGTTTCAGTTTGCAAGTTTTCTTTTACCTTTCCCTTGCCAGACTTTCTCTTTTTTTTCTTTGGCTTCTGAGAATCACAAAAGCAACAATGTTACACCAGGAAAGCAATAACAGTAATTTGACATCTGACTTTTAATGTCATTCTCCAATCAACTGAACAAAAAAAAAACGAATTTCAATGTTGAATCATAACGTAATTCTATGTAGGATTGTGGAGGATGGTAATGTAATATTCTGCCTTAATAACAGGTTCCTTCATCTGGCGGAATGGCCAGGGTTTCTGGCACCTCCTCTCTGTCCTCTTAGCGGTGTTCTGGGTGATGGCGACATATAATCTGACATCAATCATAGATGGCACACTGGCGATGTACTCCTGGGAAGAGTTGGGGCTGTACTCTTGAACTGCAGAAGCCTCTAGAACAGTTCTGGGAGTCTCATCTCTGGATTCCCCCTGTCCCCCTGTCTGCGGGACTGATACAGGGGTCCTCTTAGAGTCCATGCAGGCACGTGTTTCTGGGCTGGAACCCTCAGATTCAGCTGGAGATGGTGTCATACACAAGAGCTGAAAAAGAACAAGGCACTTTCGCATCATACAGACATTTAGGCAGGACACCGTATTGATGAGGCTACTGTATTATTATAATTATAATAAGTAGGCATACACCAGCTTAAAAAACATATGACAGCAAGACATTGGCACTGTCATCGTCGTAGCTATATTGACTGGCCCACATTGAAGAAAATGGAAATGTTTTTTTACAAATCTCTCACCATGCTTTTATAAAAATCATCTTACCATTCTCCACCTGAAGCAGAGTCCGGACCTGGATGCTGATAACATCAGTAAGAATCTCCTGGATGATTTCCCTGGAGCAGAACCTGACCACGTCAAAGTCCTGTGTCTCTGACAGGGAGACCGTACCTTCCACTTTGCCACATGGGCTACTGTCAAAGGAAAAGTAGGAGGCCACCCAATTCTCCTCCAAACAGCTGTGCTCCTCCAGGTAGATCTCAGCTGGGGAGCTGTGTGGGAGATTCAGGAAGGTCTCCAGCAGGTTCCTTACAGCCCCCTTCACAAAGCTGTACACCAGCTCCATGTAGAACTGATTAGTGGTGTGGTCAAGACCCCCCATCAGGTTGTCCATGGAGGTATCTGAGGAGTATCTCATCATGGTGGTCTTGGCCAGGAGGAGACGCGCCACACAAGAGGTAAGCTGCTCTGAGAAACAGCAAACTGCTCTGCGGAGTAACCCCCTTAGGACCTTGGAGGCCAGGAAGGCACGCATGGGGCAGGGAGAGCCCCCTCTGGAAGAGCTGAAGCTGCTGTTTGCGTTCAGCATGCCCATGATTGAGAGGATACTCATGGCGGTGGCATTGGCCTTGGTGGCCTGCATTTTTACATCTGGGATCAGGTCTGTGTAGGAGGTGGGGTAGTTATCCCTCTCATCTACAATTACAGGGACCTGAGCGTCCAGAGGAAGCAGACACTTCAGGCTCACTTCCACCCAGTCCACCAGGCTTTGGCCGACTGCCTTCTCCACTTCTGGGCTCAACTCGTTTGATTGAATAGCGCCCATGACGCTGTTGATGCCGTCCAGGAGGAAGGTCACGATGTTGCTGGCCGCCATGTTGGTTGTCGGGGTGGAGCACCATGAGGATGGAGACACCTCGCCAAGGTTTTTGGATCCAAGGGCTCCATCGCAGCCCTCTGTGATGATCTCCTCCACCTCCATGATTATCCTCTGCTTGGCGTCGGGTGAAAGGAGCTCACCTCTACTTCTATGGCCTGAGGGCACCCTACTACTCACTGATATCTGGCTGCTGTGGAAAGAAGATGACCTTCTACTATGCCCAGACAGAGGGCTTCCATGAGGGGAATCTCTGCGCCCAGAGAGAGGCCTTCCAAATGTCTCTTCCCCAGCACTCAGGCTGCCCTGGGGGCTCAGACATGGAGGAGATGGGCTGACATCACCAAGGAAGTCCAAATACCTGTCCTCCAGCCCATAGGCGCTGTTCACAGTCTCACAGAAAATAATGGTGCAATAATGAGCACAAATAATGGTGCAAACTGGCCATTTTAAAATCAAGTTCAAGTTAATTTTATTTCATAAACGTGGCAGAGGTAATTTGACATTTGAATTGCGTGATGAATACAGTTATTAATAGTCTAAAGCAATAACAAATAACAAACCAATCTGCAGGCCTACTCCATGGGAATAAACTTTCTTTTGAACATTTTAAGTTTCGACTTTGGTTTAATGAGAAACACAATTTAACTTTCAGCAATATTCCCATGCTCTGCTGTAATCGAAATAAATTAAAAGGGGGAATAGAGAATGTATATAGGACACATACGTAACTTGCAAACATTGCCAACAAGATTAATTTATTTGTATGTATGGTCGACCGAGGTCTGCTCGACTTTCACTCCTCCGAAAAAATGCTGTTTCGTCTCGTTGATACCCATTAAACACTCCTCCCAGCGATTATACACTTGGTGATTTAAAGCGAGCTGGAAAACCCGACGGACGGCTGTTTTAAGGATCTGGATTGGACAATGGACTTCAATAAATAGCCCTGTGTCTCATCGCACCCGAGTGTCAGTTCAACCCATCCAGCTTCATTCCAAAGTCACGTCATCATTGTCGCATGGCAGTGGCGCAATTCATCATCTCAACTCCAGAAAGTCAAATGGCAGTTTAACTCCAAGGACCTTGCAACGCCTAGGTGGGGACATTATTCTTCTCTTACTACCGAACACCGTCACTCAAGGACATCATGCCGGAAAAGTCGCGATGAAGTCGGATAGGATGGTGCAGTACAACAGGGACTTGATTTTGAGGGAAACCGTATGATAATATTGGTAAATCATCATACAATAGGTAAGTGCTTTTATAAAGTGTGTATGTGATAATTGAAATGGTTGGAATACGGTTAAATGACATCCAGCCAGTATTGTAGCCAACAACAATCTCAGTAGTCTGTTTTTTTTTCTTTACATTAATTGTTTGTAACAATGAAGGAGGAAAACCTTCAGGATATTTCACCACTAGTTATTCGATGCAATCAAATCATGGGATAGCCTGCTGCATTGTTTTTACTTACAGTAATTCAAATATCATACAAAGAAATGTTTCCCAAATGTATTTTGATTTATTTTGATTGATATGATCCAAATAGATTTAAAAGTCAAACATGTAAAACTCACTTTTAGAGAATACCTTCAACCTGATCATAACAAACTGTAAAGAAAACTTGTTGGGTGAGAAACGCCACCCACAGCTTGTCTCTCTTAGAACTAGTCAAACGTGCTAATGATGCTGGGTATGTGAGACCAGGAGGAAGAAAGAAAAGAATCCTAAAACAGGTGTGGCAACTTGTCAGTCTCTTCCTTTTTGTTATTTAATTAGACCGGAACTATCACTGGAAGACATCACGAAAGCTTATAGAATAACCATTAATTAATATCCTTCCAGGGCCTTGAGTTTGCTCTGTGCTTGTTCCCCTAGTGTTCTAGAATATTTCTCTCATCAGCCAGAGGTACAGGTGCTTGTCTGTCTGTCTGTTAGATAGATGGCTGTGTGTGTAAGGATGTGGCCTTCTTTTCTTCTCCCCTCTAATGATGAACAGGCAGGGCCAGCGTGTGTGTGTGTGTGTGTGTGTGTGTGTGTGTGTGTGTGTGTGTGTGTGTGTGTGTGTGTGTGTGTGTGTGTGTGTGTGTGTGTGTGTGTGTGTGTGTGTGTGTGTGTGTGTGTGTGTGTGTTACACCTCTAACCCCTCTACTCTCTTCACCCAGCCATGAGGGACAGATTGAGCGACCTGCAGGAGCTGTCCGAGAGCCCTGTGGAGCCCATGGAGTATGCTGAGTCCAGTGCCGACAGCAACTCCTTCAGCAACGTGGACCTGGAGGAGGAGCTCCCTCACGAGGCCGTGGTGTTCGACAACAGCCCCGACCTGGAGGAGGTCTTCTCCCAGTGCCAGGTGGTCCACCGAGACGTCCAGCTCATCCGTCTGGAGATCAAGCGGCTCCGCGAGCAGAACTCCCGCGTGCTCCAAGGCACCAACCGCATGACCGTCATCAAGAAGGACTCCAACGCCATCGGCGCCGACATCAAGGCCCGCGCACAGGGCGTGCTGGCGCGGCTCAAAGACGTGGACACCGTGGGGCGGGAGCTGGAGTCCGAGTATGGCTCCAACGCGGCGGTGACGCGCATTGCTCGGACACAGTACGCCTGCCTGAGCAACAACTTCCGCGACGCCATGTTCGACTACAACGAGGCAGAGATGAGCCACCGCGAGACCTGCAAGGCTCACATCCAGCGGCAGATGGAGATCGTGGGGCAGGAGGTGACGGGCGAGGAGGTGGAAGAGATGATCGAGACGGGCCAGTGGAACGTCTTCAGCGAAAACATCCTGGCAGAGGGGAAGACAGCGCGGTCGGCGCTCAACCAGATTGAGAAGCGGCACCGGGAGCTGCTGGAGCTGGAGAACCGCATCCAGAGCATCCATGAGATCTTCCTGGATGTGGCCTTGTTAGTGGAGGAGCAAGGCCCCATGGTGACAACCATCCAGACCAACGTCCAGACCACGGACGCGCACATACAGGAGGCCCTGGTCAAACTCAGCAAGGCCAAGCGCCACAACAAGAACAACCCCTTCAAGAAGATTTTCTGCAGCTGCTTCCCCTGCGTCGACTGACGGGGAGAGACTGAATGAGGGGGAGATAGGGGGGATGGGACTCTCCATATGGGTGACTGTGAGGGCTGATAGGATTCCACCAATATACTATCTTGAGATCTGGATGATTTACCATCTATGAATTTGAAATGCTGTAATTTCATACAGGACCCCTTTGAAAAACGAGATCTCAAGGGATTTAATCCTGTCACTAGAATTTCAAATAAGTAAACATATGAAATTGTGATTTCCATGTAAATCAGACATTGATGTCATTGGTAGATTTGCTTAGAAGTCAGTCACGAGGACCCCAAGATAGGACACAGCTTTAAGTGACAGAAATGTGATTATACTACTGACAAACTTTAAACTGAGATGATAAACGTTTTGTTAGGTAAGTTGATGTCTGGTCCTGGAGACGATCTCAACATTTGTGTAAATCTAAGTCATGCATCTTTTAAGACCTTGACACAATGTTTTATTCTGTATTGTAAAGAGTCAAGAACATTAAGGCTATTAAGCCTTTGAGAGGCTTCCAATCCACTATCCGTTAATGGACACCAATGTCAAAATGTATATTCTGCTAAATATAATTCTGCTTCAAGGTATCTCCAGTCATGCTACTCCTCAGGTCAGGACTATGTAACTGAAGTGTCTTGCCCCTAATTAAACGTACTGTACTGTTCTGTTATTAAAATATTTGTTTATGTATTCTAAATATATGAAACCCTATGGTTCTCACTGTCTACTCCCTTAATGGTGTAATGATAGTATATGTTTGGTTTGTTATGATCTGTCTGAACAATAAAACACTCTCCTATAAATTAAATGTTGATTGTGAATCAAATGAAAGTGACTGCAGCATACTTTGTACATCGACACAAGTTCCATAATGAAGTCTCATAAATCACAATAGTTGATCTCTTAGCGCAACTGTACATTATACCACGCGTTACCATGACATTAGGCCAACGGTCATCTCATGTTATCTTATCTAAGTTTTGTCTCTCTCTCTCTCAAACGCATACATTTAAATGTGGCATTGCTCTCGCTACTCCAATTAGGCGATAAGTATCACCTGGCCCTCTTTTTGTTCAGAAAGCCTCATCTCTCAAGTTAAACTATACAGCACACATTCAAACCCTGATGCCCAAGATGCTGATTGATAGGAAGGCCACGTTGATTACGCAGAGCGCGTCATACCAGACATTTATCACGGAAGCCAAAATGTCCGTGTAGTTTTAAATCGGAATCGATCATGTTAAGTTATGGATTCCCACTTAGGTCTTCCTTGTAAAGAAGTAACAAAAAGTCTCAATGTTGTGAACGAACTGTCAGTAGCGGTGCGCTCAGCAAGGGAACGTTCTCCAACCACGCCTTACGCGTACGCAGGAGGCAACTTCCTTCATGAGCAGTGAAAAGATGCTTTACCAGGGGGCTCGGTTTAAATAGCACGAAGGGTGCAAAAAGTGTGAGAAATTTTTACATCGGGTCTTAGAAAAAGGTAAGTTATTGAACATTTAAAATGGTTTTGGTGTTAGTGGAACTAATGTGTAATGTGTCTCCATTGTCCATTGATTTAACCATCTAGCAAATACCCTAGGCTATTAGGAGTCATTTCAGGTCGCTCTAATTAACGTTTTTGCTCACAAATAACATTTGTTATGGCACACTGCGCTTGAACATTATATTGGTTATTGGTAATTAGATCCTTTATTATGCGTTTGAATATCGATAACGATTATTTTATACTCTCCATTTCAAGCATACTGTTAAATGGGGAACTTTGCAAATAGTTTGTTTGTGCATGTTTTGGACTTGACAGAGCAGCTAGTCTTCAAGGAATCTAAACGTTCAGCCATGGTGTCCAGTGTCACAAAAGATAAAGTCTGTGGCAATATTTGCTTTTTAAAAATCATAGATGAGGCACCAGTTATAAACCAGCAAGACTAGACATCACCATGTATGACAGACATCACCAACCGACAAAGGAGAAGGATGAGAGGGCATGTTTATTTGAATCTATTAATAACTGGGAAATCCACCTGCTGAATGTATCAGTATTCATTTGTCTCTTTGTTTCATGAAGGAAGATTCATACTATTGTCGTTGTTAGAAACTGTCTGTATGGTGTTAAACGTGGCTTTAATGTTACAGAATTCTTTTTAAATTGTGATTTTTACTGAAGGGTGTATTCACAAGATTCTTCAGAGCTGCTACTCTGTCGTGTGGTATGAGGAAATGCATTAAAATTCCATATGTATATAGTGATGGAGAATGTGTGTGTGGGATGGAGTTAATGATTGAGGAAGAGAATAAGGCGTTGCTTCTGTCTTTATTCAGCCAACTTACTGACAACCGTTCAGTCCATGATAAACCCATTTGAACAGTCTGTCCTTTATTTTATTTTCACCATGCCACCAAGATAAAGGAAATACGGGATATTTCCTTGTTCCTGTTAAAAACCTGTGTCTAGAAACATGTCTACATTCCTCAGGTGTTATGTCTTGAGACTGCAGCCACTACCTGGAAAAACTCTTCCTGTAAACCAACAGGAAATTGTTATGTAACACAAACCACCAATTATTGTAGCTAGATTATCCAACTTCATGTCTACTGACACAGAGTTGGATGGTTTTCTTGACTCACCCATCACAGTTGAACTTTGATCAGATTTTACTCCAGATACTTGAATAAATCCCAATATCTACATTTCAACTCTACAGTAACCATGTATGGCCATGTATGACATTGATCTGTATATTCTTTCAAATGTCCCCATTGTTTGAGAACAAACATTTTTATTAATTTTTGTAAGACATGTTGATTTTTGCCCTGGTACATAAGGTTAGATTCAAGATTCTTTTATTTGTCACGTGCATACAAGTATACAGTGAAATGCAAAAGTGACAGTGCCACAGAGTAGTGCAACAATACAATAAGTTTTAAAATAGAATAAAATAAAAATAGAAGTACTAAAAAATTGTTGTTTATTCACTGTGAATTTTCAGCAGTGCCACTTATCATGGGACAGATACCCATTTTGTAACATCAACATTACTATTTCCTAACCTAACAACAAATAATGCAAGGGCTTTCTTACACTCCTACCATAGCTCATATTGAAACCTGCCAGACTGGCACACCTCAGACCTCACCTTTGTGTTGACTGTTATAAACTGGATGATCTGCAGTCAAGAAAGCATAGAGCCACTCACACACCCAATGTCACATGTTCAATTGAGACAAATCCTTCAACGCTACTTTTGCCAAAGCCGGGAGTCATACACACAGACACATCAAGTTTATGTTTTCTGTAGTAATATGACCATGTTGGCCTGGCTCATTAGACAATAACTGTGTCTCCCTCTCCCCTCTGGCAGGCAGGATGCGGGACAGGCTGTGCGACATGCAGACCATCAGTGAGGAGCAGGAGGAAAGCGACAGTGACCCAGACCTGTATGTACCAGAGTGTGATGTGGACAAGGTGGATCTCTCCCAGGAGGCTGTGGTGTTCATGGGCCCTTCTCTCATGGACGCCATCCTGGCAGAGGCTCACTCCATACGCAAGGAGATCTCCATCCTCCACCTGAACGTGGAGCAGCTTGTTAAACATAATGAGCGCATCGGTACCACCATGCGCCGGTTAACCATGATCAAACAGGACTCCAACTCCATCGCCAAGGGGATCCAACAGCACGGTGAGACCCTGTACGCCAGACTCCAGGCTCTGGGGGAGCAGAGCCGTGACCTGGAAGAAAAACACGGCCCCAACGCCGCCATTGCCCGCATCGCCCGCACCCAGCACGCCGCGCTCACCCGCTCCTTCCACGACGCCATGTTCGACTACAACGAGGCAGAGGAGGCGCAGAGGTGCGCGTGCAGGACGCGCCTCCAGAGACAGGCCTCCATCATGGGGAAGGAGGTGACTGGGGAGCAGCTGGACTCGCTGGTGGAGATGGGGGGCGAGGGCTGGGGGGAGCTGTCCCAGACCCTGCAGACGGATGGGCGCTCGTCCCGCTGGGCGCTGTGCGAGATCAAGGGCAGGCATAAGGAGCTGGTGGAGCTGGAGGCCAGGCTGAGACAGGTACAAGAGCTCTTCGTGCAGATGGCCATGGTTGTCGAAGAGCAGGGCTGCATGGTAAATAGCATCGAGGCTAATGTATTCAACACAAAGGACTACATCAACAAGGTCAACGAGGAGATCAAGATGGCGCTACACTACAAGAGGAAGAACCCTTGTCAACAGTGCTGTTCTTGTCTACCATGGAGATAGGTTAGTCAAAGAAAAGGTCAATCGAATCAATAAAGTGGTATTTATTCAAAACTGTAGTGATTTTATACAGGTGTAAAAAAAATAAGTATGTGTATATATATATATATACATACATACATACATACATACATACATACATACATATGATTGCATGGAGAAAAAAAAACTCTTACAAAAGGGATTGTACATGTTGGATTCCTGGAAAGTTATATCTAATAGCCTGGATGGATTGGGTGCAATACTGACTATATTAAGTGTGAAGTTATCAAGAGACATGTTGGATTCTCACTGGAACAAAGCTGTTGTATTATAATATTGTTCAGTAAATGTTGTAACAATGTTGTTGACCATCTCAAATCGCAGAAGTAAAGCATGTGCATGTATGCGTGTGTGATGAATCAGTGGATCATTTGTATTTCCGTAAACCTGAGATGGCAGACACAGACGAATTGTGACTCAGGCAGAAGTTCACCTCTCGGAATGTCCCGAGGTAGATCTGAATGAACCGGCTCCTCCAGGTTTTTCTTGTCTAACTTCTACCTTCGATTAAACCAGGTGATATAATCTGTTTCCTTGTGTGTTCTCTGAATGCAGCCTGTGTGAAAGAGTGTGAAAGCCCTCTGTTGAATGATGTTACTTAGGATTGCGCTATATTGAGTAACATCCTTTAATAGAAGCTACGCAATGATTTAATTCCTGTGAGAGTGCTTTTGCATCTCTTTCATACAATATGCTTGTTAAAGGCACTGTCAGTGATTTCTGCATGCAGGGTCACCTTTCATTTTAACATGCAAATAGCACTTGATTTCTGACATTGTGGTGTTCTTGAAAGGAATGACATTCCATGAGAGCAGAATTGCTTTGACAAATTTGAAGCTGTACATAATATGTTCATGGTGTCCAATGACAACCAAAACATAAACAGTGGAGTATTTACATGTCATCCTCATAATCAAATTATTAAATTATGTGAAAATATCATATCAAAATATCATAAGTGGCTTTTAAGCAGAAACATTTTACCAGTTAAGTTATTTAGCTTCGGTCAACATAATTGCTGGGAGGAAGGCTGGGTAGGTAGCATAGTTCACTATGTAGGAAGTGAAGTCCAACTTTAGTTATCACTGAGCCATGGAGTTATATTGTGTACACAGTTGTTCACTGATTTTTCAGGAACAAGGTACTGTAGATATATTTAGGTAGGGACAAAGATTACAGATGGGGAGGTATCTTATTGCTTTCTCTATCTTGCCACATGGGGGCAGCAATGCTCTGCGGATCTCAAGCTGTCTTCGGCCATGTGGAGGTTCTTCTTGACGTTTATTTTAGACCACGTTCGGAATTACCCCACCGAAGACAAGAGGACCGTACAGAGCTGTTGCTGAACATGATTTAGCTATAAAGCCTGTTTGTATGCAAAATGAAATAGTAGTAAGGGTACTAATATACCTTGCGAACGAGCTAGATAGCTAACTACTGTCAGTTGTACGTAGCTACCTAGCTCCATAACTTTTATGGCTCTGGCTAATGCTAGCACAGAATGAGGTTTGATGCTAGTTAATAATGTACGAGCATGTGTTGTCTTTTATTCTGTCGACGTCACGTGCACATGGATTGTTATGTTATCGACTGTAAAGCAATTATTATTATTATTATAAAGATATTAAAGTGCTGCTATGACTGTCTCATAATGAACATATGGTAACTAAATAGCACTATGCTCCTCTGCATGCCAGTCACTTTCAGTCCAAGCTAGCGAAGTTTAGCTGCTAAAGCTAGCCAACATAGCAAACTGAAGCACATGAAGCTAGCGGACGTTGACGAACTGTCATTAAAGAGGCCTGCTAGCTTCTTGTGGCCGTACGGCTAATGTTACATATCGAGAAATCGCGAATATAATTCAGTGTAGTTGCTGATAATAATAGAAAATATTGTGTGCGTCGTATTATGCTTATAGGCCAATGCGTTAGCAATTGGTTGTGTACATACCAGGATGGCCGAGTGGTTAAGGCGTTGGACTTAAGATCCAATGGACATATGTCCGCGTGGGTTCGAACCCCACTCCTGGTAGATGTTTTGTTCCTACTAGATCATATCATCTTTCCAAAAATCTATATATAGAAATACATATTGTATAGGAAAGACAAACATCATGTAGCTACGACGAAAATTAGATACTCCATGTTACAACCATTCCAATCAGTATGATGAAGAGACGGACCTACTTTGTCGGATTCTGACAAAATCGGATTTCCTCTATGATTCTGACGTTCACAGTCTAAGTGAAATGATTAGGCTACAGGCATGAACACTATTTGGGGCTGTTACATAGCTGGGGCTGTTACATGGCTTTACATAAATACGCCTATTTGCCAACGTAAGCTACGTCTGTTTAACCCCGAATATACTCATTTATATATTTATTTGTTTTTTATTTGACCTTTTTTTGTGGCACAGCTATATTACAAATATCACTTGAGATCTTTAGTTGTTAAAAATAGACTAATTCTGTAGCAGAAGCCTACCTCCTGCTGGTCTATTTAATGTATTGCCATGGTTTTCTGTAAAGTAGACTAGGCCTAATGTTATTGTAATTACACACACACACACACACACACACACACACACACACACACACACTGTGTACAGTGTACTATAAAGTAGGTGCACCATCGAGAACATCCCGTCCGGCTGCATCACTGCCTGGTACAGCAGCTGCACCGCCCATGACAGCAGGGCTCTACAGAGGGTGGTGAAAACATACAGTACAGTACATCACAGGGACGTCTTATCCAGGAGCTGTCTGAGGACTGAAGACCGCTTGCTGGCCAGCAACACTATCTGCTGCTCGCCTGCACTAGAGACAGTTTGCATACACACAAACACTCACACATACTCATACCTACTTCCATCATTCCTGCTGTATTTATATTTATACTATATATCTGTATATATTCCACCATCCCAAGGCTGTTGACTGTTATTACTATTAATTATATATTGTGTATTGTATTGTTATTCCTACTCTATTTTATTTTTTTCCTATCCTTGTATTTCACTGCACTGTTGAGGGGTAGCTCGTAATAAGCATTTCATTGTACCGTTTACAGCTGTATCCTGTGTATATGAAACATACACTTTGATTTGACTCTCTCTCACACACACACATACACTCACTCCTGTCACATTTCCCCTGATTGCTCCTCCCTCTCTCAACAAGATTCTTCAGCTGCCTCTCAAAATGTAATAACATATGTATTCCAGAAATGTGCTAGATTCTGAAGTATAATTTCTCCATCCAATGAAACCTTCCTATGTTTTCAAAGTAGCCTCTTTGCCTTATCCCATTGGAGTAGCAAATCATGTATTTCCAGTTACATTTTTTGCTCGCGAGAGGGCGCTCCGAGTCTTTTTTCAGCCTATACACAGGCATACCTAACCCCATAATGTAGGCTACTGCCCTAGCCTGGGTAGACCCACGCATCACCAACCATAGCGTGGTTCTTGAGCAATCCCTCATTTTTCAGGTATGTAGCACGGATGGAGGCTCACTTCCACTTCCCTCAAACTGCGCTCCTTAGTCAATAACCTGTCTGTAGGTCAGTTTAGGCCTACCATGCCATCTTCCTTTTGGAGTCCTCATCCTCCTAGGCTCACTTTACCTGGGCTGTCACCTGACACCTGCGCCATGGCCCAGCGGAGGGCTAATTCGTGAAATAGAGAATCTTCTTTGGCCCGCGCGAGGAAACGCGCACAAAAGAGCTGTGACAACCGAGACGAGGGAGGGAGCGAGACAAGGCCCAACAACGGAAGATCAACATCTCTGCGACACTAAAGCCGCCGGTGCCCATCGACTGTTTAGATCTCCGTTAGACTTAATCAATCTCGGTCATGAATTGTATTTGCCAATTTGATATGTAGGCCGAGGCCTTATCAACAATACAATCAAACCTGAATAGCTTACCTGTTAATAATTTACAGCTTTGGCCTTCTGTGCCGAATAAGGCAAGGGGAAAATAAGGAATATTTAATGCAATCATGTGAAATGTGCTCTGTGTCCTAATGTTTGCTCTATTTGGCCTTGTGTTTTCTATTTTTTTCTGTTTTATCTCTATTTTGGCCTTGTTTGTTTCTGTTTCGCATTGGAATAGCCGACAACAATGATGCCGGTCACAGCATGTGTTGTTATAAAGCATAAGCATGCCCAACATTGCAGTGAGCTATGTTTGCCAAGCATTAAAAGAGTACCCTATGGCTATTAGGCCTAACACATAGACTAACTTCTAATGAGTAACTGTTCATTATGTGTTCATAACAAATTATACAGTCAATAAACAAACTACTGTAACCTTTATAAATATGTAGCTGTGTATGGCTCTATTTTCCCCACGCAGACATCCTACAAAATGTAAAATGATAATTGTCATGTTCTTTTAGCAACAATAAAATTAAAAAAGAATAGTATTTTTTTTACATAATTATAATTATTTATACCATTGTTATTTTTTATTATTCATTATTATGATTCATTATTTCACATGACTTTCACTTTGGCAACAGATGGTGGTCATCATTGACTATAGCCTATGTATGAGTTTTTATTACAGATGGATTCTTTTTTTATCACTTTTTTTCTTAAGGAAAAGAACAGAACCATTCCGACAAAATTCATAGGCTTAAAATCGGACCATCTGTGAGATAAAATTATACTGCAGCAAAAGACAAGAAATATTACAGTGAAAATATGTCATTATTGTAGCTCTCTCCACGCTTCATTCAAAAGTTTGCTTTTCCATCGCCGGGGGACCACTCCAGCGCCTGGGTGCGCGATCACGTGACGCTGACCGCGCCATGTTTCCATCCGCGCGTCAGAAGAAGTTTGCGGGCAGGCAGGGAAAGGTAGCAACAGGAACAAAGTTTGGGACAAACTCGTAAACAGAACGGGTTTCTCCCGTGAAAAAGATTTCGCCAACACAACCAAAACCTCCCCAGCACCATCAGGAACAAAACGGACTTCTGCGGATCATAAAAGCAGCTTCTTCTACATTTTGAAGCTTTGGAAAATTGTTATTGTAAAGTGTGGATGCGCTGGAAGACTGTGCTGTCTTGGCACAGTTTGGAGAGCCTCCGCCTTTTAAAATGCCTTAAAGTCCTTGGATTGTTATACATTCATTAAAATTTAGGGTACTGCACCCTTTCAATTTTCCTAATCGGTGAAAGTTGGGGTTTTTCTCTGCCGAATTTAACGGATTTTACATGCTCTCCGCGACCGCGACTGACAGCATCGAAGGTGAGTGGGATTTGTTTTGCGAGTGAACAGCAACATTAGTGTAGCCTAACCATTTTTATTTATAAACTAAATTCACTTATCAAAAAGGAAGACGGATGATGGTGCATATACGACCAATTAAGGCCTCCTATCGTTTTATCATCTGACTAGCAATGAATTGTTACATTGTCTCGCTTTTGATGTACTGAACCATTTTAGCCCCATATTTTGACTGTCAGTACACAGCCTACATGGGCCATTCTAAGAGTATTTGTTGTTATTCGTACAAGGCTTTACAGTTGTTTTGTAAGGACCATAGTTCAAAAGAGTCAAGCCACATATTTTTCACTTTTGTGCTAATCTGATCGGATTAAAATGACACATGAGTATTGGCCTGGAAAATTGCAGACATTGGTGCCATTTAAAACAAACTATTCGTGTTAATAAGTGATGATCTGTAACATACAGCAATGTGACTTAATGCAATCCATAGACATGTGCTTGCTATTTAATTCAATTTACTTAAATCTTTTTTCAAGACTTTGTACTTTTCAAACTGCAGTTTCGTTGTTTGCCTTCGGTTGTTTAAGCAACTCTCTTTATGGCAGAAGGAACTGAAATTGAGAAGACACGGGTCAAGTGGTTAGTTTTTTTTCCGAATTAACAGTTATTTTGGGGCGCTTGCATCATCCCTCAAGAATGTTACCTTTCATGGTAAAACCATGAGCTATTGTTAGAAAGTGTTATCATTTTGCATTAATGGGCCTCAGCAAGTCAAACCTCATATCTGTCCAAGTCACTTAATTCCTAAGAAAATCTATGTGCTCATGCAATTACCATCACAAGTCTGCTGTAGCCCTACATGCCAAATCACACAGCATAACACGTCATACCCAGGTCAACTGATTGGTAAATGATTTATGCAAACAGCATAGAGTGCATTTTCACAGGTCCCCATTGGAAGTCTAGAGTGTGCTCTTTGGACAATTATAGAAATGTAGGGAACAGTAAGAAGTAACTGTCCTGTGTCAGGACACGCACGCACGCATGCGCGCGCACACACACACACACACACACACACACACACACACACACACAGCTGCCTGTTTCATCACACCACAGCTCATCATGTTGAGTTTCCCCTCGGCGTCTGTGTGTGTCTGTGTGTGTCTGTGTGTGGTGAGTGTGATCTTCCTTTTCTATGAGTTGGCCTCTATTACTTCTGTAGAGCAGCTCCACCCCATTCTGCACCACCTCCTAAAACAGGACAGTTCTGTTGTGTCCATCACTTGCTTTTACCAACATGACCGATTCAGTTACCCTGAGTCAGTCCTCAACAGCAAGCATCAGAAGTAGATCTCCTTGTTAGAGGCATTACTAGTCCCTATTTCATTTCTGAATTATTAATTTGATATTACATTTTTAGGTCACTCGAAAAGACTCCTGCACGTGAAGAAGCTGGTCACTTTTTGGACAGGAAACGGATTACAATTTTGAAGGATTTGAAGCCGGTGGACAACATGGCTACCATGGCATCGCCCGGCGACGTCGCGGAGGGAGCGGCCAACGACGAGTTCAATGACATCATCAAGTGGAGATCTGGTACGTCTAATCGTCGAGCCTCCGATCGGAGAGAAGTGGATTTCGGACTCCTCGCTTTTGGCTCAGTGTTGTGCATGTCGTGTCCTGCGTCCAAAGTTACCGTGATCAAATAGGGTTGTTTTAAAGCTGTTTTCTGCTGGCTTTTCAAGGTGAATGTTGAGCACACGCACGTTTTAGGTGTGCACATGCAACACTGAGATGTGTGTATGTCTGCAGATGTGAATTAGAAAGCCTCTGTGGAGCTAATAAGGTGTTAGAGATATGAAGTGTTGTCAGAACTAAAAGGCGGTTATCTACTATGCATTCCGCAAGAGGTCAGATAAGACGTGACCGCATGGCTATGTGCAATGTGTTTAGAATCAATAACGCGTGTGTGTGTGTGTGTGTGTGTGTGTGTGTGTGTGTGTGTGTGTGTGTGTGTGTGTGTGTGTGTGTGTGTGTGTGTGTGTGTGTGTGTGTGTGTGTGTGTGTGTGTGTGTGTTGTGAGGGACGTGCACAATGGCAGTAGTCCAAAGGAAACTGTAACAAGGCCAGAAATCCTGTTTAAGGTGGACCTCTACGTTCCCATAGAGGGAGGGGAAGAAAAGAGAGGGAGTGTGAAAGAATGAAAGGGACAAAGAGAGAGAGAGAGATGGCTGAATGTGACAAGGCTGAGGGGAGAAAAAGAGGGCAAATGAAAGGTAGGGAGAGAGGGAATGGCAAGAATGCTGGGATGGGTTAACTCTTTTAACTCCCTTTATTCCATCCTAAATGTAATGTTTGAGGGTACACACACACACACACACACACACACACACACATCATTATCAGATCTCTTAATCAAGAGCCTTTTTAAATCAATTATCTGGGCGAGTGTTTTTTTTTTTAATCTCATGATCACACCAGTGGTTTGGCCTGGGGTTATTGTGTGTTCCTGTGTTGACTGTTCGGAGCACTTTGAAACTGTAAATACTGCAAGGCTGACACTGCATGCGTACGTGCGTGCATGAGTCTCAACATGCCCATTTTAAACTCTGTCCCATTACAGGACATTGCTAAAGCACTCTACTAACAGAGTAAGATAGTGTCACATTCTTAACATTTCTGCATATTCCACCACCATGCCTTGTTGGACTTAATACAGCTCACAGTACATGATGATGATGATCAGGGCCATAGGGCAGGTATACACTCACTGAGAACTTTATTAGGAACACATGTACACCTTCTCATGGCGGAGGTGGTGTAATGGTGTGGGGAATGTTTTCTTGGCACACTTTGGGCCCATTAATACCAATCAATCATCGCTTGAATGCCACAGTCTATTTGAGTATTGTTGCTGACCATGTGCATCCCTTCATGGCCACAATTTACCCATCTTCTAATGGCTACTTTCCAGCATGATAATGCACCGTGTCACAAAGCAAAAGTCATCTCAAACTGGTTTCATGAACATGACAATGAGTTCAGTGTTCTTCAGTGGCCTTCCCAGTCACCGGATCTGAATCCAAAAGAACGCCTTTGGTATGTGGTAGAACGGGAGATTCACAGCTGGAAAGTGCACCTGAAAAATCTGCAGGAATTGCGTGATGCAATCATGTCATCATGGACCGAAATCTCAAAGGAATGTTTCCAACATCTTGTGGAATCAATGCCACGAAGAATTGAGGCCGTTTTGAGAACAACCCAGTATTAGTATAGTGTTCCTGATAAAAGTGCTCAGTGAGTGTATGTTATTGCGCCTGGCCGTCCTCCTGGTTCCCTCTCCCAGTGGTTTTAGGTTCCAGCGCCTGGAACAGGCACCAAGCCCAGCCTTTTGGGAACGGCAGCAGAATTCCACCATTCCGCTGGACTTTGTAATTTACAACGCTTGTCTCCAGACCACAATGCTTTTCTTATAAGGATTCTGGTCGCCTAGCAACCTCAAAAGTAATGTTTTCCTTTATGGCGCGGAGGGAATATTTAGCACATAGCTGAGCCGGTCTCTAAAAACAACATAAGGAATATGGCCCTCTCCAGGACACTAATCTGAAGAGGGCAACTTTAGCTAATTCACACTGTGTGTGTGTGTGTGTGTGTGTGTGTGTGTGTCTGTGTGTGTGTGTGTGTCAGGCCCAGGTGGATCAGACTAAGGTGTTGTTCTCCCTCTAACCATGTGTGAACCCTGTTAAACTCAGTGAGTTAGGAGCAACAATGATTAACAGGGGAAATAGACCTACACTTCACTGAGCGTACAGGACAGTTCTGGAGAAGACGAGTGAAACACACACACACACACACACACGCACACATCCACCCTCTTATCAGCAGAAACACTTCACATCACTGTCCACTGAAGGGCTTTTAGTTGGGCAGTCATTTTAAGCCATGGAGAAGGATTCTAAACATTGAGCTCACAGCAGCCAAACAGGCCTAGAGTTCAATACACTCGTCTGTGTCTGTGTATGTGTGTGTGTTCTACACACTGTCTGTTGTGTGTCTGTATGTTTTAGAGAGAGTGTGAGCACAGAGACGGTTGTCTCAGACCGAAAGATGGTTAGCACTTATAAATTCAGATACATTTGGACTTTTTACAGGGACATTTTAATGTGTGGCTCACAAGTGGAGGCCAGCATAACAAAGATTAAAAACAGCAGAAGCTCAGTCAGGAGCCTTGAGTGAAGAGGCCAGCTCACAGTGATGGTGAAGAAGTGGCCTACTTTATATGGTAAGGAGTGAGAAAGCAAGGAGGGATGAGAGAGGGAGGGAGAGAGATGGAGAGAGCTTGTTGTGAAGAGAGAGAGGGGGGGGGGACGACAGGTGGAGGGATGTTTTTACAGCTGAGAAGGGGGGGATTAGGGTGATTTCCTGGGAGAGGGAGGTGTGGGTGGGTGGTGCACTCGTTAACTGCTGTAGTAAAGGTGTGTGTGTGTGTGTGTGAGAAGTGGATTTCCAACAATACACTTGTGTCCCTCCCCAGCCCACACACACACCTGCATTCGCAAACAAGGAAGTTGTTGTGCCCATCCCAGGTAATCTTTGAGTCAGCTGTACAACGCAATTAGAAAAGAGCAGCCAACAACCCTATATTATTTTCAGGGCAGGGTTTTAGTGTGGATCTGCTGTGTTGAGCGAAAGCCATTTGTCATGGGACCAGAGTCTGTAATTACACAGGCTACACTGCACATTCTAACCCCGTCAGCTGCTCTGTGCTGAACTCACTATGTGTTATGGGAGGATTAAAGGACAGGAGTAGGGCCGTCATTACTGAATGTTGTTTAGGTGTGTGTGTGTGTGTGTGTGTGTGTGTGTGTGTGTGTGTGTGTGTGTGTGTGTGTGTGTGTGTGTGTGTGTGTGTGTGTGTGTGTGTGTGTGTGTGTGTGTGTGTGTGTGTGTGTGTGTGTCCTCGCTATCCCTCACTCCTTCCATGATGAGGGAGATAATAGCGCTGCATACACACACACACACTCTCTCATAAAGGGGGCCAGATGGGGCTCATGTTTTCCAGTGTGTCAAGTGTTATGCACGCCCACAGTGGGCCAGGGTGAAGAGAGCGAGAGAGAGAGAGACACACACACACACACACAGAGAGAGAGACACAGACAGACAGAGACAGAGAGAGAGAGGAGGTGGTTGGGGAGATGAAGAGGGCTGGTGGCCAGAGGCCAGTGCCAGCCATCAGCCCTCAGCCTAGCTGGTCCACTCAGGGTAGACCCAGTTCATTCACGGGTTTCAAAAGTAGCCTCGAGTGTTTTTTTTTTTTTTTTAACTCATCCTTCCCTGGTGTTGTTTCGTAACCAATCTGATTTTACACAGAGTTTGGAGGAGTATATTGGAGGAGTGTGTGTGTGTGTGTCTCGGCTAGCTGTTTGTGCATGTGCATGTGCATGCAAGTGTGTGTGTGTGTGTGTGTGTGGCACTCTACCTGGACCTCTACCTGGACTTTACCTGGACTACCTCCTCCCACCCCTCCTCCTACTACAAAGCACTCTTGAGAGAAAGGTGAAAGGTCAAACCACCCCAGGCGGATAGATAGGGCTGTTGTTTAACGCAGTCGTCTCTGGTGGTTTACACACCTACTGGGCTGCTCCACCCTCCAACGCCCCCTGGTCACCGAGTCGTCCTGGCGAATACCTGACCTCCTTCTCCTCTGTTTGTTTGTCATCTGAGTCCACTGCCCTGTTCGTTGCTTAGTGAATGAAGACACACAGACCGGCCACTCTGGTTACATGCCCTCTCCCTTTCTCTGTTGTTATCTCTCTCTCTCTTTCCCTCTTGTTCTCTCTCTCTCTCTCTCTCTCTCTCCTCTGTCTGTCTCTTTCCCTCTTGTTCTCTCTCTCTCCTCTGTCTCTCTTTCTCTCTCTCTCTCCTCTGTCTATCTTTTTCTCTCTCTCTCTCTCTCTCCTCTCTCTCTCTCTCTCTTTCCCTCTTGTTCTCTCTCTCCTCTGTCCATCTCTTTCTCTCTCTCTCTGTTTTTTCTATTCTATTGTCTATTTGGGTGTGTGAAAATGATTGTTTCGGTTCATCGTACACGTCTAGATAGGTGTGTGTGTGTGTGTGTCTAGTTGTGTGTGTGTGTGTGTGTGTGTGTGTCTCTTCCATCTTGACTGACAGGTAGATCATGTCATCTGTGAATACTAGCTAGCAGTGAGGTGAGGACCCAGGAATGTGACCAAACAGCAGGTGTGGCTAGCTTTTATCTAAGGTCATCACAAGTCTCTTCCCTAATGGGTGTGTGTGTGTGTGTGTGTGTGTGTGTGTGTGTGTGTGTGTGTGTGAGAGAGTGTGAGTGAGAGTGAGAGTGATGTTGGTGGAACGAACACCAGTCAAGTGTGTTGTCCCGAGCTGGTCTGGGTAGAGTAGAGCACATGTGTGGTGACACACCCTACACTAAGCAACCACTGCTCATCTCTAGCGACTCCTGGCTCTGTATCTGCAGTGTCTTGGTTATATGACCATTTCTACATTATTAAACCACTCAAGGGAACTAAATTAATAAGCCATTTCAATAATTTGTCCTTTAAAACCTTCTATTTCTAAACCAATAATAAATAAAAAAGATGTAAAATTATTAATTGAAATCACATTTAGTTCTTATTTGACTGAAATGACAAGGATTTGACATCCAACCCTGTTGCTCAGAAAAGGTTTGCAAGACATCGAGACCCATACAGACAGAGACGGTTTCACGGTGTTGTGAGGCCTAGGTCCTGTTTGAAAAAGCCATCATTCCTCCATCCCTTGAGGAAATCACTGATCTGATATAACGTGGTTGGTGAAAGTGTTGCAGTGGGAAGCACGCATTGATTGGATTAATCACAATGGATCAATAATTACCTCAAGGAAGGAAGGATGCCATTTTGAAATGTTTGGAACAAGGCCCCAGTCTAACCCAGCTGGCTGGCGCTTCTCTCTGATCTGGGTAGAGTAGAGTCACGCAGCCATGCCAACAGAAACATTACAGGAGCACTTCTCATCCCTCAGGCGGAATGGTATGCATTGCCGCTCATCATAACATCAAATATATGACACACACACACACACATACCGCTCATCATAACATCAAGTATATGACACACACACACACACACACACACACACACACACACCGCTCATCATAACATAAAATATAAGCCACACACACACACATACCGCTCATCATAACATAAAATATAAGCCACACACACACACACACACACACGCGCGGTATGCACAACGCTCATCGTATAATCAAATAAACACCGAACACACTTTCCTTCACAAGCCCTTCCAGCTGCAGACAGCCAATGAGAACCAAACTGTTGAACACACACTGGGAGAGACCAAAACAGAGACGTGTGGAGCCTCACACAGAGACATAACATACTGTGTGTGTGCGTGCGTGGTGTGTATGGTGTGCAACCTAGACCAAAGCAAATGTCCAGTCACTCCACCCTTGGTCATCTGAGATGATGAGAGACATGTTCTCCATATTTAAACACTTTTTGTCGTTTTTTTTGTCTCTCTCTTTCGTTCTCTCTTTCTCCGAGGCCCTGTAGCTGTAGTGGATTGCTGCAGTAAGTCCTTAAGTAGGATTTGGGGAAAGGCACAGAGCAGGGCAGCAGAAGAGGTGACACACACACACACACACACACACACACACACACACACAAGAAAGAGCTCATTATGATGACTCACTGTAATCAAGATGCCAAACTTTCCTTCGATGATTATTGTGTGTATGTGTGTGTGGGTGTGGGTGTGTGTGTGTGTTCTGATGTGACTGCTCTCCAAGTTACAGATCCCAGCTGGGAATATGTGGAAAAGCTTCACTGGGAATCCTGTGTGGAAATTTGGGTATGGAGACCGAGGCCAAAATATCTCCCCAGGGCGCGGTTGTGTGGCTTTCTGTTATACATTACTCTGTGTGTGTCACAGAGTACAGAAATGCCCCATTCAGACTACATGACATTTAAACGTTGTCAAAGAGTTCTCTAGAGGGATGAAAATGTTAAAGGGACACTTCGCAGACCTCAAAATCATTGTCCAGATCACCTTACGAATGGGTGGGCATGTGAAATCGGCTTCCAAACGCGTTCTGTAGATCAAAAGCTAGGTACTGCTAGTTTGAGGATTTTACCCTGAGTGGCGTATTTGGGGGGTAATCACATGGTTTTGAAAACTACAAGGAGCGACAGGGAGGAGTGAGGCTACCGTTACCGAATTAGCTACTGCCTGGTTTGTTTACGTCCATAAACACCATGCTAGCGCATGCATCTATCACTTGTGTGTACTAATGTGCATCTTAGCTTAGACGCTCCTCCAAGGCTGGCTGAGGGCCGCAAAGCACTGTGGACGTTGTAGTATTTCATCATTTGGACATATTATTTCCTGGTCTGATAAAAGGCTAGTTTCTCGCTTGTTTGCGCACAATTTGTTGTATGTCCTGGCTATTGAGACAGCAAGGCCAGTTAAAACCTGCTTTTGAGTCGTGGTGACCATCTGTGAAATGTTCCTTTTAAATGTGCTCTTTTAAAAACTGTACCTAAAACGCTGCAGAAGCGAAGTCTCTGACTGTCTGTTTGTTTGTTTGTTTTTGTTTGTAAGGCTTACTTAAAATGTGGTGCGTGTGTGTGTATGTATTCCCCCCCCCCATGTTGAACCCTCCCAGCAGGAGATAGCTGTGTGAACTCTCTCTCTCTCTCTCAGACTGTCTCTGTGAGGTCCAGCAGCTGTGAGGGCCCCCCCCCCTCCCACCCCCACACACTCCTCCCCTCCTTCACAGCCCCCTCCTTCTGCTTGCCTCCCCATCCTCCACCATCCAGTCTTCCTCCTCCCTTTCACCCATTTAACAGTCACCTTCTCCTGCCAGTGCCTAGCTCATTAAGGTCTCAAAGCCATGTTGCCCAATCTAGCTTCTGACCTCTCGCATTACAGAGGGATTTGATGAAACAAACTGAGGCCTGGAGGGTACAAATTAACCCCTTAGTGCCCCGCCATATTTCTCAACTAGAAGAAAACTCCCGCATTTTTCTTCAACTCTTTTATCAACGAGAGAGAAACGCCTTTTTCTTTTCTTTTTTTTTTAATCTACTACTGTTCTTTTGAATCCTGGAATTTAAAAAAAGAAACATCTGTTAACCTAGACGAAATGAACTCCACCACTTTATCTGTTGTAGCCTTTGAACGTCTGGAGAGCTAAGTATGCAGCTAAGTCAGACAGTTCAGAAATGTCATCATCATCGTATTTCAGTCAATGACTTCACATTCATGTGTGAATGTTCAGAGCTTCTCCCCCCCCCCCTCTGGTGAGTTAGCATCAGCAACATTAAACCCCAACTAGTCCCTGAGGTCAAATCAGCTTAGACCTAGTTGTGGTTTATGTGGAGCCCTACTCCTTTTCAAACCAGTGAGTGAGTGAGTGAGACTTTATCCGTGGGTGTGTTTTGTGTGTATGTCTCTGTATTTCAGGCCACTGGGAGGGAGGGAGGGAGGGAGGGAGAGAGAGAGAGAGAGAGAGACAGACACACAGACACACAGAGCACCGAGGGATATATGGAATGATAGAGGCCTCCTCCTCCCTAACTCAACACTAGACATCCAGGGCGTGGGCCTGTGGCATTCTGGGAGATTTCCATGGAGCGTTTGTCTCTGGTCTGCGTTCCCAGAGATGTAGGCCGGACCACTGACTCATTGGTTCCCTCTCAACCCGTGTGTGTGTGTGCACATGTCTCTGTGTGCATCTGACTGACTGTGTGTGTGTGTGTGTGTGTGTCTGTATGGTAACTTGAAGTACACAAGACAGCGCTGTAGAGGCTAATTGAGTGGAAAGTCCCTCTGGTCTTCTGATTCTTCACTCTGTGCCAAGCCCAGCCTGGTCCAGCCTGGTCCAGCCTGGTCCAGCCCTGTGTGTTCTGTCCATACCAGCTGGTCTGGTCAGCTTGGGAAGGAAGTGGACTTAATCCAATGTGACTCAGAGGGGAAGTTAGTCACGGGCGGACCGGGCTCCGAATCCTGTTCCATTTCCTCCTCATAGAGAAAGGAAGAGTGAAAACTGGCTTTCTCTCCCTCTCCCTCCCTCTCTACATTGATGTTTGTCTAGTTGTTTCTCGTTCTTGGTCATTAGAGGCCAAATGGACACCCTCTTCATAAGGAAGTGTGTGTGTGTGTGTGTGTGTGTGTGTGTGTGTGTGTGTGTGTGTGTGTGTGTGTGTGTGTGTGTGTGTGTGTGTGTGTGTGCGCGTGTGTGCGCGCGCGCGCGCACGCAGTCAAAATGTGGATGTCTATCAAAGACTACATTGACAGCTTTCTGTTTCAGACTGAGTCATTCGGTTTCCCCTACTCTCCTCTCTGTTTTACAATGTGTGATACACAGTATTATAGGTCATGTTGATCTGCTATCACTTCCTGTGGCGTGTGCACGCGCATGTGTGTGTGATGTGGGAGACTTCAGCTGTTTCCTCCCAGTTTGCAACTTTGTTCGATAATGATCTTTGGACAAAGTGAGCTTTCACCACAGAGCGTGCTGCGTGTTGTTTGAGGTCAAGCCATTCAGTTGTGACTCTCCACAGTCTTTCCTCCCTGTTGTTGTACATACTTTTTATGTCTGTACTTCAGGGACGTCTTATGTGTTGTACCTGCTTAGGCATATTCTGAGTACATGCAAGTAGCATAGAATAATACCAGTGCCTATCTATGAGAAATAATTTCATTTCGTTTTGTGTCCTAAGCATTCCAATCTGGGAAAATAGTGTATTTTGTTTCATGAGGACCATTCTTTGTGGCAAAAAAAATCAAAGAGTAATTGTTCACTATTTTGGACCCTTTTTGAATTATTATTATTATTTTTGCGGTCATGAATGTTTTGTGAGAACTGCAGTGTTTTTGGGCAGTAAGTGTGTGAAGCTGCACATTCAAAATGACACACACACACACACACACACACACACCTGTATATCTGTCAATTTGACAAGAATTCACCCTATGGTCGTTTGACAGGCTGGCCCTGTGCTTTCCCTCCCTCCCTCCCTCCTCTCCTGCTCCCTTCCCCCTCTTTCTCTGACCCATGCTGTGACCTGAGTGACACCACAGCCACACACCACACCACCCCAACCAAGTTAACATACCCAGCATGCTTGGCAAACAGCCCTAAAACCTCCACTTCCTCCACTGTCACTTCTTCTTCCTCTTCCGTGTTTGTTGTTTTTGTTTCACACTCTTTTCTCTCTCTTTTCTCTCTCTTTCTCTCCGTCATGAGTGTTAGTAAGTGGCTCCCGTGGCGAAAGGGTAGTCTTTTCAAACGGAGGAGGAAGCAGGAGAGAGTCCCTGTTCTGGGTGAGTAGTGGATAGTAGGGTTCCTGTTTCTAGAGACGAGAAGAGGGAAGAGTTGTGATTGTTTTGTCAAGGCTTATAGCTTACTGTCATTGTGCGCGTACTTAGGCCTGCTTATGCTGAAGTGAAAGTTTGTGTGGACTTGAGTAACGGTGAGTACGTTTTGGTGATTTTTTTGTATATATATTTTTTTTAATGGATTTGTGAAGGTTGGAGTACAGTTAACCTGCTGTTCCTCTCAGAGTGTGAGTGTGTGTGAGGGTGATTGTGTAAGCAATTGCGCATGTGTGTGTATATTTGTGTTGATATGCCCATTCGAATTCCTCTACGCCAGCAGCAGCACCTATTAAAGGCTCCACTGCTCGGTGAAATGCACTCAGCCAAGCGTGTCAGATCTGACACTTCATCTGTTTGGTTTTATAGTGGGACGTGAGTGTGTTCTGCTGGGGTTGTCATAGGACAGGACTAGAGTTCAGACTGGAGTCATACTCTCTCAGACTAGATGGAAAAGCACAGACAATGTCAAGGAACTGGTGCTGATTAGTTTGATGTCTAGGCCACATTCCCGACCTGTCTTGCCACAAGCTTTAAGTCATATGGATCATATCTGGCATATTTTTGAATTGCTGTTTTGATGTTTGTAATCTCTCTGCTGGCAGCTGTGCTGTCTATGTAAAGGTGTGTGTGTGTGTGTGTGTGTGTGTGTGTGTGTGTGTGTGTGTGTGTGTGTGTGCGTGTGTGCGTGTGTGTGTGTGTGCGCGCCAGATAACTCATCCAAGTCTATATGGCTCCTTCCTAACCTTATCTGCTTCTCTTCAATCCTTTGTTGTGTCTACATAGATACGCCACGTCAGGGGGTTGAAGGTGGATGCATCTCTATATCTCACATTCTCTCCTCTCTCTCTCTCTCCATCTCTCTCTCTCTCTCATTCTCTCCATCTCTCTCTCATTCTCTCCTCTCTCTCTCTCCATCTCTCTCTCTCCATCTCTCTCTCTCTCATTCTCTCCATCTCTCTCTCTCATTCTCTCCATCTCTCTCTCTCTCTCTCTTACCCTGACCACCGTGGGAGGCCTCACCCGTCCCATTGCATGCTGGGACGGCGTTGGAACAGAGAGCGTTGTGTGTTCCTCCAGCGGAGCACGGTGTGTCCCACAGTGCACTGCCCACCCCTGGACCTGCCCTGCTCTCTCTCTCTCTCTCTCTCTCTCTCTCTCTCTCTCATTGGCAGTGTCTCCCCCTTCCTCCTCCCTCCTCCTCTCCCCCCTCCTCCCTCCACCACATTCCTCTGTTCTTCTCCCTCTCCTCTGGTCAAGAAGCGACAGGAGTCAGGAGAGAGGGTCAGGAATGTGAGCTCCGTCCTGGAATGATCTTCATATTCTTCTTCTTCTTCTTTTTCTTCTTCCATTCTTCTTTTTTGTCGTCTTTTTTGGTGGATCAGGAGAGATGGCGGAGCGTGGTCTCAAGCTCAGAGGTAGGACTCAGCCAGGTGACTTTGAACCTAGTGACATCAGATCAAGGTTACAGAAGTTGGTGACATTGAATTACGTGCCATGGGGTGTAATGCAGGTAATCAAGGATGTACACACGGAAGGTGTGTCTGTGTCTGTGTCTGTGTCTGTGTCTGTGTCTGTGTGCACGCACTTTCTGAATGGGAAGGATTCTGCGTATTTGGCGGTACATAGTTTAGCTTTTTCAGTTTTGTTTGAGGTGTTTTTTTTCTCTCGAGTTACCAAGGTAACACATCAGCACTAGACATAAAGCTGTTAGATACTAGCCTACAATTTGTTGGGAATGTCATGTTTGAGTGGAGTATATTTCTTGGAGAGTAGATATCTACTGCCGTTCCAAGAAAACAGTTGTTTGAAGAGTCTGACAGCCTGCATAGTTTAGTGTGTGTGCGTGTGTGTGTGTGTGTGTGTGTGTGTGTGCGTGCGTGTGACCTGACTTGTAGTAACATTCATAATTCTGCTCTGTTTATACTCAGAACCCTACCCCTATCTACCACTCATTACACTAGTACAGATACACACACACACACACACACACACACACACACACATCAGGGACCTATTCCGGAGGGAGAAACATTGCAGAATGTTCGGATAGAAACGTATTAAGTATGATTTTCTGTCATGTAAACGTGAGTTAGGTCAGCTTTATCCAGTGCATTTCTATCCTCAACGTTCTGAAACGATTCACCTCAGTGAATACACACTGTGTTTGAAAAGTACTAAGTGGGGATATGAGTTAATCTTCCCGGACACAAGGTGTGTTTTGCCTATAAATTCCCAAATCCCCGCTGTGGGGTGTCAACACGGTCGGGTTGGGCAAGCTTAGGCAAGAGTCCGGTCAAAGGGGGGAGGAATACGTGCGAAATTAAGGGAATTCTGTGCATTCCATGCGGCCCACGAAGTCAAAATATAACGCATGTCTGCCGTCAAGCTGTGAGCAGGGGGGGTAAGGTGTGTGTGTGTGTGTGTGTGTGTGTGTGTGTGTGTGTGTGTACACACTTGCGGGTGTGTGCGAGGAAGTAATTCATTGAAAAGTAAATATGTTGATGGTGGTATTTGGAACTTTTACCTGTAGCAGTAGGAGCGTGTGTTTACATTGGTGTGTGCGTCTTTTCTTCTCTCTTTATCTATGTGTGTGTGTGTGTGTGTGTGTGTGTGTGTGTGTGTGTGTGTGTGTGTGTGTGTGTGTGTGTGTGTGTGTGTGAATGCGGGTGAATGTGTATGTGTGTGTATGTATGTACAAATTGTGTCTGCACATTCAGGCTTCGGTAAGGATCAGTGGCAAACACAGGACAGGGGTGGATGGTGATGCGAGGTTAGCTGTGACAGATAGGTCTGCTAACAGCTGTGTTTTTGCAGCCTAACAAGGTGATGCTCACCAGCCCGGTCTGATTTTATGAGTGTATCCGTCGTCTGTTTGAAAGCTTTTCTCTTAACAGCTTTAGACAAGGGAACTGGTTTTGTGCCCAACGACAAAAGACCTGGGGAATCACACACACAGTTAGTATTGAGAAGCTGAAATGTTAGTAACACAACTCTCACCGACTTTCAAACACATGCTATCCAGGCAGTGTGTACTGTTTTAGGAGGCATTTTTTAAAGATCAAAGTCTTTTGATTTTATAACAATAACTTACCCCCTGGAATTAAATAGTCATAGCTACAAGGTCTTAACCTAGCGTGAACAATAGTCTCGTGACGTGGCTATGCTCTAGAATGTACAGGCTAGGCTATATATTTATATTATGGTCTGTCTCCCTATTTGTCCTACATGTAGCTCCTAACCCCCTGTGTTTATGTGTATGCCGCTGCCATGGAAACCCACATGGTTTGTATGGTTTTTGGCCCCCAGTGTTAAAATCCTCCTCGTCTCACCATGTGGTTTCAGACTCTCCCCACTAGTGTGGATGAATGGGGGGGGGTGGATGCTTCCCTCTTATAGCTGGGGTTCTGGGTGTTGTAGTTTCTATGACTACATCTGCATTGTGTTTGGGTCACCTGGGGGGCTGGACTGTGTGTGTGTGTGTGTGTGTTAGTCTATCTCAGTAGCTGCATGCTGTCTATTGATTTTGTCCAGTTTGTGCTGTCGATCTGTCTTTCATGTGGCCAGTATACAGTGCTTCAGTAGGCAGTGGGCTGCTGGTGTGTATGGTCTGTGTGTGTGGTCTGTGTGTGATCCTGTGGTCATTATCTAACCAGTGAGCTGTGAGAGGAGTCCTGTGGGATGGGTCTTCTTGATGTAATCGCTACTTCCGGTTTGGCGGGCAGATAGGAAGCGGGCCTTTCCTCCCAGAGCGGATTCACTCACTGTTTGGCCTGGAAAGTGGTGTGTGTGTGTGTGTGTGTGTGTGTGTGTGTGTGTGTGTGTGTGTGTGTGTGTGTGTGTGTGTGTGTGTGTGTGTGTGTGTGTGTGTGTGTGTGTGTGTGTGTGTGTGTGTGTGTGTGTGTGTGTGTGTGTGTGTGTGTGTGTGTGTGTGTGTGTGTGTGTGTGTGTGTGTGTGTGTGTGTGTGTGTGTAAAGCAGCACACTCTCATGATAAACATCAGTCTTTGTATTACACACACATACAAAGACTGATGTTTATCATGAGAGTGTGCTGCTTTAAACACACATACATACACACACACACACGCTCACACACACCACTCTCCTGTCTCCATTCAGCACTGTCAGGTAAGTAGGTGACACTCTCTAGGTGAACAAATATAAACAGAATATCAGTGTCAGTAAGCTCCCAGGTATGTGTGTGACTTTACTCCACAAACAAACAGTTGCTGACTCACTCAGCTATTACCACACAGTCAACAACAGGCTGAGGCTTGTCCAATAAGGACCCCTCAGCGAATAGCAGGCATTCCAGTGACCAATCACCCACAGCCGACTACAGGAGTGTCTAGGAGGGACTCTGACAGGCTGTCTTTCCACACACTTTCTCCATTACTCACACACACACACTTTCTCTCCTTTCATCCTTGCGCTGGTCAGGCATGAGCATTCCAATGCTGTGGAGAGTAGGAGCACAATGTGTATGAATCAGGAGCATTGTCTTCCACAGAGAGGTGTGTGTGTGTGTGTGTTTAAAGCAGCACACCCTCATGATAAACATCAGTCTTTGTATTACACACACACACACACACACACGCCCCACATCAGGTGGAGGCATGGTCCTACAGACAGCTGCTGGGGGGGCCCTCCTATGGTGCTCTTATGTAAGAAAAATGTATATTCTCTTGAAAGTGTGTCAAGGGTATTTCTTTGGTTAGGTTGAGGTTTGGATTGGGTTGGTTTTTGTTTTATAGTCCGTCTCTGTCAGGACAACCCTGGTTATCATGCCCGCTAGCGTCTGCTTGATGGATGGTCCTCTCTTATTGGCTGTTGGCCTCACCTCTCTCACCTCTCTCACCTCTCCTCTCCTCTCCTCTCCCTCCTTCATTCCTACCCTTTGGCCTCTGCCCTCCCCCCTCACTCCTCGGTTCCCTTCTCTCTCCCCTTCCTCTCCTCTTATCTTCTCTCCTCTTCTCTCTCCCCTTCCTCTCCTCTTATCTTCTCTCCTCTTCTCTCTCCCCTTCCTCTCCTCTCATCTTCTCTCTCCTCTTCTCTCTCCCCTTCCTCTCCTCTCATCTTCTCTCCTCCTCTCTCCCACCCGTTGCCCTCCTCCCTTACTCCCCACCCCCCCCTCCCATCTCTCCCTATACCTTCACCCATGTCTGCCCTCAACTCTGAGCCTGTGTCCTCTCCCTCCCTCTCCCTCCCTCCCTCTCCCTCCCTTCTCTCTACTGTCTCTACTGTCTCGATACCAAAATGTTGACTTCGACACTGATACCAGCTTAGGGATCACGATTTAGATTCTTAAACAATACCACGGCAACCAAAAATAACATAATGAATCCATAATGAGATTTGATAGCTGATATCTGAATCAGTATGCTATGCTGAACAACAAATGAGTGAACACAAAATAATAATAAATATGATACAAATATATTTACATTTTACATTCATGGCATTTAGCAGACGCCTTTATCCGAAGCAACTTACAACAAATACATTTGACTAAGTGAGTGAATCATCTATCCATCAGTCATCATAAGAAAAAATAATCTATGGTAGGACCAGGGGCTACTGGCAGTCACAATGCTAGAAGAAGGAAGAATTACTTTTGTGAATCTGGCCATAATACAGGCCCAGGTATCATATCTCAATTCCATTAATTTCACTAAATGATGATATGTAGATTTCAACCTAATCTTGAGATTTCATTTTTAAATCTAACTCAATTCACATGAAAAATAATAGATACAGGGATGGAACATCAGGCAAAGGCACATAATCGCAGTTCATCAGGAGAGGAGGAGACACTTGTTGAGGACATGCCGAACTTAAATTTCCATCCCTGAACGTGTTATGTTATCGAATCATGTACCTACGCATATCCTGAGCTATCTGACCTATCCGCTGGCCTGTCGTGATTTGAACTCCTTGAAGAGGTCCGGGATGCCTATCGGAAGGATGCTTGGTTAAATTTCACCCGTTGCCTCCCTTTGACTGCATGGCCTTGTAACATCTTTTACAAACAGGCTTTGTGATTTCGGTCGGCTCGCCATCATCATTGGCTCTGTAAGCAAAGTAACGCCAGATTCCACTTCTGGCATCCTTTCTGTCAACAAGCTGGGGACGGCCAGCATCCACACTCGCCTTCCATCCATCTCCTTCCTCCTCGTCAACGCCGTGTGCGTGATTGATTAGCGTTGTGTTTCCCAGCCGAAGTGCGCTGCCCCCCGCCCCCCATGAGCATATAGACAAATTACACTTAATGTGTTAATAATAATATTTTGCATAGCTCAAAGTAAATACTGCGTCAGGCATTTATGGCAAAAAAAAACAAAAAACTTTTTATGGTAAACTTTCTTAGAACTGTTTTCAAAGCAGGGTATCGTGAGAGAGCTGGTACATCATGCAACACTACTCTGTATCCTCAACTTTCTCTCGTACCCTTATCCTCTCCCCCATGTTCTCTCCCCCCTATCCTCTCCCGCATCTGATCTCCCCCATCTGATCTCCCCCATCTCCCCGCTTGGGACTCTTCACGCCACTCCTCTTCTCCTCTCTATCCTACCTCTTCTCACCTCCCCTGTTACCTCCCCCGGGGGACATTCCTGTCTTTATACCCCTGCTCTCTGAGCCAGTGGGACACACACACACACACACACACTCACACACACACACTCCCTCAACAAAGGAGCCAAAAACCCTTGCGGCTGGTGATCATAACCTTTGACCTCTTGTGTGATTATGCATTGTTTTTAAACAACGACCACAGTGGTTATTTCACACTCCCCTGCCTTGTGACGCACACACACACACTGACAGCCCACTGAACCGTTCCTGATTCACTATGTTGCAGACAGAAATATAATGTATAGCGTTTACACGACTCCCTCCTCTAAACGAACCACACTCATAATAATAATACTAATAATAATATGTCATTTAGCTGACGCTTTTATCCAAAGCGACTTACATTGCAGTGAGTGCATACATTTTAGTATATATGGTCCCAGCGGGAATCAAACCCACAACCTAAGCGTTATTAGCACCATGCTCTACCAACTGAGCCACAGAGGACCATGCATACCTGCTCTGCATACACTGCATACACCTTCCTGCATACACCTTCCTGAACAGCACCCGCGCAGATACGCATTTTAGTTTTTTACCAAGCTCCTGTGTGATTGACATCTCAAGGATACCTGAGAAAGAGTGTGGGCAGGGTTGGAACGGATGGAGGCCACCGTACCCATCCAGCATTACAGGAGCCAGTCATAAACCATGCACATCAAAGGGCCTGACCTACTGCCTCACACACAATGAGGCCTTATTAGAAAACTGTGTCGGCGAGCACCAAAAAGAAGTGAGGATGGAAGAAAAGAAGGAAGAGAATGTGAAATATGTGTGTGTGTGTGTGTGTGTATGTGCGCACAGTCAAAATGTGGATGTCTATCAAAGACTACATTGGCAGCTTTCTGTTTCAGATACTGAGTCATTCGGTTTCCCCTACTCTCCTCTGTTTTACAATGTGTGATATACAGTATTATAGGTCATGTTGATCTGCTATCACTTCCTGTGGCGTGTGCACGCGCATGTGTGTGTACGTGGAGGGGTGTCATGGTGTTGTGTTTCTGACTGTACATCAGCCGCAGGTGCCTTTTGTGTTTGTACCCCTTCTCGTCATTTTGTTCTTTCCTTCAAATTACAATTTTGTCAGTCAGACTTTTAGTCAGACTTTCGAATCAGAGGTACAGCCTGTTTAAATAATGTGATGTCAGTGGGTCTGTTCAGTCAACAGTCGAGGGGACCCTGAAATGAATGTCCAATTCAATCTCCTGATTAATGTTTTTCTGGTCGTCTGAAGGCGGAACAGTGACCGAAGTTGTCCAAACTGATGTTTTGTTCAGTGAAAAAAATACTAAAAAGAATCCTCTCTTTTCTTCTACAGATGAGCATGACGCAGTACAGAAGAAAACCTTCACCAAATGGATCAATGCGCAGTTCTCCAAGGTAATGACGCAAGCAGCTTTGATTCAGGTTGTTGAAAAAGTTCCACTCTAATACACTGAGGTTATTGAATGACATGGAACATGCTTAAATGGAATGAAGGTAAACAGCAGGTTATTTTGAGCCATATATAACATATTTTGTTTTGGCCATTTCTATCTTCCCCAGAGACCTTGTACTGCCCTTGACTTTCTCTTCCCAGGCTTAGCACTTAGCTAAGAATAGCTAACATGTTTTGCAGATTGCTAGGGGGTCATTAGTTAGGCTAACTCCCCAAACACTGTTTATCAGGCAGAAAAAAATGCTAAAAGGCTAACACCATTCTGCTAATGAGCGCTTGATAGATTGATATGCTCGGTCCTTGGCTTGTCCCTCTGTTTATGAGAAACATGCTAAAAATGCTAACGCTTGTCTGATACTGTTTTGTTTTAGCCATCCTCCATCACGCCAACAGGCCATTTATCAGAAATATGTTACACATGTTAAACTATTTCACTAATGGGTCTTAGCTGGATAAATACACCTGGGTGGCCTCAGCCTGGGCAACTCACTCCCTTTGCCCCCCCCCCCCCCCCCCCCCCCTCTCTCTCTCTCTGTCAATCTCTCACCCTCTCTTCCCCTATCAATCATTCTCTCTGTTTCCATCTCTCTCTCTCGTTGTCTTTCTCCCCTGTTTGCTCTCTATGGCTAGAGTTGTTCAGTAGTCATGTCTTTTATAACAGAGAGTGCTTATTAGAACAAACCCACTGCCTTTTTCTGCGTGCTGTGGTCCATTGTAACCCATGCCCACAGATGTCTCTCAGGGTTGCTTGTTGCTTTCAGTTGTTGGGATACATTTCCTTCATGTAATATTGTAAGCAAAAACGTAACGACAAATGAATGACTTGACGTGGTGCATTTCGCACGTCTAAGATGCAGAGTGAGTGGATTTGAATGGCTGAGCCTCTGTGGCTCCGTTGGTGGAGCATGGCGCTAACAACGCTAAGGTTGTGGGTTTGATTCCCGCTGGGACCATATATACTGAAACATTTATGCACTCACTGCAGCGTAATATATTATATATAGCCTTTGAGATTAACAACAACATGGGACCTCCCGTAATGAAATACAGTTGCGTATCGATATTTTGGCTGGGGTTACATAGAACTAGACCTAGATGATGGAGATATAATCAAGATAATCTGGATTAAAAAGAGACTCATTTTGTTGTGTGTCCATCAGACGGGGAAGGCGCCCATCAAGGATATGTTCTCAGACCTGCAGGACGGCAGGAAGCTGCTGGAGCTGCTGGAGGGACTGACAGGAAGTGTCCTGGTGAGAGAGAGAGAGAGAGAGTGTGTGTGTGTGTGTGTGTGTGTGTGTGTGTGTGTACCACGTGGGAAGTATGATGGTGGAACACACACCAGTCAAGCGTGTTGTCCCAAGCTGCCCCCCCCCCTCCCCCTCCCCACACACACACACACACACACCCTCTCTCTGCTACTATTATACTAATGCTATAATTGGGTGCTAATGCCTGGTTAAGGTATGTAAGACTCGGAAGGATTTTGAAATCGGTTCAATTTCCCATTCTTTCCCTTATGTACCCTATGGAGGTTTCATGATACTTGTATACAGTTTGCTAGAGTATGTTTTAAAAAAAATATTATTTTTAATATAATTTTTAATTATTATTTATAATATAATTATTCTTATAAAATTCTTATAAAAAATGATACTACTGGAGCATGTCCTTTTTTTTATTTTCTATGTTTTGTTTGTGTGTCTTCTAACGTTATTCCAAGGCCATGTCCTTGGGTCTGGACCTTTACTTTTCTCTGTGTTGTGCTTTTTCTTAGACCAAAGAGCGGGGGTCCACTCGTGTGCACTCTCTCAACAACGTCAACAAAGTCCTTCAGGTCCTACATCAAAACAATGTGAGTACCAATGGAGGCTTAAAGGTGTTCCTGTCTTTCTCTCTCTCTCTCTCTCTCTCTCTCTCTTCTTTTATTCCCCAGTCTCTCTCTCTCTCTCTCTCTCTCTCTCTCTCTCTCTCCCGCTCATTTTCTCCTTCCCAGTCTTCCATTGTACAATGGCCTGTGTTGATGGCTTGAACTTAGACAGATAAGACCCCTTACCACCACCCCCCCCCCCCCCCCCACACACACACACACACTCTAATGGCAGGGTGTGTGTGGGAGTGACCGGTGTTCCTTTGATACTCAATGCTCCACAAGCTCTCCACACTCAGCTCTCCTCTTGAGGGATTCTGGGAAGCAGGTGTGTGGGAGGCTAACCTCCACGATTAGTAGGTTGGGCTTAACAACCTCCCAAATCAACCACCCAGAGAGGAAAAAGGGTTTGTGTGTGTGTGTGCACGTGTGTGTGTGTGCATATCTTTCCATCTGAACCCCTAGGTAGTTGTTCTGTCTTGGTGCTGCAAGGTATGTATGATGATGGGCAGGGTTCATTGGAGCAGGGGTCAAGGGTGAACATGATAGCTAAACTGAGGGAAGTCACTCATTGACTTCTTAACCCCGAGATCAAGATAATGTCCCATTTCTTTCCTCAGCATGTATTTACATAATCAC
>NC_139671.1:16370012-16402512 GCF_951799395.1 Argentina silus | reverse complement strand
AGACGGTGCTGAGCCTCAGTCCAGTAGAGAGACTGGACCATGCCTTCACTGTAGCCAAAGACCAGCTGGCCATCGAGAGACTACTAGACCCTGAAGGTAACAATACATTACCAGCCAACAACGACAACAACCAGACAGCAACAACAACAACAACAACAACCAGCCGACCAACCAAAACACCAACACCTCAGAGACTGAAACTGAACACTGAAGATGTCAGACATGACTTGGATGATTTGATATGTATAGCTGGTACTATGCTAGGTTGTGCCACTGGCTGAAACACATTGAAATTGTTAGAAATTGTGCAGACAGTATGAGTGTGACAATCCTAATATGGGTCACTTCCTTGTTTGGTGTGACACACTTCAAGACCCACTGAACCATAGAAAAAAAGCACTGCGTTCTTCTTGGCAAGTGATCTGTGAGAAACTCTTTTCGTGCTGAACTCTTGAACTGCTCTCAGATCAACTGCTGCCCAGTGATGTGTAGATGCGGCCGGAAAAGTGTGTAGTCATGTGCTGCGTTCTGAGTCTCTGTCGTTCTCTCGAAGTGTACGCTGGTACACACACAGGCAAAGGAGTGTACACTTCTTCTCTCAGGGACGTAGGTAGACTATGTTATGTCTGAGGAGCAAGCAGACCTGAACCATGTCAAAGCAGGGCCTGATCAGTCTAGCATGCCTTGACCTGCCTGACCCCCCCCCCCCCCCCCCCCTCTCTCTCTCCTCTGTTCATATCTCTCTTTCTTTCTCTCTCTCTCCCTCTGCTTTGACCTCTTATCCCTTTTATTTATCTCTCCCTCTCCTCTCCTCCTCTCTCTCTCTCTCTCTTTCAGACGTAGTGGTCCAGTTGCCAGATAAGAAGTCCATCATCATGTATGTGATGTCCCTGTTCGCTGTCCTTCCCAAAGACGTCACCATGGAGGCCATCAGGGAGGTGGAGACTCTGCCCCGCCGATACAAGATGGCTGACGAGAGCCCCACCCTCACCGCACAGGTAGGAAGAGGCTAGGCATAAGATGCTAACGCTAACGCCCCAGTTCTGCTAATAGTCGTTGTGTGTAACATACTGTAGTATTACACAGATGCAAAGTGAAGGCTAGGAGTCAAGCCGAGGCCTTACCAACAGGTATCCAGAGGCTAACGCTAAGATGCTAAAGCTAACTCACCTTTCTGCGTATAGCCATTTACATTACATTTACATTTATGGCATTTAGCAGACGCCGTTATCCAAAGCGACTTACAACAAACACATTTGTTTAAGTTAGTGAATCATCTATCCATCAGTCATCATAAGATAAAGTAATCAATGCTCAGATCAGGGGCCATAGGCAGTCACAATGCTAGAAGAAAGATTTTTTTATTATTATTATTAACAGGAGAGAAACTTGTACAGGGGGGTAGTGGGAGTGAAGAGGTCTTTAGCCCCTACTATAACATACCGTTAGAGAGCTGAACTGCCTCCCTATTCTACAGTACATGCCAGACATTCATACAAGTTCCTAATAACACATCTGTGAAGGTTCCCCCTCTATGAACAGGCCCCAGCTCCGGTGGCCTGTCTGTCTGTCTGTCTGTCTGTCTGTCTGTCTGTCTGTCTGTCTGTCTGTCTGTCCGTAGCTGGGAAGAATGAGTCACTCCTCATACTGCTGCTTAAAAAAGAACTGACTATATCCACACTCCCGGCTCTGTTAATGAAAAGCACCGCTGGAGCAGAAGGGGAATGGATATGACTCACCTCTCATGCGCGCGCTTACACACACACACGCACACACACACGCGCACACACACACACACACACACACACACACACATACACTCACCGAACACTTTATTAGGAACACTATACTCATACTGGGTTGGGCCTCCCTTTGCTCTCAAAATAGCCTCAATTCTTTGTGGCATTGATTCCACAAGATGTTGGAAAAATTCCTTTGAGTTTCTGGTCCATGATGACATGATTGCATCACGTAATTCCTGCAGATTTTTCAGGTGCACTTTCAAGCTGCGAATCTCCCGTTCTACCACATCCCAAAGCTGTTCTATTGGATTCACATCCAGTGACTGGGAAGACCACTGAAGAACACTGAATTCATTATCACGTTCATGAAACCAGTTTGAGATGACTTTTGCTTTGTTGCCATGAAGGGATGCACATGGTCAGCAACAATACTCAAATAGGCTGTGGCATTCAAGCGATGATTGATTGGTATTAACGGGCCCAAAGTGTGCCAAGAAAACATTCCCCACATCATTACACCACCTCCACCATGAGAAGGTGTATAGGTGTTCCTAATAAAGTGTTAAATGAGTGTACATCCATCCATCCATACATACGCACACATACTGTACATACATACACACACATACATACATACATACATACATACATACATACATACATACATACATACTGTACATACATACTGTACATACACACACACACACACACACACACACACACACACGCACACACACCATCCTACCACTTTCTGACAGGGCAGACTGGAGCCAACCTTTTGTGTATGGAACCCTACTGTATACTGTATATTATAATGGAAGGAAAGAATGAAGGAAGGGAAGTAGGAAAAAGTGAGAGTGGTCAGCGTGGGCTGTGTGGTGCGGACCATGACGTACAATAGGCGGAGAACTCCCAAATGGATGCGACTTGTCTGATAACCAAGAGAGACTCTGACTCATGGCTGTTCTATGGGTATAGATGTGTATAGTTCTATGGGTATAGATGTGTATAGTTCTATGGGTATAGATGTGTATAGTTCTATGGGTATAGATGTGTATAGTTCTATGGGTATAGTTCTTTTTTTTCAATATGTTTCTAGGGCATTTCTGCTTTATTGGAATAGGGGAGAGATAACATGCAAGACGTGTCGAGGGTCAGAATTTAACCAGGAACCTTGCGATTATGTGCTATGCGCATTAGAGTGCTTCGCCACTAAGCGCCCCAGAGGACTGATCTTCTTCCTCATCCAAGTCAGACCCACTCTAGTCTAGACTCTCCAGGGTGGTTGGTATCGTTGACACAGATTAAGACAAATCCTGGTTTGAAGACCCCATTCAATGGCCGCTTCATAATAAGTACTTTGTAGTCCAGGAGTAGGCTTAATCTGTGTCTGGGAAACCAGCCCTAGATGACAGCCCTTTATCCTTAATCCTCCTCTTCCTCCAACACTTATTATATGCATAGCTACATCTCAGTGAAGGACAAGAACATTTTCTCTAGATAGATCGTCACGCCTGTTGTGTGTGGTGAAAAATAAAACACTTTTGCAGCCCCTTTCTCTACTTAACTTCCATCATTATTTGCCTCGGGGTGCAGATTATTCTCAGTGTGTATTCGGGTATTTCTTTCCCAGGTGGAAACAAATTGTCCCTAAACCACCCCTGAGCTTTTATGGCTCCTGGGCACAAACTTCCCATGCTTGGAGAGAGTGCTGGAAAAGCCTATTTTAATGGGGCTGGGGATTGGTCCAATGAGGGTTGACTTTCCTGGAACACATCCTGTCGCCACAGGAAGTAATGCGTAATATATTGCTGGTATAGATTAGAGTGGGAAGGGTGAACAAAGATACACTTTGTGTCTAATAATGTGTTTTTCCCTCACATCCACTTCACAACATAGCAAATTATTAAGCTTTGTATGAGGATATCGAGACTTATTAATGCTTTGTATGAACCATTTACTGTACAAAGCCGGATTCAATTTCAATGTAAATTTGAGGTTTTTTCTTTCAGCAAAATGTTTATGCTATCTGAAAACATCCACCAATCTACACTCACCGAGCTGTACACCTTCTCATGGTGGAGGTGGTGTAATGGTGTGGGGAATGTTTTCTTGGCACACTTTGGGCCCGTTAATACCAATCAATCATCGCTTGAATGCCACAGCCTATTTGAGTATTGTTGCTGACCATGTGCATCCCTTCATGGCCACAATTTACCTATCTTCTAATGGCTACTTCCAGCATGATAATGCACCATGTCACAAAGCAAAAGTCGTCTCAATCTGGTTTCATGAACATGACAATGAGTTCAGTGTTCTTCAGTGGCCTTCCCTGTCACCAGATCTGAATCCAATAAAACACCTTTGGGATGTGGTAGAACAGAAATTCACAGCTTGAAACTGCCCCTGAAAAATCTGCAGGAATTGCGTGATGCAATCATGTCATGGACCAGATTGTCAAAGGAATTGTCAACATCTTGTGGAATCAACGCCATGAATAATTGAGACTGTTTAGAGAGTAAAGGGAGGTCCTACCCAGTATTAGTATAGTGTTCTTAATAAAGTATGTTATTTTGTCAGAGAAATGTATGTCAGTAAAGATTGAATAGTGTTTGCAAGCTGTATTGAACACTGCATGGATATTACAGTATGAATGCAGCAGCACAGTTCCAGAACATCATATGGGGATGATAAAAAAAAAAGACCTTCTCCTAAGCCAAACCACAGCTATTTTACAGCCATTAAAGTGAATAAGCACAGCAAGGCTTCTTGGGCCTGCTCTCACCCCACCCCCTTGCTCTCTCTCTCTCTCTCTCTCTCTCTCTCCCCCCCCCCCCCCGACCATGCCAGACCCAGGCTGCACTAACAAAGACATGTGGGCGTCTCTAGTCCAAAACATCCAAATGCCATGGAATATTTTCAACAAACTACCCTTTTCCTTGCTGCCGCACAGACTCCTGGGTAATTTCGTAGGGCCCAGAACAAAGGTGCGTTTGAGTGGAGGCGATTAGCATAGCATCTATTAGCATTTCTCTCATCTTTGTCTTGGCACGTCCGCACTGGCGGCTAGCTAGCACAATTTTTATCCGCTCTCTTCGTTTCATCTAAGCACAGATGAAGGTTTTGTCCGGTTTTCTTTTTCTTTTTTTTCCCGTAAGAAATCAGGCTTTGGAGAGGTTAGTTACGACTCATGTCCCGAAAAGACCCCTGCCTCTTCTTGCCTGGAGGGCTTTCAGTCGTCTGAACCGAGGCTGGTAATACGTTTGAATGTCACTGACTGAAAGTAACAGGCCTTTAATTCAAACCATTATACATTTTTTTTTTTTATAAAGGTCTTGCTCACAGTTTAACTTTCACATTCACCAATGTGGAACGTCCCGCCCCGGTCTCCCCCACCCCTGTCCCCAATCTCTCCATCACCTTCTGTAGAAAATAAATTCACTTAAACATTTCCACTATGTTGAAAGTCAGAAGAAAGAAGAGGAGGTTGCACACTTAAAAAATAAATTGCACACTTATAAATACGGCGGTCCATAATTACACAGCTTGTGTTCCCCCTGGTGTGTGTAAGTGGTGTACAAGTGGTGTATGTTCTGTGCCTTCTGCTCAGGAAGCATATTACTGTAGTTGCATAAACAGGGTGCCACTTAAACAGCAGTGTACACTGTAATACTTTGGTAGGGACCACCCTTCCTAATCTCTCTCTCTAACTTTTCCACTTTTCTCTTTCTGTATTTCTTTTTGTCAGGTCATTCAGTCCATCATTCCTTCCTTTCATTTATGCTGCCCTTTTTCCTCTCCTCCTCACTTTGTCTGTCACCATTTACCTCAAGTCTCTCTCTCTCTATCTCTCCTCTTGTCTCCTGTAGACATGTCTGAGTTGTTACACTGACACCCAGTTGCGTCTCGAAATGCCATCCTCTCTACCATGCTCACTTGCCCAGCATCCAAACTACATTACCCAGCAACAGTAATGTTATTGCACAGTCTCGCCCACTCACCCAACCAGCCAGCCAGCCAGCCTGCCCGCCTGCCCGCCAGCCAGCCAGCCAGCCTGCCCGCCAGCCAGCCTGCCAGCCAGCCTACTGTATTTGTATTCAGCCCACTCCAGTGTTATTGCTGGAATGAGGGTTGACCTGCCCATTGTGCCAGGGGCACACCACACCTCCCAGTGTCTGAGAACTATATTTTGGTCATCTGGTATTTTCTTTCACAGGGCTGGGTCAGTGAGACTGCATAATCTACCTTCCTCTTCTGGCTTGAACAGCTCCTAGGCGTCTGGTTTCTATTCTAAGACTCCTATTATGGCCAACATGACATTCAGATGGGATACTGTTTTTCAGACTGATTTTGGGACTTGGTTGGTTATGAGTTCAGTTCTATGGATAATATGGATCTATGAAAGGGGTGTAGGCAGCATTTGGAGCTTGGCTCCTTGTTGGTGCCAAACCCAGTAGGTCGGATGTTGACCGATTAAGAGCCTTGATATTGTGATTGGTTGAAATGCCTTTGACATGAGAGTCCTAACCCAGGTTTGTGTTTAGAAACCAATCACACAGTATAATTCCAACGTATTAGAGACAAGCACACTGAGAAATCGTTGTTATAACGACAGATAACGTACGCAGAACACAATATAACATGACCCCCTAATGACCCCTTGTCCCTAACCCACAACCCCTCTGTTCTTCCATCCGCAGGCTCTGGGAGGGGAGATGATGGAAGAGGGTGCCGGCAGCCCCCGGGCGGAGACCCCCAGCACCCTGACGGAGGCGGAGGACAGCCTGGAGGGCGAGGTGAGCCTGGATGCGGAGGTGGACCTGGACAGCTACCAGGCCACCCTGGAGGAGGTGTTGACCTGGCTGCTGTCTGCCGAGGACGCGCTGCAGATGCAGGAGGAGGTGTCGGACGACGTGGAGGAGGTCAAGGAGCAGTTCCACGCGCACGAGGTAGGGCGCACACACACACACACACACACACACACCACGCACTGTACACACATACGCTGTATACACACGTGTACGTGGTAGAGCACGGATGGACACGCTTGGAGACATGCATGTATGAATGATAGTTACGATATGTAAGCATTCAGACACACACACACACACACACACACACAAGACAGAAATCTCTGCACACATGTAGGCACGTACACACACCCACATGTATACAGATACACACACACACACACACCTATATCATGTAAAGGAGGTGAAGGATTGCACGCACATAACTGTACTGTATATGTAGGCTATTATGACCTGTAAGAGCAGATGGAGGTTGCCTGTTTAAGCCTCTCTGTGTGAGGATTCTGTTTAGTAGCTTGTACTTGAGCCATAAGGGCCTCCCACGTCCTAGGGAACATGCTCCCTACATGTCAGGAATGTCAGGAATTCTGCGGAGCTGAGCACAACGCTCCGTGGAGCCACAGCCCTGGCCGGGTGCTTACTTGCTCGAAATCCTGGTCAGGGGGGAGTTGTAGTGCAGAGGTGTGTGTCTGTGTGTGTGTGTGTGTGTGTGTGTGCGCACTTTTGGCTGCTCTCTCTCCCTTGGCTGAAATGTGAATATTTGAGAGTCTAATGTTTGGAATCCAGGTCAGAGCAGAAAGAAAGCCGGTGGTAAAAACAAGGCCTTAAAGCCTCTTTACCAAGGGCTTTTCAGGAGCAGAAAAAACCCTCGGACACATCCAGGCCATTTCCTCTTCGTCTTTTATCCTCCCTTAAACCAGTGACACTTTTGAAAACAATGTGCTCTGAAGTGCTGAAGTGGAACAAAAATGCTTACTCATCCACAGAGAAGAGAGAAGAGACAGACAGTCACTCACACCATTGGGCCCTACTCATCGCTAGCTCTCACCAAGAGCGAACGCCAAGCAGCTTCCCACAGCGTTCGCCGGCTTCTCCAAGTTCTGCTTTGCTTCTCTTCCAAGTCCAACTCCAGAGCCCAGAGTTCTAGCTCTCTACTTTTCTTTTGATTTAGCAATTAGCCTCAGGCTGGCTGCGGGACAGAATCTTGACCCATGTGGTTTGTCTGCTGAGGTTAGTGTGACCGTTACTACAGCAACTCCTCAAGTGCAAGGAGCCGAGGTGACCCAGAATGCATTTGGGAGGGCTGAATCGATACATGCTAAATTGTTAGCAGCACTGTGCCTTGTGCCCTTTGAGGAGTACGAGGGGAGAAATGGATCCAGATGTGTGTGTGTATGTGTGGGGGGGGGGGCGCGTGCACGTGTGCGCTCTTGTGCGCCAAGTCAGCTTGCCAACAAGGAGGACCTAGCCAGCAGGGTGATTTGTTGGGCCTCAGTAGATAGAACAGTCGGGATCTGTGTCCTCTCCAGGCTGTAGAACTAGCACTGCTGGAAGACCAGAACTGAAGGACATGTGGGTACTTTGTGCGGTACAGACTGTCCCTTTGTCCTGAAATAGAGAACTCCTGATCATTATTCATCCATAACTGGAGCGTTATTTTGTTTTAGTTGGCTGTCGTGTGACTAATTTCACTGTAACATGGTTGGTTCCTTTGGACTCTGGATTCTGGCTTGCTGGTAGTCCTCATATGTTTGTGTCTGTTTTGGAACAGAAATGTGTGTGTGTGTGCGTGAACCCTAACCCTAATCCTAACCCTGGCCAACCAAGCCCCATGTAAATAATATGATTATGTTCCGGTAGCTTCCTCATATTTAACCTCTGACCTCCCCTCTCCCTGCCCCCTGCAGGCCTTCATGATGGAGCTGACGGCCCACCAGAGCAGCGTGGGTAACGTGTTGCAAGCGGGCAACCAGCTCATCGCCCAGGGCAACCTGACGGAGGAGGAGGAAGATGAGATCCGTGAGCAGATGACTCTTCTCAACTCTCGCTGGGAGAGCCTCCGAGTGGCCAGCATGGACAGACAGGCCAGGTATATATATATACACACGCACACACACACACACACACACACACACACACACACACACACCCCTTTATGCCCTGTTCATCGTTCACATGACAAACACTGGTGAGTGAGTGTGTGTGTGTGTGTGTGTGCCCTGACTCGTGAGTACAGTGTGTGCTGCATTGTCATCATCCCCAGTGTGTTATTATGAGGTAATTAATTATCACATGGAGAAAACGCTGAACTGGCTGAATAGGTTGGTATCCCGCGCACTGGTAGGCACAGTGTTTGCTTTTCAGCATTTACAGCACTCATTCCCTCCCTCCTTCCCTCTCTCTTTCCCTCTCTCTCCCTTTCTCCCTCTCCCTTTCTCCCTCTCCCTCTCTCTACCCCTCTCTGTCTTTCTCTTTTCCTCCATCCCTCCTTCCCTGTCTCTTCCCTCTCTCTCGTTTCCCTCTCTCTTTCTCCCCCCCCCCCCCCCCCCCCCCCCTCTCTACCTAGGCTCCATGAGGTTCTGATGGATCTTCAACAGCAACAGTTGCAGCAGCTCTCCGATTGGCTGACACAGACGGAGGAGCGAATCAAAAAGATGGAGACACAGCCAATGGCGGGACACATGGAGAGTTACAAGGCCCAGATAGAGCAGCACAAAGTAAGGGCCACTTACTGATTATACTATATGATTGGCTATCAAAAAGTAAACAAGGGCTGTGATTCAAAATAAAGACATGACCCGAGTGACCACTTCGATCGGCTACATTTTGTATTAGAACAATCTGATTTGGATAGTCAAAAACTTGTGATAGGCTGTCATGCGTTTGAACCTGTGGATGTAGGCCACTGAATGAAGTGTCATTGACCCCCATTGGAACGACCATAAAGCCTACTAGGCCCGCCTTTCCTGGGCTCTTAATGGTTAACGTGGTTGCTAAGCTCTCTCTTGCCCTGTTTTGTCATTGCTCCAGGTGTTGCAGAATGATCTGGAAGCAGAGCAGGTGAAGGTGAATTCTCTGACTCACATGGTGGTGGTGGTGGATGAGAACAGTGGAGAGAGCGCCACCGCTGCCCTGGAGGACCAACTACAGGTATTCATTTAAAACAGCTCTGCTTATGTTGCTACTACCTAGCATTCAGTCATAGTTGTGATGTACTATCGATGGTTACCCAGGTGGTTAGTAACTGTAAGTAACTGTCTCATTAGTTAATAATGGCTCCATCTCTCTCTCTCTCTCTCTCTCTCTCTCTCTCTCTCTCTCTCTCTCTCTCTCTCTCTCTCTCTCTCTCTCTCCAGTCTCTGGGTGAGCGCTGGGCAGCAGTGTGTCGCTGGACAGAGGAGAGGTGGCACAAGCTGCAGGAGGTCCTGCTGGTGTGGCAGCAGCTGCTGGAGGATCAGGTGAACTAACCCTAACACATGCGCACACACACACACACACACACACACACACACACACCTGACATTGCCATGGCAACAGCGCACCCCCCCTCCCCCACGCCTCCCGTCTCTATCTCCTATCTTTCTCTGCCCGACTCATATTTTGTATATGAAGCAAGGCCTGCTCAATTCTCCACACACTCAAGGCCTGCTCAATTCTCCACACACTCAAGGCCCAGTCAATTCTCCAGTGTCTTTGCTTTTCTTGTTTAATGTTATCCTCTCTAGTATGATCAAACCTCTATTGAAGCTCAGCTAACACAAGGTATACAAGGCATTGTATACCTTCATCAGTCACAAAAGCCTCTACAGTGTGTAGAACCCTCCTTTACCGTGTGGCCTGGATGAAGAGAAGACCATTCATGGTGAAGTCTGGTTCTCCAAGGAGCTCAGCTGTAGACATAGACATATGATCCTAGTTTAGTCAGGAATCAGTCTTCTTGTTTGCTTTGAAGCCCAGGTAATTCAATCAAGTCAGGTAATTGTGCTCGCTAACTCAATTCCCAGCGCTAAACTGAGCTCATGTATACACATGTCAACTAGCCCCTTAGCTTCTTAACGTTGGCCCGTGCTTGTGTTGCTTGCGTTGGACACACGAAAATGAAATTAACCTGTTTTCTCGTTTCCTCTCGTCCCCAGAGTTTGTTCAGAGCTTGGCTCGCGGAGAAAGAGGAGGCCCTTGGTGAGGTTCAGACCGGCGACTTCAAGGACCCCAGCGAAATGAACGCTAATGTCCGCGGATTAGCGGTAAGTGAGATGCTACATTGTGCTACGTGCTTGGTTAAGCCCAAACAGACCCAGACGCTAACAACGTTAGCATTAACCTGGATGTGAATGTGGTGGTGTTGTTATCTCTGTAAATGAAAGGATTGAGGGGCTACACTATGGATTTATTTGGAAATTGAGTTAGCGTACCTTTTCCTTTTTCAAGGAGCTCTGTGGTTTTTTTATAGTGTCAGGTTTTGTTTGCCAAAATACAGACTGCAGCTAGAATTTCATTTTCAAAGGACTTATTGGGTCTTAGAGATAATATTAGGAACCGAAGGATATTAGGAATATTAATCATTCAACTCCCAACTTTAGAGCTGTTGACACAACTTTTGGAATGTCACTGGCTTGAAGTGACTATGCAATGCTCTCCAGTCTATACACTGCAATAACAGCAGCTGGTAATATCTTATTCATTATTACTTTTTTCTTTTTCTTTTTTTTCTTCATGTTACAGTACATTGTGAACTACATGCTAACTGCAGAGGCACTTGAGGCTGGTTCACTGAGCACTGGCATATGGTGCTAATCTTTAGATAGATAGGTAGGTAGGTACTTTATTGATCCCAGAGGGGAAATTAAGGCGTTACAGCAGCTCACATCACAAACAACAACAGCAAAATAAAGTGACAATAGAATAAAATAGACATCTCAAACATTATATACAGTAAGAACAGTCCAGTTATGATTTTAACATCCCCCAGCCTGACTCTGATCACCCCAATCGAGCCAGCCAGAGGAGTTGTACAGTCTTATTGCGGCAGGCAGAAAAGATCTCCTATAGCGCTCCTTAGTGCAACGTGGTTGTAGTAGTCTGTTGCTAAAGGAGCTTCTCTGCTCTGCCACAGTGTCATGTAGGGGATGGGAGGGATTGTCCATGATGGCCAGGAGTTTGGTCCTTATCCTCCTATTGGCCACCTCCTCCACAGTGTCCAGGGTGACACCGAGGACAGAACCAGCTTTCCTAATAAGCTTGTTCAGTCTTGGTGTCACCTTCCTTGATGCTGCCCACCCAGCATACCACCACGTACAGCACTGCGCTGGCCACCACTGACTGGTAGAACATGTTCAGCAGAGTCCTGCATACACCAAAGGACCTGAGCCTCCTCAGGAAAGAAAGCCCCTCTTGTACAGGACATCTGTCTTACCAGTCCAGTCCAGTTTATTGTCCAGGTGCACCCCCAGGTACTTGTACCTTCACTTCCTCTCCCTGGATGGAAACAGGAGACAGGGGGACCCTCGTCCTACTAAAGTCCACCACCATCTCCTTTGTCATGCTGATATTGAGTAGCAGGTGGTTCTGTTCACCAGTACCAGTACCTAGGTACCTAGCACCGTCTTTCCATGGTCTTCATGATGTGGGATGTCAAGGCTACCGATCTACAGTCATTCAGAGCACTGGGGTTACTCGTCTTTGGTACCGGTACCAGGCAAGATGTTTTCCACATTGATGGGACCTTTTCCAGACTGAGGCTCAGGTTAAAGAGGTACTGGAGTACTCCACACAGTTGGTCCGCGCAGACTTTGAGCACCCTCGGGCTCACACCGTCAGAGCCTGCAGCCTTCCTGGTACAGAGTTTCCCCAGCTCTCTCTTCACCTGAGCCATACCGATAAAGAGACTGGAGTGGGTGTCGGGGGGCAGAATGATGGGGGGGCTCTGAAGAGTTGTGAAGTGAGGAAATGGTGGGGCTGGAGGAGAGGTGTGAATGGAATCAGAGGGGCTGGAGAGGGAGAGGGAAGGGAGAGGGTACTGGATGGGACAAAGGGGTAGGTGAGAGGTGTGAATGGGTCCAGACAGGGCAGGGGGAGGGAAGGGGGGCTGGTCCGGTAGCTGAGCAGGGCTAGAGGAGCTGGGGGGAGGAGAAGGAGGATGGCATGGAGGGTCGTTGGTGGAGCTGGGTGGAGGGAGACAATGAGCCTCCGAATCAAACCTGTTGATGAACCAGTTCAACTCGTTGGCCCTGTCCATATCTCCAGCCACTTGCGGGTCCTTAGACTGCTTGTAGCCGGTGATCTTCCTCACGCTGCTCCACACCTCTCTTATGTTATTGTCCTGCAGGCTGTCCTCCATCTCCTTCAGCTTCTCCTTGAGCTTCCTCTGCACCCGCTTCAGTTCTTCCTTGTCACCAGACCTGAAGGCTCTCTTCTTGTCATTGAGGAGGACCTTTAGGTCACTTGTAATCCAAGGCTTGTTGGGAAAACACTGCACCCTCCTGGTAGGTACGGTGTTCTCCACACAGAAGTTAATGTAGTCTGAGATGCAATGTGAAAGACCATCAGTGTCCTCCCCATCACAGTCCTGCAGAGCCTCATCAGCCTCCTCACAGTCCTAGTGGTCACAGAGTGCTGCTGGACTGGAGGCTCATACATCTACTTGAGGTGGACTAGGTTGTAGTCCCATCTGCCCAGGGGGGGAGTGCTGTAGCGATGTAGGCGTCCTTCACATTAGCATATAACAGGTCCACTGTTTTGTTCTCCCTAGTGGGGCACTTCACAAACTAGGAGAATGTTGCCAGTGTTTTTGTCAGGGTGACATGGTTAAAATCCCCGGAGATTGCAATGAATGCACTGAGGTGCTGGGTCTGTAGTCTTGCTATAACAGCATACATAGTCTTACACGTTGCCTTCGCGGGTATATATGCGACCACAACAATAACTTGTGAGAACTCACGTGAAAAATAATATGGGCAAAGTCCTACGTCCAAAAGTTCAATATCTAGGCTACAGATGCTTTCCTTCACGTGAATATGGCCAGGATTGCACCATCTGTTGTTGACAAGTACAGCAACTCCTCTGCCTCGCTTTTTCTGCCCACACTGTCTGACAGCCCTCGATGGTGGAGTTTGAGTAAAAAGGTTTAGTGTCCATGGTTATTTTGGTTACATTTTGATGTTTGATTTAGCAAACAAAAAAAAAAAAAACTACAATAAACTACTATAAATAACTAAAAAAGACAGAGCTGCTGAAACAGGCAGCCAGCTTTACCGGCGCATAGTCGCATACCAATCATTCACACACATGACCCTTGTGTCATTCCGTTGCATAGATCCTGAAAGAGGACATGGAGAAGAAGAGGAAGACTCTGGACCAGCTGTCAGATGCAGGACAGGATGTGATGTCACTGCTGCAGAGCGCTGAAGCGGGGGCGAGTATTGAGGGGGACACAGAGGAGCTGACCCAGAGATGGGACAACCTGGTCCAGAGGCTGGAAGACTGCTCCTACCAGGTGTGTGTGGGTGGGTGGGTGGGTGGGGGCGTGGCCGTGATATGAGAAAGTAGAATAGAGAGAATGTAAATATGTCAGAAACACCCGTTGTGTATTATGTGTCTGAAAGTCGATTAAAACTTTTGCCCATGTTAGGCCATGTAATCTAATCCTGCCATCTCATCTCAAACACACACACACACACACACAGATTAGTTGATTCATCCATCATAACTAATAATAGCACCTAAATCATGGGCTCTGAGAGACAGAGACACACACCTGCGTGTGTACTTACCTCCTGACTTCACACATTTAGGTAATCACCATGGAGACCAACTGCCCCAATTGTTTACTCTGGCATGAAACCCATGCAGCTGAGCCAAGCGGAGCCAGCACCTCTCAGTTTCTCACTGGTCTGTCAAAAGAGTCATTGGTGGACGGAAACTACAAAACAAGAGATTGAAACGCAGTCTAGCGTCTCACTTCACTAATGTCTCTGCCTTTTAATAACTTTTACATGTAGACCACTACATTGTGTATGTATAGAATCTAGAGGAATATATCTTGCAGGATGTGTGTGTGTGTGTGTGTGTGTGTGTGTGTGTGTGTGTGGCCACATTCCAATCATTCACACACATGATCTGACCCATCGCCAAGGTGATGGAGGCTGTGACCAGTGCTGGGATGGCTCAGGTTGAAGAGCCGGTTGTCATGGAGACGGCGGCGGCTGTGAATGAGGAGTCGGTCCCACCAACACCCCCCAAGAGACGACTGGTGGAGACGGACGCGGAAGTCAGGGGAGTGTAAGGATCGTACACACACACACACTCACACACCTGCACACACACACTTATATTTACACACATACACACACTCACACTCACACTCACACTCACACTCACACTCACACTCACACTCACACTCACACTCACACTCACACACACACACTCACACACACACACTCACACTTATAGTCATGCTTTCTGTGCCCCAGGTTGGAGTGTGACCTGTCTGATGTCTTGAGTTGGATGAAGACATGGAAAGCCCCCATTCAGGCCCTGGCCTCTACAGACCCTGAGACTACAACAGAGAGCCCTGACCTAGAGGACAAACTACAGGTAGGCCAATTCAAAACACTACAACTCCCATCATCACCTTACAGGTAGCTAACTTTAATTACCTTTGTGATGGCAGAATAAGTCGGTACACAGATTTAATGCATCACTGTAGGTTTTGGAGGCAGAGCTGTCAGCGAAGGAGGCCCAGGTGGGTCAGCTGACCCAGGGAGGGCGGAGCCTGATGGAACAGCTGGAGAGAGGTATGGAATTATGGGTAATCTCCATACACTAGGCAATAGACAGGGGAGGGAAGATTTTCCCGACTTACAAGATATTTCCCATTATCCCTATGCGTATGGTTTCACTAAATAAACGCCTAACGCTACGATATATCGACATGTTCTTTGAATTACAAGCTTTACCTCCATTTCATAAAACGCAAACCTCTTAGGCCGAGTTTTGTTTTTATATGAACTTATATATAGAGATTGCCTCTTCCCCAAAAAATCTCCCGTATCTCAGAGTATTTACTGCTGTTTGTCTCTTAAGTTTTTAGCACCTTTCACAGCTGTTGTATATTTGGAGGGGTATTTTTAAAACCAGAATTTCGACCGTGAACCAACACAGCCAGTAAAAACGAGGTGTGTGTTTTGTAGGTAGTCATGAAAAAACTGCAGCAGGACCTGAGGCAGCTGACTTTGTTTAACAGAGCAATGAAACAGACTCAGGCTTTATTTGTTTACAGTACGCTTACAGCGGGGCTAGTGAGGTAGTGCTGTTCTGTTGGAGTGGTTTTGTTTAACACACTCCCTCTCTCCTCTCCTCTCCTCTCCTCTCCTCTCCTCTCTCCCCTCCACTCTGTATCCCCTCCTCTATATATTTAACTCCTCACACACATGCTTGTTTTCCTATATTCTTCTCTTCCATTCTGTTTTTCCCTCCCCCTCCTTTTGACTTTCTTTGGACTTTTACTCACCCACTTTTTGACTTCTGTCTTGCTCTTGCTTTCTGTCGCTTCCCGCTTGGACTCCTTCCTTCCGTTTCTCTCTCTTTCGTCTTGCCTCTCTCCTTCTCTCGGCCCTTCTCTTCCCCTCCATCTCTCTCTCCCTCCATCTCTCCCTCCCTCCCTCTCCTTCCTCCTTCTCTCCATCTCTCTCTGTGGCCGTAGAGGGTGAGAATGTGGACTCTGTGAGGTCTGACCTAGACAACGTCCAGGCTGAATGGGAGGTTTGTGTGAGGGAGCTGAGGGCAGCGCGTGACCGTGTCCTCCTCCAGACGCGGATCAGAACCGTCTCCTCCCAGCTGGCTGACCTGGACCGCGCCCTGGGAGAACACGACCAGTGGCTCAACGCGACGTCCGGCGGCGGAACCGGAGAGTCCGCTCTTAGAAGCCTCGGCGCAGAATGCCAGGTTAGACCTCTTACCGCCTCTATCGCTGTTGCTATGGAGATGACCCTTATACTGACTGACTCTCAGACCTACCCTAACACGCCACCATGGAGATGACCCCCACCGGCACTGATAACCCTAACCCTGTGGAACACATTACATCATTCGTCCGACACGTAACACCTGATAGTGTATTCATATCAGGGTCGGGGTCCGTTTGAACTTAAATTCACTTAATGCAGTCAGTAGAGGTTTTCTAGTCAGTAGAAGTTAGAAGGACTGGGCGTAAAGTAATTTGATTAAGGGGAACTTCTACCCTCACACCCACCCATACAATCCAGTTAACTCTCTCTCTTTTTCTGTCTTTTTCTCTCTCTCTCTCTCTCTTCTCTAGTCACGCTTGGCCCAGCTGGCTGTCCTCAGCCCACGATTGGAGCAGCTCTCTGCAGAGGCGGGGTCACTGGGTGCCACGCCCATTCTCCGAGACAATGTGGTGGTTGTCTCCGCCCACCAGGCCTCAACAGCGCAGCGTCTGCAGAGCAGGGAGCAGGAGATCAACGCAGGTAGAGCAACGTTCTCTCAAAGTTGAGGTTAACGCTTTATCAACCCTATCAAAAACACAGGATCAATGCTCGGTCGAGGCCTCGACAATGCCTTATCAAAAGGTCGAGATCGAAGAAGGTTCCACGTGTTGTATGTCAGCGCCGAAACTCTACTCTAAACTTTACCCTGATAAAACTGTCAACCCCCTTTGTCAACATTCTGACACCTAATCAACATTGGGCCAGGGCTTTGTCAATACACACACACACACACACACACACACACACACACACACACACACAGCACTTTTGCTCTTTCAGCACCTGAGGTAGTAAAAGTTTCTTGGCTTTTACTAAGGCTGGAGCAATGATGCCAGATCAATGAGATCAAATGTCTCTATCACGGCTGGGGCTGTGAATATGACATCAGTTTTATATCCAGCCTTGGCCAGGCAAAAGTAATGGATCATGCCCTTATATGACCACCGAATGCTCAGCTGTGTGTGTTTAAGTGTGTGTAAGTGTGTGTAAGTGTGTGTGTGTGTGTGTGTTTGTGCGCGCGTGCGCGCGTGCGCACGTGCAAGGGTTCGGTGCCAAGCTGTTCCCTAACCTGGGGTTTTAGGAGCTCTGAAATCAATCAACATTCCCCCTCTGGAATTTATGAGTGCTGCTCCTGTCTAAAAAAACTATGTAAAAGGAGATTGGAGAGCCCTATTTGTCTTCTGACCAGAGTTGTGTGTGTGTGTGTGTGTGTGTGTGTGTGTGTGTGTGTGTGTGTGTGTGTGTGTGTGTGTGTGTGTGTGTGTGTGTGTGTGTGTGTGTGTGTGTGTGTGTGTGTGTGTGCGCTTGCGCTTGCGCTTGCTCCTTGGGCTTTCATTACTCCGTGGTGCTGGATGGGAGCCAAGGAAAACCATTTTGTTCCTCCTTGAGGGAGTCAGTCTTTCACTCGGGCCTCTCTCTCTCTCTCCCCCCCTCTCTCTACCTCTGTTCCTGCTGTATATAAACACAGCCAGATTATGCAACCCGTAAATCAGCTGGTAATAAAAGAGAGGAAAGGAGCAAGATGGAAAAGGGAGAGAAAGAAAGAGAAGAGAGAAGGAGTGTTCATAATTCTAGCCATACATTGACCATATCTGTGTTTATTGTTACATAAACAGGGTGGACTCTTGCGTGTTCAGTCAAAGTCGGTTGATGTATCTTTCTCTGTATATGCCAGGTAGGGTCAATCTTTGGGTTACCAGGGTCACAGTTTCTCACTGGTCTGTCAGAAGAACCACTGGTCGATGGAAACTACAAAACAAGAGATTGAAACACAGTTCAACCTGTCTAACTGGGCTGTTTACTGACTTTAACGTGTGTGTGTGTGTGTATGTGGTGTGTGCGTGTGTGCGCGTGTGTGTGTGCACTGGCTTGCATTAGTTATGAAACCTAATTTGGGCTTGCAATGATTAGGCACAGACAGCCAAACATCTGGGACCCTGGGCAAAATTGGAACACACACAAACTCATAATATGTGCACACACACACACACACACACACACACACACTCTCACCCCCTCACCCCCCATACTCCACAGACATCTCTTCAAGCTCATACAAACCACACACTCAACTCTGGGATTCCCAAAAACATGATTCTGCCCCCTTGTGGCAGCTTCATTTATTAAATATTTCAATACCTCACTATGACCCACTGTGACAGTCTCTTTCTCTTCTCTTGTGTGTGTGTCTGTGTCTGTGTCTGTGTCTGTGTGTGTGTGTGTGTGTGTGTGTGTGTGTTGTGTACGTGTTCCAGCTCTTGCCAGTCTCCAGATGGTGGCTGAACAGCTGCCCCAGGTGGTGACGCCCGAGGTGACCCAGGACACGGTGGATGACGATGCCATGATGCCAGACCTCATAGAGGGTCTGGAGGCCAGGCTGGGCACGCTGCGGGAGGGCATCGTGGACATGCCCACAGCAGAGGGGGCAGTGGAGCGGGCACAGGTGAGTCACAGGCAACAGACAGTGGAGACAGCTCGGGATATGGATGATGGGCAGCAAATGGAGGTCACAGATGATGAGAGGACTAAGATTGTGAATGATGACTCTTTCTTTCTTTCTTTCTTTCTTTCTTTCTTTCCTTTTCCTCTCGCTGGCCTCGTTCTGTTCCTCAGACCCACTGTGGTAGTGTCTGTCTGTCTGTCTGTCTGACTTTCTGTTGCTTTCTCTCTATCTATCTATCTCTCTCTCTCTCTCTCTCTCATTCTCTCCCTCTCCCCCCCCCTCTCTCTCATTCTCTCCCTCTCCCCCCCCTCTCTCTCCATCTATCTCTCACCCTCTCTTCCCCTATCACTCTCTCTCTCTGTTTCCATCCCTCTCTCCCTCTCACCTCTCTTTCCCCTGTCCTCCCCTGTTTGCTCTCTATGGCTAGAGTTGTTCAGCAGTCGTGTCGTGTTAATATCAGAGATATATAAATGTGTTTTATATAATGTCTCTGTCCTGTCGTCCTGCTGGCCCGGTGTGTGTTATCGTGCAGTGGTGTATTTGTGGGTTGTCTGGCTAGCGTGACTGATTGCATAGAGTCCAGACCTCATAGCTGCCTTCTCTGCTACAACATACAATAGACCCCATTCTCACTTCTACTGTATCAACCGCTGTGTGTGTGTGTGTGTGTGTGTGTGTGTGTGTGTGTGTGCGTTTTGCAGCATACAATGGACCCCTTTCTCACACCTACACTTCCCTCTACTGTATCAAACACAGCCAGGAAGAGGTGTGTGTGTGCGTGTGTGTGTGTCTTTGTGTGCGTGTGCGTGTGCGCGTGTGCGTGTGCGTGTGTGTGTGTGAGGGAATTGTTCCTCCCTCCTCCGGTGGAATGTGGGTCGCCGCAAGGCCTTGTTATTGTGGCAGATAGAACATGGTGCCAGGGCAGACGTGGCACATTCTGGGCATGGTTCCCGCACCCTGTGGCTCTGAGCTCTTCACCCCTCAGTGTGGAACCAGTCTGCCAGCCTGCCACCCCCCCCCTCTGGGGCTGCAGCTGCTGTCTCTAGCCCACTCTGGCAACATGTTGCCCCTAAGCGCTCTCCAAATCCCCCTACTCTACTTAACCATCACGGTGGGAAAGGCTAAACTGCTAAATGCTAAATCTGGAGAAACATAGTGTATACGGGTAACTTTACCCTACTCTAATACTCCTGTCCTTGGGGTTTACATATCCAGCAGTACTCCATCCATTTGAACTCTCTCTTGTCTGTCCCTCTTTCATGCTTTTTGTAAGAGATACATTTTATTTTTTATGGGTAATGTAGTTTTAAGCCTCTCCTTCTCCCTCAGGCTTTGTGTATAGAGATAAAGCAGAAGCAGCAGGCCTCGGATCCAGCGGAACTACAAAGATGGAGTCAGCTGTCCTCCAGGGCTCGGGAGGAGCTAGGCACGCTGCAGTGCATCCTGGGTAGCCTAAAGGACAATCAGGTAGAGTGACAAATCCAGAACTCATAGATTGTTGAAAGTCTCTGCATGGAACTTCCTTTGTCTTGTTACCATGTTGTTGTTGTTGTTGTTGTTGTTGTTTATGTTGTTCTTGCCTGCTGTTCAGGTACGTGTGGTGGAGGTGGAGCGCTGGCTGGACGGTGTACAGGAACTGATGTCACAGGACACCACAGGCCAGGGCAACGCAGAGAGACTACAGGAAGAGGTCAACCAGTGCAAGGTCAGAGGTCACCTCCATTCAAAAACACACCAACTTCATTCAGCTCTCTTTGCCCACCAAAGACTTGGTTTATACAGTATATGCGATTGACACTTCACATTCATATGTCAAACTTTTTTCTCCCCGTTTCTCCCTCTACCTCTCCCCATTTCTCTCTCTCTCTCTTTCTCCCCCCCCCCCCCCCTCTCTCTCTCTCTCTCTCTCTCTCTCTCTCTCTCTCTCTCTCAGGAGTATGTGAGTGAGATGGAGACAGTGGAGAGTGCAGTGAAACAGATGGGGGAGAATGTGTTGGCGGTGCAGGGGGCTGCAGTACCAGAGCTGGCCCATTGGGGGCAGGCTAAGCTTGAGGAGTGCCAGGGGAGATGGGAGATACTTAGCAAACAGGTAGGGAAGAGTAGCCCTAACCCTAGCCCTAACCCTAACGCATTGAGTTTGATAGAAACACTATACAGATGCAAATGTTTCTTTATGTTTTGCTGTTATGTGTTAGATAGGTGAAGACACAATGTGTTCTACTTATGAACCCAGCAAGTCACCTAACAGGTGTCTGTGTCTGTGTCTATCTCTCTCCTCCCCCCTTCTCTATCTCTCTCTCTTTCTCCCCCCCTTCTCTATCTCTCTCTCTTTCTCCCCCCCTTCTCTCTCTCTCTCTCTCTCTCTCTCTCTCTCTAGTTACTGAGCCACCAGGAGCGAGTGAGCGAGAGGCAAGAGAGGCAGGTGAACCTGAGGAAGGACTTGGCGGAGATGCAGGAGTGGATGACCCAGGCGGACGAGGAGTTCCTCATGAGAGACTTTGAGTACAAGAGTCCCGAGGAGCTGGAGGGAGCGCTGGAAGAGATGAAGGTAGGAACGGAGGACAAGAACCGGGAACCGAGGAAAAAGCATGTGGAGACGTTGAATCCGGTGTTGACGCATACATTGGGAATTTAGGACATTTCTGTCAGAACCAGTTGAGAGAGAGTTCCACCGCTTACAAATGTCCAATTGAACCATTTGAAGTTTGCTTTTTTCTCTTGTAGACTCCTCTGTCAGTATCGCTTCCTTGTCCGTTTTGTTTTACACGTCTCGCCCTCTCTTTCCCTCCCTCCCCCCTTCTCTCTCTCTCTCTCTCTCTCTCTCTCTCTGCCCTTCTCTATATCTCTCTGTCTCCCCTCCTTCTCTCTCTCTCTCTCCATCAATATCTCTCTCTCTCCCTCTCTCCCCCCTTCCCTCTCTCTCTCTATCAATATCTCTCTCTCTCTCCCTCTCTCCCCCCTTCTCTCTCTCTCTCTTTCCCCCTTCTCTCTCTCTCTCTCTCTCTCTCTCTCTCTCTCTCTCAGAGGGCCAAAGAGGATGTGTTGCAGAAGGAGGTGAGAGTGAAAATATTGAAGGACAGCATTAACATGTTGGTGGCTAAGTCGCCCCCTGGTGGCCAGGACCTGACGGCAGAGCTCGGGGGAGTCCTGGGGAACTACCAGAAACTATGTGACCGCTTCAAGAGCAAGTGTCACACCCTGGAGGTAAAATAGAAAATGGTGGTTGTGGTTATGGTCATTTTATGTGTTGGACCGTGTTTTGTTGGAGGTGCTTTGTGTCCTCCGGTCATGTGTGTGTTTCTGTGGTTTTACGATGTTGGAGTTGTGGGAGGGGTCATGTTTGTGTAGAGTCTGTGATTGTGGTCATGTTTGTTGACTGTGCTTCTTCCTCCTCTCTAGGACATGTCGTCGTGATTGTGTTTGATTTAGTTTTTTTTAAAGGTTGTCATGCGGTTGTCTTGAGCGTGTTTTTGTGGTCGTATCTGTAGGAGGTGTGGTCGTGTTGGATGGAGCTTCTGCAGTACCTGGACCTGGAGCAGGGCTGGCTCAGCAGTCTGGAGGAGAAGATGCAGGCCACGGAGAACCTCCCTGAGAGCACCGAGGTGGTCAACGATGCTCTGGAGGTGCACACACACACACACACACACACACACACACACTGGTTGAGGTAAAAGTGACGCTGACCTATATAAATGATGACATATTGACGTGTTCTTGTTTCATCCTTCCCTCTTGCTCCTTTTTTTGGTTCTCTCTCTCTCTCTCTCTAGTCTCTGGAGTGTGTGTTGCGTCACCCTGGGGACAACAGGACACAGATCAGAGAGTTGGGTCAGACCCTTATAGATGGGGGCATTCTGGACGAGCTCATCAGTGAGAAACTAGAGACCTTTAACTCCCGCTACGATCAACTCAGCCATCAGGTGTGTGTGTGTGTGTGTGTGTGTGTACGTGCGTGCATGTGTGCGCATGTGCACGTGCGTGCGTACGCATGTGAAGAACCAAGAGTCCTTTAGCCAAAAGTTGTGTGTCTGTTTGTCAAGGGGAAGGGTCAAAGGTCAAGGCTAAATTAGTCATTCATATGGTCACTGGATGAAGTGCATTGATGTGTGTGTGTGTGTGTGTGTGTGTGTGTGTGTGTGTAGGCTGTAAACAGACAGATCAGTCTAGAGCAGCAGCTGCAGACTCTGCGTGAGAATGACCAGCTCCTCCAGACCCTGCAGGAGTCGCTGACCCAGCTGGACCAGACCCTCACCTCCTACCTCACCGACCGCATAGACGCCTTCCAGCTGCCCAACGAGGCCCAGGTACACACACACACTCACTCACACACACTCACTCACTCACACAAACACACACATCAATGCACTTCATCCAGTGATCATATGAATGACCAACTTAGCCTTGACCTTTGACCCTTCCCCTTGACCCCTCCAGACCATGGGGGCAGAGATTGCGGCCCACGAGGTGACGGTGGAGGAGCTGAGGAGGAAGAACGTGGCCAACCTGCCCCCCGCCACCGCAGAGGGCAAGGCTACCCGCGGGGGCACCATGCTGGACCAGCTACAGGTACTACTGACACCTGCTGGAGAACAGGGGAACTACAGGCTCAGTACAGTTCACAGGGAGAGCATCTGAGTAGATGGATTAATGGGTATAACGATGCAATTGATGTTCCTAATCAAATCTACAGAAGATTATAATTGCATAGCAAGCCTCTCACATTACGTATTGATGGATCAAAATTAAGTTGGCTTCCACATTTAATTTTTAATGTGTTTGCAAATTGAAGTGTCGACACTTGAGATTCAGTGAAATGAGCAATGGACATGAATATCTTTTATGAAGTTTCTGAAGACAGGCTTAACCCTTTCCTCCCCCCTGCAGAGGAAGCTGAGAGAGATCTCCACCAAGTACCAGCTGTTCCAGAAGCCCGCTAACTTCGAGCAGCGCATGTTAGACTGTAAGAGGGTTCTGGACAGCGCCAAGGCTGAGCTGCACGTTCTGGACATCACAGAGGTGGAACCGGAGCTGATCCAGGCCCACCTCAGTGGCTGCATGGTGAGAATTAGGACCACTCTGAACAACAACAACAATAACTTCTGAACAGTCTAAACAGACACACACACACACACATCCCCTCACTCCCTGTGTGTCCTGTTGTCCTACAGAAACTTTACAAGGTACTGAGTGAGGTGAAGCTTGAGGTGGAGACGGTGATCAAGACCGGCAGACAGATTGTCCAGAAACAACAGACAGACAACCCCAAGGGCATGGACGAACAACTGACAGCTCTCAAACTACTGTACAACGACCTGGGTGCACAGGTAATACGCACACACACACACACACACACACACACACACACACACACACACAGAGCTTTCAGCAATTGTACCAAAGAGCATAACAGTTTCAAAAGTACTTTATTCCTTCGTTCACGTCGTATTTTTGGCTGGTAAAAACCCAACCCAAATTCTTCTCCCCCCAGGTGACGGAGGGGAAGCAGGACCTGGAGAAGGCCCTGACTCTGTCCCAGAAGCTCCAGAAGGACAGCGCTGCCCTGGGGGAGTGGCTGACCACCAACCAGACTCTCCTGCAGCAGAAGAACTCCTCTGGAGACATGCCTGCTGACATAGATGATGAGATCGCCTGGGCCAATGTGAGTCCTGTGGGTGTGTGGGTGGGTGTGTGGGTGTGTGTGTGGGGGTGTATGTGGGGGTGTATGTGTGTAAATACTTTTTTTGTGTGAGTGTGTATACATGGTGTGAGCAAGTGAGTTTCCCTGTGTTTGTCTCTCCTAAGGGCTTGCTGAAGGAGTCAGAATTGTTAGGTTGTTACTTTGCAGGTGTGTGTGTGTGTGTGTGTGTGTGTGTGTGTGTGTGTGTAAAACCTGAGTGTATATTTCGTTTTTTTTCAACATCTGTAAAGTTCCAGTTCACACACGTTTGTGTGTAATACTTGTGTCTGCGTGTGTACATAACGTGTGTGTGTGTGTGTGTCCTCCTCAGGGCCTGTTGAAGGAGTCTGAGCGTCGTAAGGCAGACCTGGCCGTGCTGATGGAGACCAGCGCGGGGCTGCAGGGCCTGGTGGAGGGGAGCGAGGGTCCGCTGGGGGACAGGCTGTGTGGGCTCAACGAGGGTTGGGGCCGCGTGCGGACCTGGACCGAGGATTGGCTCAGCACCGTACTGGTGGGTTCAGTATCGTAGAAACAGAATACCTAGACTGGATATTCCTGTGGCTTACAGTAGCAGTACATGACAGCCAATGACTAATCTCAGAAGAGAATTTGGGAAATGTGCCTCTAATGATTTTAAATTATTTCAGTGTTGTTTTATTGCTACGCTACACTCAAGTTTTTTTTTTTTTTTTTTTGCAGAATAGTACATTTCGTCCATTCCTACGCGCTGTATTTCCAGATAACTATTGCTAATAACACATTCTATTCCCTTCCGTTCTATTCTGTATTGCGTTCTGTGCTGTTTGTTTCTGTGCTCACTGACGCCCACCGCTGCCTCTGTCTCGTGCTCAGAGCCACCAGAACGAGGTGGAGATCTTTGACGAGAACCTGGCCCACATCAGCACCTGGCTGTACCAGACCCAGATCCACCTGGATGAGACGGAGAGACTGGCTCCCCCGGAGAGAGAGAGGGTGGTCAAGGTAAGAGAGGAGGAGGGAGGGAGGTCAAGGTAAAAGAGGGGGAGAGAGAGGGAGGGAGAGAGAGAGAGAGAGGGGGAGAGGGGGAGAGGGAGGGAGAGAGAGGGAGAGGGGGATTAAGTTTGACTAAGTTGATGTGTTGTGTCCAGACCCTATTAGAGGAGCTAGATGACATCAGCCAGCGCGTGGACAGTGTGAGAGACCAGGCCATCATCCTGATGACCAGCCGCGGCCCCGCCTGCAGAGACGTGGTGGAGCCCAAGCTAGCCGAGCTCAACCGCAACTTCGACAAGGTCTCCCAGCACATCAAATCTGCCAAGGTACACATACTCACCATCGCAGAACACACACACACACCATCGCAGAACACACACACACACACACACACTTCACACTTCACACACACACACAACACCGCCCCTAGAACAAATCCACTCACAACTAGTGGAGGTAGAAATCGGACGGGCTCATTGTAATGAGGAAGGGTATTAAACACGTGTGTTTGATACCATTGCTTATTCCATTCCATTCCATGCATTATAATGAGCCCGTCCTCTGATTTCTACCTCCACCAGCCTCCCCGACTCACAACACCTTCCCACCATACCAGCACAATCAAATTCAAATCAAACTGTCTGTCTTATCTCTTTGTCTAATATGCCGTTGAATGTACCGCACCCCCACCCTGCTGGGAACCAATTCCAACAACCTTGATTGTGTGGATAATAAAGCTTCTAGATTATGTACAGTAGTGCCCGAGCACAATGTTATCACGTTGTGATTATGCTAAGCTAGTTCAAAGCAATAACAGCCAATTGGTTTAAGGGCTTTCTATCTACTCTTTAAACATTTACAATGCTCTTAATTGTGTCTAAATGGTGTTTTATCTCTGCTTGTTACATCTAGATGTCTACCAGTCTGGAGCCTGGGAGTGTGGAGATCAACCAGCAGATCCCTCAAGAGATCACCCAGGTCCAGGAGGACCAGGCAGTAGGGGCTCAGAGCCCCGACCAGCTGCAGGACTTTGAGGGGGAGCTACAGGCCACACTCAGAGCCCTGGACCACCAGCAGGACTCCACACAAACCCTGGATGATGACAAGGTACACACACACACACACCAGGGCGCCCCAAAAGGGTCTGTAAAACGTTCACTGACTAGACATAATTGCTATATGGCTAGCTGCATGACCGGTCAAATAAAACTATAGAGTACAGTATGAACTTTATAAGGTGTATAAACTTCCATAGAGAAGTGTTTTGATTGGTCAGGCCAAATCATGTCAAGTCTGTGTTATCAAGTTTTTATTACACACGGTGTAGGGCAGATAGACCGAGCGAATCAGAGCGGCCCTCACCAAGGTCATTGTGGTATTTCAGGGAGTGAAGTGTTCTGGTATTTATTCAGTTTTTTTCGCCTCTGGAGCTTCGAGTTGTCTCTCCGGAGAAGGAAGGAATCAAGCGGAATCTCTTAAAAGGTGTTTCTTGTGGTACGGAAAAGCCTCTTAGAGATATTGCCTCTTAGATTTATCAGTTTCCATCCTCTCTGCTGCGTTTTTGTTTTTTTTGCGTTAACATGGTTTAGTTGTTGGAAGGAATCCAAAATGGGGTTGTGTGTGTGTGTGTGTGTGTGTGTGTGTGTGTGTGTGTGTTCTCCCCCCAGATGGATGAGGAGAAGGCAGGCGTGGAGGAGCTTCTGAGGAGAGGAGAGGAGATGCTTCTGGAGACTGAAGACGAGAGCCAGAGGGAGAAGCTACGTCTGACCCTCCTACGACTGCAGACGCAGTACAGCACACAGAGGGTGAGAGAGAGACACACACACACACACACACACACCAGAGTTTCTGTTAGCCAGCAATTAATTAATTATCGGCCGTTAAAAATCAGACAAATTAAAATCTTACCGACCATAATGTCTGATAAAAAAATTCCACCCAAACCAAACCGAATGTGTTTTGCAATATAAATAATGTAGCATACAAAATGTTATTGATAGACTATGTGTTGGGGAATGGCTGATGAATGCAAGACACTCCATGTTTCTCCACTCATTCTGGTCTGAACTGCGACTTGAAGCCCGAAGGCCACGTCAGCCGAGGCCCAGGGCTAGGCAAGAATTGGCTATGTTAACAATTAAACATGTACAGGCAATCCTTCCTTCATAAATATTTCAGTAGGCCTAGCAGCACTAACACAGTTAAGCTGAGTGAGCAAACGGGCTGCCTCACTCTGTCAGTGCAGGGTTGGACTACGGCCTACTTCTGTGGACTCACAAAGAGTTAAAAAGAGAATACAGGTATCCTCTCAAGCTTTTCTCCAAAACTTAAGTGTGTCATGGTTTATGGGTTCTATGAGTGATGATGATGCCCAGATGATGATGATGCAGGCCAGTGTAACTGAAGGATGCTCCCGCTCGCTGTCAGTAGAGTGGAGAAGATGTATCCGGGAGAAACAAGTATGGAAGGACACATTTTCTCCCCGATACTGAAGTGTGCCATGGTTTATGTGTTCCTGTCTCGTAGCACGAGATGTTGTTTTGAGAATCTGGAGGGCAGCTGGCCTTGGACATGTTATTCCTATTCTGTGTGTGTACATATGAAGAGTTCGGCCTTGGTGCGCGAGTGTGTGTGATAGTGGTGATCTTGAAGTGTGTGTGTGTGTGTGTGTGCGTGTGTGTGCTGTAGGAGTTGCGGGTGCTGAGGAGCAGACAGATGGAGGTCTCCATGGACTCCTCGTCCTCCTCCTTCAGCTTCACAGAACCTTCACAGAGACCTGAACTCTCAGGAGAGGTCTGTTTACATCCTATTACACACTTGAATATATCCTCATTCGAATGACACAGCTGTGTATTCATGCAACAATCATTGAATTTGAGTTTACCCACACACAGACACACACACACACACACATACTTTCCCCGTCGGTTATATGATGTAATACCATCTTTCCCCAGCAGATGGAGCCAGAGGAGAGGGCGCCCTGCATCAGTCCCTGTGACTACCTGTTAGACATCAACAAGGTCCTGCTGGCGATGGCCGACAACGAACTGCTGCTCAACTCCTCAGAGCTCAGCAGCGGTCTGTACGAAGACTTCTCAGCACAAGAGGATACACTGAGGGTGAGAGAGGGGGAGGAAGGGAGGAGCGAGAGGGAGGGAGAAAGGGGAGATGAGAGGTGTGTGTGTGTGTGTGTGTGTGTGTGTGGAGAGAGGGAAGAAGGGAGAGAGAAAGAAAGAAAGACCTCTGACCACTTTCCCTCTCTTTCCTCCTTTCCCCCTCTCTTTATCCTCTTCCCTCCCTTTTCTCTCTCTCTCCCTCTCCTCCCCCTCCTCCCCTGTCTCTTCCTCCCCCTCTCCCTCTCATCCCCCTCTCTCAGGGTATAAAGGAGAGTCTGGAGCATGTGGGCGACCAGGTGGCAGTGATCCACGAGCGCCAGCCCGATGCCATCCTGGAGGCGTCGCAGAGCGAGGTGGCCCAGGTCGGAGACGCCCTCACCCAGCTCAACTCTGAGTGGGACCGCCTCAACCGCATGTACAACGACCGCAAAGGGTGGGTGAACGTTGCCATAACAACATGGTGTGGTGTATACAGTGCAGTCGGAAAGTATTCAGACCCCTTTCGCTTTTTCCACGTTTTGTCATCATGTTCCAGCCTTATTCTAAAATGGAGTCAATTAATTTTTTCCTCATCAATCTACACCCATCATGACAAAGCGAAATCATACTGCGAATGTGATATTTCAGTTTTTTTATTTTTAATAAATTAGCATTAACATTTCTAAAAACCTGTTTTGGCTTTGTCATGATGGGGTGTTGTGTGTAGATTGATGACGGGAAAAAAATGAATTGAATCCATTTTAGAATAAGGCTGTAACATAACAAAAGGTGGGAAAAGTGAAAGGGGTCTGAATACTTCCTGAATGCACTGTACTACAACTTGACTGTAGCTGGACAGCGTCACCCACAGGCGGTGTGATGGTGCGTCACTCAGCACAGAGACGAGAGACAAGGTCAGGGCAGACAGAGAGGAGTCAGTCCTCCACTGGCTGGTGAGCAGGTGTGTGTATGTCAGCTACCAGATACGGAAGAGACAGACAGGAGGGAGAGATATACCAGGGCATGCCACCAAGCCCTCAGCAAACACACACACACACACACACACACACACATACAGACACACAGGCACACACACACAGGCACACACACACACACACGTGCACGCACACCAAGGCCAAACTCAGCGTACGTGCACACAGAGAACAGGAACAGCATGTCGAAGGCCAGCAGCCCTCCAGATTCTCAAACAGACCCGATGGAAGTGGTGACCTTGATTGCTCAAATCCCTTTCCCTGGGCGTCAATAATTATTAATAATTATTTAAATCACGGGACTGCGAGTGCTGTCGTCAAACTAAGTGGAAGGACGGCATATGAGGAACAGCAGTTATCTGAATAATATCTTGCATTAATCATAGCCTCTAGCCCCGTGACAAATTACATTTGTTTATTATTCATACTGTAGGTTAAACTAGACCACAGCTAATTTGATCTCTGGGATCAGCTCAGATTTGCATTCCGCCAAGGCGCTGTCAAGTGGGAATAGCAGCGTCTAAGCTCTGCCGAAGAAACAACAGAAAACGGATCAAAGATCCTGACCGGTGCTTTTGCCCTCTCCTTATTGGGGCTGCGTGGGTTGGGTTCTGTCTCTCTGCGGCCGTGCATCCACAGTCCAGTGGTGTTGACCGCAGAGTTCCTATCTGAGCGTCCCTGCCGTCCACACGTTCACTGGTGCTTAATGGAGGTCAGGGACGGGGCGAGGATTTTTTTGTTTTCCTTTTCTCTTTATCGGAAAATGCAGAAATTCCCTGCGGAGGAACCCCGTGTATCTCGGGAGAACCTCGTTCCTGTGCGTTCCACCCACGATTCTGCCCGGCAACAGAGTCCTAGTACCCAACACTCACTGACGGAGTGATTCATTGGTTGTTGTTGTTGTTGTTGTTTTTTTAAACACTGATGGAAAAAAAGAATGTTGTTTTTCAAAGTAATCAGTGTGAATGGGTGGTGTTTGTTGTTTAGCATTTTTATTTAAACGCTTTTTACAGATTGTACGCTGCTTGAATTTGAATTGCAAAATCTGCTGCTTTAATGAAGCACTTCAAAGGATTAAACATACTTGATTTGATGTTTCTGCAATTGAATGATTTAATTGTTTGTCTGTGTCTGTGTGTGTGTGTGTGTGTGTGTGTGTGTGTGTCTGTGTGTGTCGCGTGTCAGTAAAGATTCTGACCCTATGCCACTTGTCTTGTAAACATCAAACGACACCAGTTCCAAACAGACATTTTCTGCCTCTTCACAATTCTTGTGTTGTGTTAATGCACTGTGCAGAGGCGGCTATTTAGAATGCCTGATTGAAAGTGCAAATGTCCTCATTCTGAAATGCATTAGTGAAAGGTCCTGATTCATTCATTTGACAGCAAGTCAAAAGAGCACTATAGAGAGTGTATCCCTGAGGTATGTCCGGGATCATTGAACAGTTCCCACACTCTGCTTAGCCCATGTCACGTTTTAGCCCTGGGCTATAAAACTCAAGTGTGAAAAGCGCTTGAGGTACTTTTTGCAAAACAAGCTGGACCGAAAAATAGTTGAGACACGCTACACGTAATTCCCGGAAGCAGGATTAACATTAGGTTAATGTTAATGTGTGTGTGTGTGTGTGTGTGTGTGTGTGTGTGTGTGTGCGTGCGCGAGCTGAGACATGCTACATGACATCCTGCCGAACGTAGGATTAACATGAGGTGAAGTCGTGAATTTGATGAACCTGGGCGCTACTTGTGTGTACTGTACTGTGTGTACTAAGGTGTGCTCTGTGCTGCCCCCTGTGGTAGGAGTTTTGACCGCTCGGTGGAGGAGTGGAGGCAGTTCCACTGTGACATGAATGACCTGAGCCAGTGGCTGAGTGACACGGAGCAGGTCCTCTCGGAGGGGATCGGCCCCGACGGACAACTGGACCTGGACATGGCCAGAACACACCAGGAGGTGAGGTGGTGTGTGTGTGTGTGTGTGTGTGAGAGGGACTGTTGTGTGTGTGTGAGTGGGACTGTTGAGTGTGTGTGTGTGTGTGAGTGGGACTGTTGAGTGTGTGTGTGTGTGTGAGTGGGACTGTTGAGCTTGTGTCTGTGTCTGTGTGTGTGTGTGTGTGTGTCTGTGTGTGTGTGCGCGTGTGTGTTCTGAAAGCCATGTTATGATTGAAGGCTGCCTTTGATTATGGCTCAGGAGTCATTTGCTCCTAATCACCGATTGTTAGAATACGTACAGTGAAAGATGCCTCAGCACCAATCAAACAATCACTAGCCGCGCATCTCAGCGTATGTTTATTTATGAGAAAAACACACAATCTCCATCTGAATATGATCAAAGAAATTGCAGTAATATGTTTACACTAGTGATTGATGCAGCTGGTGCCTTTTGATGTCAGAAAATGGGTTTATTTTTATCAACAAGCACAATAAAACCTTCTATACAGGCGTAGTTAATTAGAACTGCTCGTGTTCCGCTCTGAGAGAGAGAGAGAGAGAGAGAGGGAGGGAGGGGGGGAGGGGGGGAGAGAGTCTGTTCTAATGGGCCTTGTTTGAATACTAACACACCAGCATTCCTCCCTCGGGAATAGAGTTCTTGTAGAGGCCTGACATTGACAACCACCATCACCACCGGCACTAGCATCATCATCAAGTAGGAAGCTAACGCTAGGCTAGCTCCCTCACTCCCATGCTCATTAGTAGGATGAGTCTGGGAGGATGACTCACCTGCTCATCAGAGTCTGGGGGGAGACGATAGGATGTGAATGGAGTGA
>NC_139671.1:16360012-16365012 GCF_951799395.1 Argentina silus | reverse complement strand
AATTATGGGGTTCACATATCTTCAGTAAACAGAGAGATACCCTGAGGGAGACATACTTATAATCACCGCTGATAGATTAAATGGGATGCAATGAGGATCGCAAATTACCCTATTCAGGTTCGGTGGAGAGCTTTTCCATCGTAAAAAAAAAAAAAGGCATTTGGGTGGAATATCTTGTTTATATCTTTGTTTGTTTATCTCTCCAGGTGTTCCTGCAGGACCTGGGCAGAAGTCAGGTCACAGTGGCGTCCTTTAACGAGCTGTCCAGTCAGCTGCTGCAGGAGTATTCCGCAGACGATACCAGGAGGATCAAAGAGGTCACGGACAAACATAATGGGGCCTGGAACAGCATCAACAACAGGTACACACACACACACACACACACACACACACACACACACACACACACACACACACACATACACATATATATAAACACTGAAACACCCATGCATGATCGCATGCGTGATCACGCATGAACACATGCATGAACACATGCATGAACACATGCATGAACACACACACACACACACACACACACACTCTCTCTCTCTCTCTGCTGCAGCTGTGACATCGCTGTGTGACGTCCCCAACAGGTCAGGGACAGGCTCCAATCCTGTCCTCGTAAAGGAGCTGACAGCAAATGTCCCAGGGACTGATCGTCTGCTCAATACCTTATTGATCGGTGTATTAGTGATTGATCAGACTCTCCTGGTGTTGGTGTTGATTAACAGGGCGAGCGATCGCCAGGCCCAGGTGGACTCTGACCTGAAGGCTCTTCAGACCTCGCTCAAGGAACTGGAGGCCTTCCTGAAATGGCTGCAGGAGGCGGAGACTACCGTCAACGTCCTGGCCGACGCCTCCCAGAGGGAGGAGCTCTCCCAGGACTCCGCCCACGTCAAGGAGCTGAGAGGGCAACTGGAGGTAGGCTCATTTGCCTTTGTGTGCGCGTGTGCGTTTGGGAGCTTACATCGACCACACAATGGTTGACTACCAGGCTCACTTTGTTATGAGAGGGTGTTGGTTTGTTATGAGAGGGTGTTGGTTTGTTATGAGAGGGTGTTGGTTTGGTATGAGAGGGGGTTGGTTTGGTATGAGAGGGGGTTGGTTTGTTATGAGAGGGTGTTGGTTTGTTATGAGAGGGTGTTGGTTTGCACATTACCATTATATCCCAAAGCAGACAGGGTGAGGAATGGTGCTGTATATATGGAAATATATGGAAACGTATGGAAATATATGGAAGGAAAAGGAGGTGCATACAGAGGTCGAAGTGGGGTTGAAGTGTGCGTGTGTGCGTGTGTGTGTGGGGCGTGTGTGTGTGTGTGTGTGTCCGTGTCCGTGTCCGTGTCCGTGTGTCTGTGTGTGTGTGTGTGTGTGCGCGTGTGTGTGTCCGTCTGTCCGTCCGTGTCTGTGTGTGTGTGTGTGGGTGTGGAGGACAGGTGCTATCCTATTATCTTACTGTCGTCCTTCATTAAGGAAGCCCTCAGCTTAAAAACAGAGGCTGATGTGTCTGTGCAACCATGTGAACTGTGGTTAGGGGTGTGTGAATGACACGGTGCTGTGTGTGTGTGTGTGTGTGTGTGGGGAGGGGGGCAGGGGGTGCAGGAGGTGCCGAGTGCTGTCGCCTGTTGCTCATTGATCTTTTTTCCTGTGCTATTTAATCATTCTGTGTGTGTGTGTGTGTGTGCGTGTGTGTGTCTTTCTCTCTCGTCAGTTTGTCATTTACCTAGTCCTTCCATCAGGGGTCAGTTGGCACACATTGTGTTTGTGCGTGTGCGTAGGGGGGAATTCAAAACCCTCTTTTTGCATTTTTTAAGTTTTTTTTCCTTTGACCCACCTATTGACAGCAGTGAGGTCTTTTGAAACGCGGCGATGACAATCTCGTCCTCGCCATGTACTCATTTTATTTCTCCACACGCTTCGTGTCCCACTAACACATCCTTTCTCTGTGTAACAATACCTGTCTATGCGAAAAGGGACAAGCTGAAAGGGGCATTGTGTGTGTGTGTGTGTGTGTGTGTGTGTGTGTGTGTGTGTGTGTGTGCGAGAGAAAAGAGATAGAGAGAGAGTGTGTGTGCGTGTCTGTGGGAGAGAAGAGAAAGAGAGATCATTGTGTGTGTGTGTGTGTGCGCGTGCACGCACCTGTGTGTTGATAAGAGAGAGAGAGAGACAAAGATGTGCTTCGGTGGTACTTCAGATAACCCAAAACGAGTATTTATCCCTGAGAGGCGTTGCGTCGTAAATATCTGTCCGATATGTTCTTATTTCTCCGCTCTGTGTCATTGTCCTGCTAGTAACCTCTGTCTCTATTTCCGCATGGTCACAGCGCGTGGTGTTAGACATGTCACATACCTGGAACCCTTTATTCATACAGCAAAAGTTGTATGCAAATATGCAAAAGTTGCTGAGTCATGCTGTAGTGGATAGACTCCCATTTATTCCTGCTCTCCTGAACGACATTCAACGTTCCCCAACCCCATTGTTGATCATCGTCCCGGGGTCCTCATTCATGTTTAATCGACGCGCCGAGGGGCTTCGCTCATTCGGATACAAAACGGACAATTGGAGTCTGAATGAAGTTACGGAGTTTGAATGGCCTGTTTCTGTCGGGGGGTCAGGGTTTTCTGTGGCCGTGAGGAAATTTGAGGACTGACGTTCAAAGGACTGACGTTCGGAAGCACAGAGCTTTCTGGCAAACAAGAGCCACAGCCTGCTCCCCTCTCCTTTGTCCTTCCTCCCCTCTTCCTCTTCTTTCTCTCTGTTCTCTTCTCTTCTCTCTGTGTTCTTGTCCTTCTCTTCTTCTTCCTGGCTCTCTCTCTCTCTCTCTCTCTCCCTCTCTCTCTCTCTCCCTCTCTCCCTCTCTCTCTCTCTCTCCCTCTCTCTCTCTCTCCCTCTCTCTCTCTCTCTCTCCCTCCCTCTGTCTGTCTGTCTCTACTTTTGGCACACTGATGGAGTGCACTCAGAGGTAAAGAGGAACTGGGTTAATGAAAGTGAGAGCGGAGAGGACAGAGAAAGAGAGAGTGGGGGAAGCGGGAGAGAAGGGGAGGAGAAGAGACAGCAGAGTCACCTTCTCTCAGAAGGTCTCTCTCTCTCTCTACAGTGATCCACAGTGAACCCCACATGTGACCTGTTCTCCATTAGGCTTTGTCACTACTGAGATGCAGTACACTTCACAGGGAGAGGGCACTCTCTCACACACACACACACACACACACACACACACACCCACCCACACACACACACCCTGTTGAATAACCCTGAGACACTTAATAATGTGTGGTAGAATAGGATACACACACACACACACACACACACAGTTGGAGATGTAGCAGTAATGTTGTCACACTGAGAGGGCAAAGGGCAACACTGCAGGAACACTGCTTCTATCAACACTGCTTCTATCAAGCCCACTCCAGGAGCTGCTTTCACCTTGATATGGGGCTTTTCTACAGTAAAAAGGAAGGCTGTGGCGGCTGAATGTGTCTGTGTGTGTGTGTCTGTGTGCGTCTGTGTGTGTGCGTGAGTCTGTGTGTGTGTCTGTATCTGCGTGCGTGTGCACACGCCTGTGTGTAAAACAGGTTTTAAAAAAAAAAAAAAAAGTGGTTAAATCCACTACAGTATGTTCAAGCCTGCGACACAAAGCCGTATGGTAAACACGGCTCCCCTCGGATCCAGGCACCCACCGCTCAAACATTAGCTTTCATCAGGCAGAACATTGGAAAACGCCGGCCAAACATTTCTGTAAGTGAATGTGAAACACGATGCTAGCCCCCAGGGGAGGCTATCACACGCTATAAGCTCTGACTGGAAACCCAGTGCTGTCAGTGAGATGGCGCTAACTCAGGCTAGCTAGGCGGTAGCAGAGTTCTCCCTATGCGATGCCCTGGAAGATGAATCGATACTGGGAAATGAGTGGATGACACGTACGGCTCCTCAACCAATTAAACCCGGGCTAAAAGAAGCTCTTTATCGCTTCACTTGATGATCCGTCTCAGTTACCTCTAAGTGCGTGTGTGTGTGCGTGTGTGCGTGCGTGTGTGCGTGCGTGTGTGCGTGTGTGTGTGCGTGCGTGTGTGTGTGTGTGTGTGTGTGTGCATGTGCATGTGTGTGTGTGTCATTGCTCGATATTCCTTTTCCTCCCTGCTACTGAATCTTTCACCTCAATATGAACTGACAGGAGAGGCAGGGGCCATATGGGCATTAATACGTTTCTTAGCGCAACACTGAACACAGCTCTTGCCCCCGCTTCTTATTTATAGGTGTGTGTGTGCGTGTGTGTGTGTGCGTGTGTGTGCGTGTGTGTGCGTGTGAGACAATTGGTTTTAGAGGGAGCGCTTCCTCTGTCCCCCTGGGGGGAGTCCTGGGGGCGAGGCGAATAGGGTGAGTTAGTGAGTGCAGACCCAGGGCAGGATGAAAGCAATGTTTCTCAATCTGAACTGTGTTGTTGGTATTTCATAAGCAATGTAGAGCACTGGACCCAATATTATTTATCAAAACTATTTTCCTCCACGTGTGTGTGTGTGTGTGTGTGTGTGTGTGTACTATATGTTCTGTGTCTCTCTACTTGTATCTGTTTCTCTTTCACATTCTCCCCGTTGCTTCTTTTTCTTTCATATTCTCTCCTTCACCATCTAGCTTTTTTTTTTTCATCCCCCTATTTACCTTTTCTTGCCCTCACAGAAGGTACTGTAGGCTACTTAACCTCTGTTCTCTGCCTCTGTCCTTGCCTCAATCCTCAATCTCTCTCCTCCTCCTCTCTATCTCTCTCTCTCTCTCTCTCTCTCTCTTCTCTTATTAGGCTGCTTATCTCTCCCTCTGTATCTGTGTCAGAGCATGGTTACATCTGGGACACACACACACACAAAAACACACACACACACACACACACACACATACTCTGCTCCTGCTGTGTGTGCGCACGCTGTACATCTCACTTGTGCTCTGTCTCTTTCTCTCTCTCTCTCTCCCTCTCCCTCTCTCTCTCTCTGTCTCTCTCTCTC
>NC_139671.1:16352512-16355012 GCF_951799395.1 Argentina silus | reverse complement strand
AGCCGCAGCACCAAACAGTTGGCCCTTTAACCCATCCTCGTGGACAGAGATCAGTGATATCTGTGCTGGGGCTAGTGGGCTCTGGCCTGCTCCTGCTGTCGCTACCATGGCTGTCCCATTCATGTTACCCATGTAACACTGCAGTACAGCCCCCAATGACTAACATTATCTGTTTGATTTCAACACCTTGGCCTCCATCTTGCTCTCGGCATCCTACGATAATACGGACCCTAGGATCTCCAGAGGATCTAGAGAGGCTATCGTAGGTGTAGAGCAGTCTATGTGGTCTTTGATATTGAGGATGGCTGTCTGCTGTCTCTCTGTTCATCTGACTGTTTTACTGTCATTGTCAAGGTAAACACTATAGTAAGTTGTGCTGGTCTCTATTCCCTCTCCTATGGTTGATTTACCACTCTATACACTCCAGCTCCCTCCTGCATGTGTACGCCAGGGGAGGCTGGTGGAGGTAGAGATCGGAGGACGGGCTCCTTGTCATGCATAGGACGGAATAAGGACTAACACACGTGTTTGATAATATAATATATGCCATTTAGCTGACGCTTTTATCCAAAGCGACTTGCATTGCAGTGAGCGCGTACATTTTTCAGTATATATGGTCCCAGCGGGAATCGAACCCACAACCTAGGCGTTGTTAGCTCTACCAACTGTGCCACAGAGGACCATCATTCCTCATTCCATTCCATGCATTACAATGAGCCCATCCTCCGATTTCTTCCTCCACCAGCCTCCCCTGGTGTGTTTTACGCACAGAATGCCAAGCTCGGATTCGACGGAGGCGTGTATGTTTTGTGCTGTATGCTTGTTATCGAGTGTAGGTGCTAACTGCATGGCAATTACAGTGTGCTTCATGCGTCTGTGTTTTCTACGGATGTTGTGTTTTAAAGGAGGACGGTTGCCAAAGCACGCTCTGTACCCGTTCTGTACCCACACGCCTGTTCTCAGTAGTGAGTCAGCCTGCCTGGTTTCACCAGTGAATCTGTAGCCTGTGTGCCCTTTGTTGCCAGTCCAGAGTCTGGTCTTTATAACCAGAGAGATGGTTTCAGGTTTTTGGACCGTGATCAATGGATGCTTTAGCACCCTCTATGTCTGTGATGATGCATCTGGCTTGTTTGTCGAGGAATCTATCGGAGCTTAAGTAATACTTGACTGTGTGTTTGTGTATCATGTTTCTTTAGTTTATTGCCGGGGCGTATTGAAGACCCTGATGGCTATTTGCATTTTATTCAGCGCTGCTCGGTCTCTGTAATCACTGCCTGGAAGCATGCTGAAGGGCACTCCGCTCTCCAGAGGAGTGTCCTTCTACTCTCATTACACACTGAGTGTCTGTGTGTGTGCGTGTGTGTATATATTGAAGGGAACAGCAAAGAAGGGAGGGAGATATATATACTGTAGAAAGTTTATGTGCGTAAACATTTGCAAATGTCCTTTTTCGGAGACCCTAAAGCGGTCTTATATATAGTCAACTCTTGTCCTCTCAGTCCCTCAGCTCCGTGACTAACACATTGGCCTCTGTCTCCTCTCCACCCCCATGCCTCGCTCACCGCTACCCCAGGCGGTGTTACTCAGACCTGGGCATTGCACTCAGCGCCTTGGCCTCTCTCTCCTTGTGCTCCACCAGGGCCCTGGATCATTAGCATGCGTTAGCGTTAGCGCCCAGGGCCTCAGGTGTGGACACGCATCGCTCCCCCCTGAGTATTTGCCGGGTCTCTCTTTCCCTCCCTCCTCTCTCTCTCGCTCTCTCCTTCTCTCGTTCTTACACACACACACACACACAAACACAGCTGAGGATATGCAGGCAGGAGTGATGAGCTGCGAGTGGAAATGATATGGTAACAAATTCATAAGTGCGGGTCATTTGAATTCATTCAGAAAGCCCTTAGAGAGTCCAAGGACAATAAGTGGAAATGAAGCACTGATTTCTACCATCACTCATGTTATGGATGAAATGGTTTTATTCTCTGATTTACTCTCATTTGCAAATGACAAGGCTCGAATTGGACCAGAACTAAAAAGGAGCCATTACTCAAGATGTGGACATATAGGCAGTCTCTTAATATAAGTGTTCATTACTTTAAGTGAAAGGGACTACATTCAAATAGAGTTCGATGGCATAAACGAAATAGCAACTGTATCATGGAACTGAATGATACATTGGTCGACGAGCGGGAAGGAAAGGCATTCACTCACATGTAATCGAATCTGGCGACCCACATGCGTACCGAGAGCAGATTATAACATATTTTTTTCCAATGCTAAAAGCAGGATGAAAGTATGCGTTTACTGCCGCAGAGACGGTAGGGAATGGGTTTTTTAATTCAAGTCGGATCACGAAAAAGCCATTACGATGCTCTTGGGCTGCGGATTTTGAGCGAAACACACATCACATACAGCATTATGGCAGTGGGAAACTTGGAGCAATATCTCCTTTTTTTCTTCTCCTCCCTTTTTCCTCCTCCATTTTCCTTTTTTTCTTCTCCCC
>NC_139671.1:16345012-16347512 GCF_951799395.1 Argentina silus | reverse complement strand
CGAAAGAGAATGAAAGGAGTGTGTGTGTGTGTGTGTGTGTGTGTAGACCTCAAAACCCCAAATATGTGTGTGTGTGTTTCCGTTGTAGTCTGGGTGAGAGGCGGGGGAGTTGAATCTGTGTGTGTGTGTGTGTGTGTGTGTGTGTGTGTGTGTGTGTGTGTGTTGTCTTGTCCACATTTCGGCCATAGTCTTCCAGCCCCCCTCCTGTTTTGGGGACTTGTTTACTTTACTTATGACTGCACTGTTTTTGTTTGTCAGTTCCTGCTGATGTTGATGTGGGACTGCCTTGTCACCTCCGTAATGTGTGCGTGTGTGTGCGCGCGTGTGTGTTTTTCCCTCTGCAGTGAAGTAGTTAGATTTACGGTTGACTCAGAGGCTCTCTCAGACTGATGCTCTCCACTGGGGAGAAAGCCCTGTTAATTACCATGAACAGCTCTGTCCTGCTCACACACACACAAGCCGTAACCCAGTTGTCATCAGTGACCCGGGCCTTGTGTCTCAGCACTGTCCTCTATCCTCTACCCATCATGCCTTGCTCCGCGCTGCTCTATTTATAACCCTGTTTAGCCCACGTCCTGGCAGACGGTGCCATGGCGACCGCGTGACTGACAGAGCAATCGACGAGCGAGCTTGATCCGTCTGACTCTCCCCTCCTCCCCTCTCCCTCCTCCCCTCTCCCTCCTCCTCCTCCCCTCTCCCTCCTCCCCTCTCTCTCCGACCTTCCCCACTGACAGCACTCCAGTTCCGGCTGTCTGAAGTTCGTCTCCTCACCTTGGCTCCCTGTGAGTGTGGGTGTCTGCGTGTCGGTGCGTGCGTGTGCGTGTGCATGGGTGTGATGATACCTCTACTGAGTGTGCTACGGCCTTTACGACCTTCTGGTAACTCTGTTAAGTGGCCCATCAAATAGAGGGATGAAACAGTCACCTATCAGAGTGGTTTAGGGGCAAACTCCCTGTAGAGTCAACACACACACACACACACACACACACACACATACACAGCACCTCATTTTATGACAATGGTTTACTCTGTCAGAAAAGTCACTGCAGCTTCATTTTGACAGCTTTCCACTCACTGTCTTTCTGTTCCACGTCTCTCTCCTCCTCTCTCCTTCTCCTCAAGACGCGTTACTCAGGAAGACACATCAGTGCCCTGGAGTGTTGCTGGAGAAGTCATAGCTCTCTCTCTCTCTCTCTCTCTCTCTCTTTCTCTCCAAACTAACTTTCAGACCTCAAAACCTTCCCCCTAGCTCCACTTGAGACACGTTTCAGACATTTCGAAAAGTGAAAAATAGCTGTTTGCTATTTTTACGGGGAGGGGGTCGGGGGGTGGCGATGTTGTGAAGGCACAATGAAATGTCCTCTCTCCTCTCTCGGGGACCTGCGCTAGGCTGTGTCACGGCGGGCCGTGAGGAGTGAAAGGCCACTCATTGTTTTCTTATTTTAACTCCTGGCGTCAAGCAGGCGTAGAGGAGTATTGTGTGTATTGTGTTCCTCGACAGGCCTATTTTCTGCTCTGCTTAGAGGTGATGTGTTGGTGATGTATGGCAGTAACTGTTTGTGCCCCTCCCACTGATTACAGACCACTGAACACTCCAAAATAGTACATTTTTCTTTTTATGCTTTTTTTTTTTTTTTTTTTTTTTTTTTTATAATTGTGTGAAAGTTTATTTTTGCCTAATTACGTTCATGTATCATTCATGTATCAAGTGCATCCATCCATTCCATCCCTCCTTTTCCCATGGAAGTAATCACTGATCTAGCTACGATAGTTTGTTCTACGAAAACTACAGCCTAGTCAATCATGTGCTTATCGGTGATTCCCTTTAAAGAAGGGAAGAAGGAATTATGCATTTTCAAGTCTTTCAAGAATAAGGCCCACGTTTTCACACCGTTAGAGCTGTCCACTTCAATGCCTGATTACTACTGTAAGTACTACTCTAAGTGTACATGTGCCCACTTCAGTGCCTGATTGGCAACTCCAAGTGTCACCTCACTCTCCAGGGGTCCTTCAATGTTCCAACCCTGTTTATCAATAATATCATAAATATACATAACCTTATATAATAACAATAATAAATATAACTGAGTCAAAGCGGTCTACTCTGTCTAGGACACAACTTAGATAATTGACGTGGTTCGTACCCCCACATTTCGTGATTGTTTACAACCCTGCCTGAACTGTCAACCACTGCCTCCAGTTGCCATGGCAGTGCTGTTGACATTCCATCGTAGAAAAAGACCTGTTATCGTCAAGCCCGAAGGAGGGAGAGGGAAGGCAAGAAATAAACGAATGAGAAATGTCATCCATCCATTCACACTGCCAGGGCATAGAAGCGTAGCTAGACTCTCTGTCTCCATACCCAGCCAAGGAACTGTCAGGTCGGTTTTGCGTGAGGATGCAGTTTTGCTTGTATCTCCTAAGACTAAGGCCCACTATAGGGGCATGTTATGTCAAAAGTGACGTCCCTTTCTCCTCTCTCCCTCTATCTCCATCCCTC
>NC_139671.1:16320012-16342512 GCF_951799395.1 Argentina silus | reverse complement strand
TCTTCTTCTTTCGAAATTGATTTGAAGTGTTTCACATCTTTTGAGGTCGTTGTGGCCGTCTTTCGGAGATACACTTTGGACCGTCCGCTTTGGTATCCTCCTGCTGATGAGCGTAGGTGTCATTTGAGGAGATGAGCCCGGATGAAAAAAGGTAGATCTTATCTGAGCAGATGGGATTGATGTTAAAGGGTCTTGTTTGGGAAGATGGAGGCGCCACTGTTGGAAGCGAATGGAGAGGAGAGAAAAAGAGGGTTAGAGGATGGATAGATAGATAGATAGATAGATAGATAGATAGATAGCACTAAAAATAACTGAGAGTCTTAAAGCATTTATACAACCGACTCTGTTTAATTTGATTGGAGTCATGGGGAAAGGGAAAACAAATAGAACACTTGAGAGAGATAGCCACAGGCAAACCTCTATGATGTTTATTTTTTATTTTTTATTATTTATTATTATTATTTTCCTATAGAGATACAGTCTCTCTTCTACAATCGCACTGTAGAAAAAAATACCTTGAGACCTACCTCGACCACTGCTGGTTTCTGTCTAAAACTGGACACATTTCCAACTCTTCCAACGTCCTCGCTCTCTCTCTCTCTCTCTCTCTCTCTCTCTCTGTGTGTGTGTGTGATGTGATTGGAGGCAGAGGACTCCATGTCTCTGGGATGTAACCTAAATCTAGCTTCAGCATCCCGTGGTTTTAACAGCGACGCCCGCGGGGTCCTTGTGTCACTGCACAGATGTTATGCCATCTGACATATGGCCGCCATTTTCCCATGATAACTCACGAAGCGAAGGGTAGCGCCCTTCTGCTAGCCGCTGTAGATCTGTCTCTGGTTTGATACCGTGGTAAAGAGCGGCACGCTGGACTGCTGTTCTAGATGTGACCTGGCATTTACATACATGGTGTAGTAAATGTGATTCAGTGTATATGATGCAGTAAAGCTGGGGCCATCTGACATTTAGAGAGAGAGAGAGATCACTTAAATGAGAGTGTGTGTGTGTGCACTCCTATGTGCGTGTGTGTGTGTGTATGCCCGCCCGTGTGTGTGTGAGGTCCACAAGACACCAGTGGAGTCACACTCGAGGTCTTATCATTGGGAAATGATGACAGGGATGATGAAGGGGGTTGAGAGAGAGAGAGGGAAGGTGGCAGGGAGGATAAGAGATGAGAAGATGAGAGTGGAGTGGACGGGAGAGGAGGAGGAGAAGAGGCAGAGGGTGGAGAGGGGCACGGCGAGTCAGGGCAGGTGGCAAGGCTGGCATGGTTAAAGCCCTGATTGTAATGGCATGTGAACATAGCAGTATGCCCCGACACGCCTGGCCACTTCAGCTCAACTGACATTTATATCACTCCCTCTTTCACCCCCTCTCTCTCTCTCTCTTCCTCCCCCCTCTCCCCCTCTGTCTTCCTCCCCCTCTCTCTCTCTCTTCCTCCCTCCCTCTCCCCCTCTCTCTTCCTCCCTCCCTCTCCCCATCTCTCTCTCTTCCTCCCTCCCTCTCCCCCTCTCTCTCTCTTCCTCCCCCCTCTCCGCCCCTCTCTTTCTTCCTCCTCCCTCTCTCTCTCTTCCTCCCTCCCTCCCCCCCTCCCCCTCTCTCTTCCTCCCCCCTCTCCCCCTCTCTCTTCCTCCCTACCCCCTACTACTTTCCCTCTCTGTCACACACTCTCTCACTCCTCCCTCTGTTTTACCCCATGTACCCCTCTCTCAATCTGACGTCTCGGTCTTTCTAGTTCAATCCTATTTTTGTGTCCCTTCCTTCCTTAACGACACACACTCTCCCTTTCTTGTCTCCCCCCCCCCCCCCCCGTCTCTAAAAGCCTTGACAGTGTGCTCTGCATTGATTGAGTCTGCTCCAGAAGGAACAGCTTAGCTTTAATGGGGACCACATTACACAGGGCCAGAGCTTTTACTTCGTGTAAAGTGTGTGTGTGTATGTGTGTGTCCATGCATTTGTGTATGTGTGTGTGTGTGTGTGTGTGTGTACACATCTGTGTTTCCCCGTGTGTGTGTGTGTGTGTGTGTGTGTGTGAGAGAGTAGTTCCCCCATTACTTACCCACCCTCGACTACTTCTTTGCATCAGTCGGGCAACCTTGGCCCGCCAAGCAGCGCCTTAAAGAATAGCAGGAACGGGAGGAATGAAAAGGCTGGCGGAACGATAGATCAGCCAGAGAGAGACACAGCCTTGTGTGTACAGACAGGCAGAACTGCTGTAGTGTGATTTACGTGTGTGTGCGTGTATGTGTGCGTATGTGTGTGTGCACGTGTGTGTGTGTCTGCGCGCACGCATGTGTGTGAGTGCACATGTGTGTCAATGATAGATCAGCCATAGAGAGACACAGCCTTGTGTGTAGAGACAGGCAGAACTGCTGTAGTGTTGATTTGCGTGCATCTGTGTGTGTGTGTGTGTGTGTGTGTGTGTGTGTGTGTGTGTGTGTGTGTGTGTGTGTGTGTGTGTGAGTGAGTGCTCGTGTTTGTCCATGTGTGTGCGGGGGGTTAAACCCAGCCAATTATTCTGTCAGACATCTCTGTCAGGATTAAGTAGACCAACAGAGAGGAATTGACGGGTAAATCAGTGTTCCGTCTAATACCAGGTGTATTTTATGACAAAGGAGGGAGAGAGAGAGAGAGAGGGAGGGAAGGAGGGGGTTGAGGGAAGGGTAGAAAGAGAGGTAAGGGAGAGAGGTGGGCGGAGACTTGTGTGGTAAGTCGGTCAAGAGTTGGGCTATTTCTTCGCTAATAGTGTCTTTGGCCCATTCCAGTTTGACCCGAAGCACATCAACAGCAGCCGTTCGGGGTCTGTTGTTCTCTTCTCTGTTGGGTGAAAAGATAATTATGTTATTTTTTTCTCAAACTGTTTTGAAGCTCCCCTGGTCGAAGGGCTTTTATGCTGATAAATAAATATGTGCGTTTGGAACAAGTGTTGTTCGTAGATATCTAGCACCGGGATGTGCCGAGTTCTTCAAAGTCCTCGGTTTTATTAAAGACGTGGAGGATAAAATATGGATGGATTGGGTCTCTGCCGCATACTGAGTTCAATTATGGACGCCATGGTTACCATCGGGAGAGAGGGCCTCGCAATTCATTAAAAAAAAATACATTGTTTTAATAAGAGCTGGGAGCTACGCACACACGCACACATGCACACATGCACACACACACACACACACACACACACGGAGTCGTTCTCATCCTCTCTTTCTCTGTCTCTGTCTGTCTGTCTCTCTCTCTCTCTCTCTCTCTCTCTCTCTCTCAAAGCCAAGAGCTGTGTGCAGTGCATCTGTCTTCTCTAATGTCACATCGGCATTCTGCCAGACAAGACACCGTGTTGTATTTCACAGTGGAACAAATGCTCTCTCATATCTGCTCGTGTGCGGTAATTGATGACGGAGTGACATGTTTTTTCCTCAACTCCTTCTTGTCTTAATGAGTTAATTGTAGACGGGGCTAGTTTTCATGTCAGGGAAAAAAAAAAAAGTTGTAATTGTCTTCATGAGTTAGTGATGCTCCGGGGATAATTTGTATAATTTCAGCCTACAGATCTAAGCGCAGCGCTAATGATGGGAAACAGGTCCCCGCTGCGTCCCCGCGATGCCCACAGCGTGGTGCGTAGGCGTGTGGGTTCCCCACAGCCCAATGCCAAGGCCCCTCTAGACAAAGTGAAAGTGAAAGTGAATGAGGTAAAACGGCGATGAAATTCGTAGATTGTGTTTGTACGAACTATTCATTGACAAAATCCCATTGTTTATTTTTTAAGAGCTAATCTCCCGAGGGAACTACTGGATGTGGAGTACGCTATGAGCATTTGAGGCATTTAAGGCGTGTGTGCGTTTGCCGTGTGTGTGTGTGTGTGTGTGTGTGTGTGTGTGTGTGTGTGTGTGTGTGTGTGTGTGTGTGTGTGTGTGTGTGTGTGTGTGTGTGTGTGTGTGTGTGTGTGTGTGTGTGTGTGTGTGTGTGTGTGTGTGTGTGTGTGTGTGTGTGTGTGTGTGTCCAGCCAAGGCCAGCATCATTGGATATACACAGCATGGGGGCGAGGGAGGGAGGGAGTCTGGGAGGAGAAGGGGGTGCTAATGGCAGATTAAAAGGTGACTGTAGTCCAGTGACACCACTCTATCCCATATAACCACTAAATATATGCAAATTGTAGGCATGAAAATGGATCCTAGCGGTCACCTTTGATGTAACCGCACAGATGTAACTGCCACTTATCCAGACACGTGTGATGTCACATTTAAGTGGGGGTTGAGAGAGGATTCAACTGGCATTTCCTGCATGTGGACATGCATTAGGTTTTATATATTTATATCGATATATATTTTCTCATTAAAGTTGGATACGTTTTAATGTGTGTTTATTGTGTTTCTTAATGATTGATGATGATTACGTTTTCATATTAAAGGCCCACATTCGTCATTTTGACGTTTTTTTTTTTGCTTGGTGTTGCACAATGATATTGCACAATGATTCGAGTCTGAAAATTGCAGTTTAGGTCAAGGTATGTGTATTGTGTATTTCTGAGGGAAGTTCTATTTTCTTACCTCCTCCTAAAACGATTTTCCATGTGCCGTAATGGATGACATTTCAGAAAGCTCCCAAGTGTGATGTGGTTAGTCTGTTTGTAAAGTTAGTGCCCAGAGTCAAATCTAATCCTCTGAACCCCTTTCGTTGGCTTTTTTTTTCAAACAACTTTCCGACACATTTAATTGAGAATTGCTCCTAGCTATATCTGCCGATACTTTCCCAAACAGCTCTGTGAATGTCTAACATCACCATCCGTTCTTCGAGTGCTTTTTTCAAGAAATGCCAGGAAGCAAAACTGACCGGCATGGGTCTTTAAAGCTGGTTTCTTTTGGTGTGTTTTTTACAATGTGAAAAGCCTATAATTGGCACATCACATTTACATGCATTACTGTTAGTCTGATATATTTTGCTGTGTATTTTTACATTGAAAACTGCATTATCATACTGTTTCACTTTGTGTTGTCAAAGTAATACTATTGGCACTTTATATGGAAATGCATTCTGTTTTATATTTTTTCCAATCAAAACTGATGTATTTTAGTGTGTTTCATTCAGTGAAGGTGGCATAATTGGCACTTTATATGGACAAGCATCGCAGTACATCTGATATAGTTTCTGCACCAAAACTGCGTGCGTGCATGCGCGCGTGCGTTTTTACCAAGCCTGCGGCGTGTGTGTTCTGTAACCGTAGTGAATGGAATGGCAGATAGGGGAGAGCGTAACCAAGGAGATCAGTAGGGTTAGTAGTAGGATTATTGTTGCCACGGGGACTGATTGCTGTAAGCTTGATGCTTGTGCATCCACCATATTTCTGTCGCCGACCGTCTTTGGTATACAATGTGTGGTTTTAAAGGGAGTGTCTTAATGGGATTGTCTTAAAGGGAGTGTTCTTTCGTTGTAGCACAAACACACCTGATTCTACCAATCAGCTATTCATCAAGATCTTGAGAGCCTGATACAGGTGTGTGGGTGCTGGGTTGGAACCAAAGTTTGCCCTGTAAACCCTATTTATCTCCAGGACCAGTATTTCAAAATGTTTAATCTAGATCAAATGAACCCGATTTTTTGCTATCCGGGATAAGATCTATCTGGAAGATTGTGAGTAGTACAGGGAAAATCAGCTTTCTCGATCTGATCCTGGATAGCAAAAAAAGTAATCTGATCCAAGTTTTGAAATACTGGGCCCAGGACCAGGTAGTGTAGAACACTAAAGTGTCTCTGGAGGTCCTGGTCTCTCCTGGTTCTGGACTGGAAGCCTATACCGAGGTTATGTGGTCCTACAGTGTGTGCCCTTTCTTGAGTGCTGATGGCCTGATGTAGCCTAAATTCCTTTCAGTCAGTATATTTACTGACTTGCTTTGTTACTGAATGCGTAGTCTCATTCCTCGACACTTCCACCCATATGTGCGTAAAAGGTCTGGTGGACCAATGTGTCAAACTTGGCCTTCATTAAGCCAATAGAAAGACTGTTGAAGACAGACGCATAGCTATTGATTTTACCTCACATCAGCACTTCCCCACCCAGTGCTTCCACATCACACCTTTCTGATTCGGAGCTCCACATCGCAGCTGTGTGGTTCGCTGAAATCACATAATAAATCACAGTACATTACTCAGCAAAGTCACTCCCACTAAGGCCAGGTTTGAGTCGTTTGTTGTTCCAGGCTTCTGCGCTGAATGCCTATCTCGTTATTGCGTTAAGGCTTAATGTGTGGGAACAGTGTTTTTCACAAGGTAGCAAACGAATACGTACAAGTGTATCTGAACATCGGCACGTCTCAAACTGTCTATGTTACAAACATTCACACCGCGCTGTTCAGCCTCACTCATTAGCCCTCTCGTTCTCTCTCTATCGCACTGTCTGTCTGTCTATCTCTCTCTCTCTCTCTCTCTCTATTCATCTCTCTCTCTCTCTCTCTGTCTCACTGTCGTCTGAAATGTGTTTCCTATCTCTCCAAAGATCAAAGGCGTCATACACAGATTAGAGTAGAGACAGATAACGTGTGTGTGCGCGTGTGCGTGTTTTACTGAGCATCTGAGGTGAAATCTGTTATGGAAAGGCGCATATCCCACCCTTGCTCTCTCTCTCTCTCCTCATTCCCCCCCCCCCCCACCTTTCGCTCTCTCTCTCCCCCTCTCTCTCTTTCTCTCCCCCTCTCTCTCTCTCTCTCTCTCTCTCTCTCTCCATATCTCTCCCCATCTTTTCCTGCTGTATGCCATTCCTTAAAATCCCTCTGTGACAGATCTGCCAGAGCGTTGATTAAACAACCATCACATCTGACCCGTACGATTCAACGTCCCACTGTGAACCCTCCCTGAAGTTCTGAGGTCTTGTTTTGGGACAGTTCAGTGCGGTCAGTGTGCAGTCATTTTCTCGTACAGCAGAGTGGGCATCTGTGTTTTTTTAGTTTTTATATTTATTTGTTTCTTTCTATCTATCTGTTTTTGTGTTTGTTGTTTTTTTTATCCGGTTTGAAATGTAGGAGTGAAGTGTTTTCTCTGTGCGTTGGTGCTGCGATGTAACTGTTTGACTAATGGATTACAGATAAAAGGGGCACTGCTACAATGGAAAGAGAGAGAGAAAAAGGGATGGAAAGAGGAATAAAGAGAGAGAGAGAGAGAGGTAAATAGATGGAGTGTTTGAACGAGAATGTTAAGAGAAGTGAGAGTGTGGGGGGATATGGATGGGGTGAGTGGGAGCAAGGTAAATAGAGGGAGAGAGAGAGAGAGAGAGAGAGAGAGAGAGAGACCAATGAAACTAGATGGAGTGAGAGCGAGAGAAGGACATTGATGGAGAGTTAAAGGCCTCTATTGACGTTGCTCGTTCTGCAGCTCTTAAAAGCATATGCGTGGCCGTGATCAACAGCATACCATCCAGAAGACAGAGAACGAGAGGAACAGACATACCTATCCTCCTCTCTCTCTACCTCTCTCCCTCTTCTCCTCTGTATGACCCAATGTGACGTCAGACTACTTCTCAGTAATTTACAGTTGCATTGTCTACAAACAATGGAGTGAAACAAGCGTATAGTTTGTGTTCTGGTCGGGTAAGACAGTTGAACTAAGCTCACGAGGCATTTGGAAGTTCTCTTCTTCAAGAATCAATGACTATATATATCATTCATTAAAAAAAATTGGGAAAAATGGACATACCAACCCCTTATACTAACCTATACACAGAGGGATATCATCAGTTGTTAGGGGCAACCTCTACCCCCTGGTAGGTGGGTAGACCCCCAGGTAGATGGGTAGGTGGTCCTCTGTGGCTCAGTTGGTAGCACAGCACGAGCAACGCTAAGGTTGTGGGTTCGATTCCCACTGGGACCTTAGATACAAAACATGCTCTGACTGTACGCATTGGTTAAATGCGTCTGCTAAAAAATGGCACATTTTGATATATATGATCCTATATGAATCTATATGCCATCGACATATCCTGCATGTCATCCCTCCTCTCTCTCTCACCCATCCTTCCTGTTAATCTCTACTATCTCTATCCCAATAAAGCAGAAATGCCCTAATAACATATATTTAAAAAGAATAAGAATATGATCCTATATGAATGAGGTCAGTGTTCATCATTGTGTCGTATCAGAAGATGCTCTACATAATTCACAATTCATCGCTGGCTTGGAGTCTAGACTCATTCACGACGACAGCGATGCTTCTCAGTCATGGCATTGAAGTAGTGTAATGGAATAACATGAGTCACCAGTTTTTTGTTTGTGTGTGCATGTGTGTGCTTGGGTGCGTGTGCGTGTGTGTGTGTGACACACACACACACACACATCTCTCTCTCTTTCTCTCTCTCTCTCTCCCCAGCTCTCTTTCTGCCATGTCTTTCTACTGTCCACCTTCCCTTCAATAAAACCCACTGTGACGGATCTGCCAGAGCGTTGATTAAGCACGCCATATAAACAGCCACGACACCGTGACATTGATACAACTATCACATCCGACCCGTATTAAAACCTCTAAAATCCAGAACTCCTTATACCAGCTTAGTTCTTGTGGGAACCTTGTTTTGGGACAGTTTAGTGCAGTCATTTTCTCATACAGGGTAAGGTTGTTGTTTTTTTAGGGTCATTGTGACCATTGTGACATTGTGATTCTGTTTATTCATTTCTTTGTTTTTTTGTTTCTATTGATCTGTTTTTGTGGTTATTATTATTATTTTTTTTAGAAATGTAGGAGTGTGAAGTGTTTGCTGTGATGTTTGACTAATGGATTACAGATAAAAGGAGCACAGGTATTATGTAAAGAGAGAGAGAGATGGAAAGAGGGATGAAGAGAGAGAGAGAGAGATGGAGTGTTTGGAAGAGAGAATAAAGAGAAGTGAGAGTGTGGGGGGATATGGATGGAGTGAGTGGGAGCAAGGTAAATAGATGAAGAGAGAGAGAGGGAGGGGGGGTGGTGTAGAGAGAGACCAGTGGAACGAGATGGAGAGAGTGAGAGTGAGAGAAAGATACTGATGGGGAGTGAGAGATTTCATTGGTCATGCAGCAGCTCTTAAAAGCTTTTCTGAGGGGAATACATGGGAATTCTATCTCGTCCTTGTTGTCCTTGCATGTATGTATTTGTGTGTGTGTGTGTGTGTGTGTGCGCAGGTCAGGCTGTGTACCCAGACACAAAGTGCTGTTTCAGTAGTGTCAGTCTAACCCCTATGGTGCTGGTCCAATCTCTCTGTCTGACAGTGCTCCTGCCCCCTCCTCTCATCTGAATTAGATGACACAGCGGAGGCCCAGATGTAGAGGAATACTCCTCATTCCCCCCCTCCCCCCACCTTTCCTCCCCCTCTCCTCCCCCCTAGTGATGGAAACAGCTGTTGTTTGTTCATTAGCTTCCTTTAGGTAGCTCTCATCTCCAGGAGCGCTCGCTAAAATGCCGCCGATGCACACACACACACACACACACACAGGCTAGCACACACACACAAGCTAGCGCGCGCACACACACACACACACACACACACACACACACACACACACAGGCGAGCGCACACACACACACACACACCTCACAATCTCAGACTCACACACACACCCTTTTTTCCTCCCTCCCTCCCTCCCTCCCTCGCTCACTCTCTCTCTATCTCTCCCTCCCTCCCTTCCTCTTGCTCTCCCACTTGCTCTGTTCATTCCCTTTCCGTCTAATTAGACTAATTGAGTTTTCTGTTTTTCGATGAGTTTGAAGCTTTCACACTAACACCTCTCTGCCTCTTAGCAGCCGTCACCTTGTTTGAGGGAGGGGGGGGACAGGGGGACAGGGGGGGAGAGTGGAAGAAAGGAGAGAGAGAAGGAAAAAACAGGGCCAAACACATCAACCTGGATGGTTGATTTTAATGCCCTTTGAAGAGGGGGATGTGTGTGTTAGTGTACAGTGCCAAGCGATTCGCCTCTGTATGAATAAATGCAAGGGGAAACGTCAGCTGTTTTAGATCCCCGTCTCTCTGATCTCGCTCTCCTCCTCCTCCTCTCCATCTCTCTCCATCTCTCTCCGTCTCCCTCACCCTCATTTGAATAACCATCCGTCGTGCTGGAAGCCGGGGGTTCAAAGCGGTACACTTTACCGCCTATCCAAAGGTATTTTTTCTCCTCTCAGTGTATTTGATTTGAATCTTATTCCGCCCGGGTCCACAGCCACACGGCGTAAAAAAAGCACTCCACACACACATTTGTCTCGTACACCGGGCGGGGGGGGGGGTCAAGTCGCCACAGGTCCCCTGCCCATGTGTTGTGAATGGAGGAGTATTGGGAGTATTTATGTGTGCTGTTGTGTTGTGCTCCTGCTGTTCTTTATGTAGACAGCTTCATCCCTCTCCAGTCTCCTCTGATATCTCCTTTTATGATGAGATACTGGAGATAGATGGTGTATTCATCACCAGAACTGATGACACAGGCTTTCACCTGTCAGACACATGATGGAGTGTGTGTACGGGTGGGTTGGGTTGGTGGGAAGTGTGTGTGTGTGTGTGTGTGTGTGTGTGTGTGTGTGTGTGTGTGTGTGTGAAGGGGGTTTGTGTGTGTGTGGGAGGGAAGGGTGTGTGTGGGAGGGAAGGGTGTGTGTGTGTGTGGGTGGGTGGGAAGGGTGTGTGTGTGTGTGTGGGAAGGGTGTGTTATGTTGTGTGTGTGATTTATGTGTGTGCATGCGTGTGCGTCTCTGTGTTTCTGAGGTAAAGCAATTCTGAGAATTGTTTCATCATTCTAAGAACTGTTTTGTTCGAGGAGACCTTATGTAGTAATACAGCTTGTTTGTGTGTGTGTGTGTTGTGTTGTGTTATGTTATGTGTGTGCGTCTGTGTCTGATTCTTCTGAGAGGAAGCGATTCTGAGAATTGCTCAAGAAATTGATTCCAGCATTAGATACCCGTCTCACCATTCCAGGAACTGTTCTGTTTGAGGAGACCTCATGCTAAGTGTTGTGTTTAGCCATTTTAATGGGCCCTTAATGCTGATTGGAGGACACGGCAGGAACAGCAGGTTAATGGTGTTCGCGACCTGTCAATCACCGCGATGGCGCTTGACAACCAGCAATGGCCCTTGACGACTAGGCTCTCCATCTCCCCTTGATTAGAGAGGGTCTGGTTGTCAACACGCGCTTGACTCAGAGACAGCTAAAAACCTGTGCTATGGGCCAGTCATGATTGCCATCCAAGTATTCTGCCTCAAGCATGTCAGTGCAGGTAATTGATACGTTCAGAATTCTCTGAATAGGCTGAATTTCCTTATGAAAATGCATAATTTAGAAGAGAAATGAAAGAGGCTGTGAATATATTTTGTTGTAGAAATAGCACTATATGGGGCGCTCAGTGGCATAGCACACTAAGGTGCATACCACATGATCGCAAGGTTCCTGGTTCGATTCCGACCCTCGACACGTCTTGCATGTCATCCCTCCTCTCTCTCTCCCATCCTTCCTGTCAATCTCTACTGTCTCCATCCCAATAAAGCTGAAATGCCCTAAAAACATATTAAAAAATTAAAAAATAAATAGCACTACACAATGCTCTATAAAAAACGTAGTCTACTCAGCCGCCAGTATTATGTGCATAAAAGCACATTAATGTGCATAACTAGCCCTTTTATGGATAATAGTTTTAGTGAAGTTATACCTGGAATAACAGATGGAGGCACCTGTGTATTTACCTTAAAAGCACTCTGGAGTTGACCCATTGCATGGCCCACCGGGACTACAGCATGAGTTCACTTTATCTGTGATCTGTGGTTGGTGGATCTAACCCCCTGGAGAGGGTGAGATGGTCCAGGAGAAACTAGAGGAGACTGCACTGAGATGCAAGACCAGATCCCTAGAGAGGCCAGCCATAGGGACACATAGAATATTACTTCAGACCTTCTGTAGTGCGCACCTCCTTATAATCCCACAGAGAGCAGCGTGAAGCTAGAACAGGTAGGATCTCCCATTATTGAGGGGGCGGAGTAGGGGTAAGAGTGGATCCCTGGAGAGTACCACGGTAGGGGCGAGGTAAGGTTAGGGCATGCAGGGAACATAACTCAGTGAAAGTGTGTGCTCCTCTGGGGAGATGAAGGAGAAGGGATGATTGGGACCTAGCTGTGTTTTCTCCCTTTCTTCATTGTCATCACAGTCTTAGGGGACGGATAGGAGGTACATGGAGAGAGCGAGAGAGAGAGAGAGCGAAAGAGAGAGAGACAGAGAGAGACAGACAAGTGTGGGATGGGAGTGAAAATTGACCCCAAGGGAGTACTATGGCAGTAACCATAGAGACTGGGTACACACACACACACACACACACCCTGCACTACTTATGCATTGGAGTCATAGAGGGACGTGATGAGAGTGGGGGCAGAGCTGAGCCCCCCTACTGACAACACAGGGACACAGCAATGACTCAGGGAGTTAGTTTAAATCTAATGCAGACATGGCCATGGGAGCAGATTGCCTACCAGTCAAGGATATGGAGATTGGGTTCAAGCCCTAGAAGACCCCAATATAGCCAGGGATGGAGAGATAAAGGGATATACATATATATATATATAGAGAGAGAGGGAGAGAGAGAGACCCCCCATACTGTATGATGTGTGGGGTGAAAATGTATCCCCAGGAAGTACCATAGAGACTAGACACACACCACACACACACACACACACACAAACTGCATTACTTATGCAGTGGAGTCACACAGTGACATGATGAGAGGCGGCCAGAACTGATCGCCCCCCCCCCCCCCCCCCCCCCTGCTGACAACACAGGGACTTAGTAGTTTGTGTAATGCAGACATGTGTTTATACGAGCAGATTGACGACCATGAACTCAGTCGAGGAGATGGAGATTGGGTTCAAACCCTAGGGGACTTCAATAGAGACTGGGATGGAGCGATGGAGATGGAGGTAGAGAGAGAGAGAGAGAGAGGTGGGAGAGAATGAGAGAGAATGAGAGAGACGGAGAGTCCAAATATGGGAGGTATGAGTGATAGCTGGAGTTATTTAGCGGGGTCTCTGGAGAGAACGCTGCCGCACCATAGGCTGAGCCTCGGTTGTTTACTGTCAACATTCAGGAACAAGTAATCACCTCACAGGATGGCCTGTTGTCATGGTGATGGCGAACATCCTTAGACGGACGACGACGACGACCGACCTGGTAAGGTTGGATAACAAGTCATCATCTAACGAGGAGGAGGAGGGTGAAGAGAATGGAGCGGGGGAGGGGGGGGGGGCGGGGGAGGGGGGGGGGGGGGGGGGGGGTACATGGGGAATGGAAAGATGGAAGGAGGTTGAGGAAGAGGAGGTTGAAGAGAAAGGCTATAGATTAGATTAGATGCCCAGCCACCTTAGTGTCATCGTCAATGTCGTCAAACAACCCCATCCCACTCCCTCCCAGCTTCTCCTTCTCGGGGATTGGCAATAAAGCCGAGTCCCTCACCGTGCTCAGACTCACACACTCATACAGGACCACACCGTAGTGGGTTAGTGATGTCTGTCTGTCTGTCTGTCTCTCTCTGTCGGTCTGTCTCCCTCTGTCGGTCTCTGTCTGTCTCTCTGTCGGTCTGTCTCTGTCGGTCTGTCTCTCGGTCTGTCTCTCTCTGTCGGTCTCTGTCTGTCTGTCTGTCTCTGTTTGTTTCTTTCTTTCTGTCTGTCTCGTCTGTCTCTCTCTCTGTCTGTCTCTGTCTCTGTCTGTTTGTCTCTGTGTGTGTCTCTCTCTCTCTCTCTCGGTCGGTCGGTCTGTGTGTCTGTCTGGCTCTCTGTGTCTGTCTGGCTCTCTGTGTCTGTCTGGCTGTGTCTGTTTGTTCTTAATGAAGTGTCCTCTCTCTTCTCCTTGACTCACTCTAATCAGACATCAAGGCCTGTGTTTGGGTTACCCAGAATGCCCTCTGTCTTATTGAACAAAGGCGGCACTCTAAATGAGATTTGACTTGACTGTAGTGGGCGTGCGTGCGTTTGTCTGTGTTTTAATCTACAAAACCTGACCTCGCTTTTACACATCCCGACAAAACGTTTACTTAATAACTATCAAGCGCACTTCACAATTGCAATACTTTCACGTCAAAATACCTACTCATCAGTAAACTGGAAGTACCTGTGACTTTTGGTTTTGGAAGAATGCCTGTATTAAAACCCTTGAACCCTTGAGGCCGCAGGGCTGACGCGCTGGTGAAGCTGAGACGCCACGGAAACAAACCTCCGCTCCCCAGCATTCTACTACCGAACGTCCAGTCACTAGACAACAAGCTCTGCGAGCTAAGAGCAAGGATTGCCTTCCGGAGAGCAACAAGAGACTGTAACATCATTTGTTTGACCGAAACCTGGCTTACGGAAAACACTCCGGACCAGGCTGTTGTTCCTCCGGGGTTCTCCGTTTGCCGCGCGGACAGGTCAGCGGAACTTTCTGGTCAAAGCAAAGGAGGTGGGGTGTGTTTTATGATTAATAACACTTGGTGCAAACCGGAGAGTGTTCATACCCTTAAGACTTTCTGCTCCCCGGACTTAGAATACCTAGCGCTGTTGTGTCGCCCTCACTGGCTACCCCGTGAATTCACTGCCGTTGTGGCGATAGCGGTATACATTAGACCATCAGCTAACACAAGTACAGCGCTCAGCGAACTTTATGACTTTGTCAATAACACAGAAAACAAGCACCCAGAGGCCGCTCTTATTGTGGTGGGCGATTTCAACCGGGCATCGCTGAAACAAGCAATTCCCAAACTTTATCAACACATCGACGTAAACACACGTGCCGGAAGTATTCTTGATCACTGCTACACCCCCTTCCGTCATGCCTGCAAACCCCTCCTTTGACCTCCGTTCGGCAAATCAGACCACTCCTCCATCCTGCTTCTGCCCGCCTACAGACACAAGCTGAAACTCGCTCCACCCACCGTGAGAACGATCCAGGTTCGGTCCGATCCAGGTTTGGTTGCCGTCCAAAAGACGGAGCCTCCTCCGGAGCCTCAGGGCCAAGGCTCTCCAACAGCTACTTCCCCCAGGCCATCAGGCTCATGAACAAGCCTACCCCGAACCCATGACTTTACCCCCCAGCACAACCACAGAATGGACTCTACCAGCACATAGTCACTTTAACAACACCTCTTACACCAACGGCTCAGTGCAATAATAATGACATTCCACTGAACACTTAACTTTTTTACTCTACTATTTATACAGAAATTGTGTCATTTCTACTGTCTTGTGTCCCCAACATCGTCACTGTCCAACCGTCTCCCTTATATTGTACTATGTCACTTATTGTCTTGTCTCACTTATCTTGCACTGTCACATCACTTGTCCTTACCTCATTGCACTCCTGCGTATTTGTATTATTTGTATTATTTGTATTGTATGCTGCATTGTCAAGGAACCGAGCCCAAGAATTTTACTCCCTGCACTCGTGTATGAGACATAACAAATAACCTTGAACTTGAACATCTTTTAATCTGTCAAGATGTGCACAACTTCAACATCAATGCCTCCAACCGACTGCCTGTGTCCCTGAATTTGAAATGAAGCAAAAAAAAAGAACCACCTATGTTGCGTTTGTCGGTTAGAATCATGGTGGAATCTTAATGGCCCATTTCCTGTCGCCGTGGAAACCTTGTCTTTCCGCTGGGCTGCAGCACTGCTGTGGGTCCTGCCCAGAGGGGACACAGACAGGCACACTGACAGACAGACAGACCGACGGACAGACACACCCCGTAATCTGGGTGTGGTTCAGCTCTCTCTGCCCTCATGGAAATAGCACATGACATGATAGTGCAGGAGGGGCTGGGGGTGGAGTATTTGGTTGTTGTTTTTTTAGTTGTTGTTTTTTTAGAAACAATTGCTATCTAACCTATAGCTTTGATCTATCCAGTCCTTTTTATGATCTACACAGTGTGGTATCATAGTCTCCTTCAGGTCATGCCTTCTCACACCCATCTCTGTCCGCTTTGTTCATCACCATACCACTCAACATTCCCAAACCTTTCCGAAAGGGAACGCTGACTTCAGCCCAATTTCCTCGTCCGGCCCCATTTTCAGCTGACTGTAACGTTTCACCCCCCCCCAATAGGAGGGACAGGGAAACTGACGGGGTTAATGGACACCCATCTAGGGAAAGACAGCTCTAGCAGCAGGAACGCTCAGAGCACTTGGGGGGAAAAAAACCCAACCAAAAAACATTTAACAATGTGAGCACTCCATAGAACACACCATCAGAGAGAGACATAGCACTGCTGGTAGCTTTAAAGCTGTTCTTTACACAATGAAGGTTCAGCTTGAATAGAGGACACAGTTTGTCGTGTTGAGGTTCTTTTAGATTTTCTTTTGGGAGAGTTGGAGAGTTTTTGAGGTTGTCTCCATTGTTCCCTTGAAATGTTATTATGTCGCCCTTGAAAAGCGAGGCACAGGGATAAGTAATCGCTCAGGATGTGTACTGTTGGTTGAAAAGCAAGGCGCAAGTATTGAGCGGTGATTGTTACTGACGAGTAATCTCACACGAAGCGTAGAGTCGCTTGAAATATGTACAAAGTACTGATACAAAACGCTGATTGTTAAGGATTGACTGTATACTGAATCATTCATTTGCTTGTGATGATGAGGAGGATGATGATGATGGTGGTGGTTAAGACCATGTTGTTTGGTAGTTTTCTGCAAACCAGTTGTGCTTTTTTCTTTTCTTTTCTTTTTTACACATCTGCCATGCAATGCGTCAACCAGTGGAACGTGTGTGTGTTTTCCAGGTGTTGGGATTTGGATATATTATGGAATTTCCATGGAATGTTTTCTTTGGGGATTTGAAAAAGCCCTTTCCCACGCTACCTGTTATTCATGTATTTATTTTCTGAATTTCCACTTCAAGCCGACACCTTCATACCACAGGGTTAGACCTGTTTTCTCTCTGGTTCTCCATCACTCATCAATCTTCCCCCTGTACTCATCCCCCTATTCTCTCCCTCTGTCCTTGCTTCCCTCCCTAACTCTCTCTCTCTCTCTCTCTCTCTCTCTCTCTCTCTCTGAGTTTCTCCAGAACTGACCCCAGGCCATGGCCGTCTGCTGTTGATATATCTCTTTATGACAGATGACATGCTGTGTGTCACCTGTGCGTGTGTGTGCGCGTGGGTGTGTGCGTGTGCGGGGCACATTTGCACACAGCACTTGTGTGTCTGCATGCTCTCTTAGTTTTCAATTATTTTCTTTTTATTAAAAACTCTAAATCCAAGTCGTCGTCGTCGTCCCCCGCCTCGCTGTGTCCATAACTCTGCATGAGCAGTCGTCCCAGTCTTAACCCCCGCGGCCCACCATAACAGGTGCTAGGCTTTAATAGCGAAGCTCTCTAATTGGTCCAGTCACATAACCTTTCCAATCCCCTCTCTTTACCCAGCGTGCTCGGCGGGGGTGTACTCCTGCGCTAATTGTGTTGGCGTCGCGACCGAGGCGACGGTGAGGTCACGTTTCACAACCGATCACGTCACACCGTCTGTTGTGCTGCTTCCGCGCTGGCGATGGGGATAGACCACCCACCTAGGCTCGGGACTGCTACCCCCCCCGGCGCTTTACACATCAAATAACTCTGTGGTGGAGGTAAACACAAACAGACACCTTGAGACTGGAGGGAAAGGAAGAGAGGCTTTGAAAGGCGGTTGAAGATGGGAGCTCTACGCAACTGTGTACCCTCAGGGTGGAGTGGTTGCTGGTGACTATTTTAGCTGGCCTGTGTGTGTGTGTGTGTGTGTGTGTGTGTATGCTCATGTATACTCTTATGGGTCTAAGGAGTTCAACATTTCACCGGCGTAGCAAGACCGTCTCCCAAGTGTCTTCTCCAAAGCACCGAACCACTAAGCGGCTCCATAATCGATATCTGATTATCAGTCAACAGCATAGGGGATAGAACCACACATCCAAATCAATATCAATTTCCTTTATGGAAGAGCTCCTCCTGTATGCACTCAAGTACATATATACCCTAGGAAAGGAGGTTCCAGTTGGCTGTCCACACATAGGAAGTGAGATTCATGACTGATTATTTGCCGGTCCAAATGACCTTTAGCACTTTGTTAGTGATTGGCTTTCTGACCTTTTGAACCCCCCCCCCCATCATACATTATAATGGCCATGTTGCTGCATAGTTGTAGGTCATTGGCTGTCGAGAAAATGATGAGACCTGTTTATAGAAGGATAGGGTTAGTTTGATTGATCACTGTATTCCGATTGGTTCTTGGTACAGTGCTTTGGGCAGTTACTGGTGAGGGTGAAAAATGTCTTGACCTTTTTGTTTTGTCTCTTGAACCTATAGTTGAAACAGGGCCATGTTTTGTTCATGTGATTAACTTCACAGCTTGTTTTGCCCTTCCAAGAATCCCAAATTAGAACACACTGTGAATGTGGTTTTGTTAGACATGAAAATGTTACGCTTTGGGCTTTTAGATCGTCAGAGGATAAACGTGGTTATGCCAAACCTCTACTCTTTGCCTCGAAACAAATCACACTGTACCGCACTTTCAGATGTTGAGGAAAGTATTGCATGGTTCTCAGAGGGTTTGTCATATGAATACGGTCCTGCGTAGACAGGCTTTTTCTTGTCACTGTGATGCAACGCCGCAATGTCACTGACTAATCAAACGGTACAGATCCATCCGGACCATCGATCTGTCTTTTTCTCTCTCTCTCTTCACCCATCCATCTATTCATCTTTCTACCTGCCCCATCAATCCTGATTCATCAGCCGTGTGTGTGTGTGTGTGTGTGTGTGTGTGTGTGTGTGTGTGTGTGTGTGTGTGTGTGTGTGTGTGTGTGTGTGTTAGATAGGCTTGTTTATCGGTGTGTGTGAGCTTGTGCAGAGTGAGGCCCATAGAGGTGTTGTGTATCATTTCATTTTGATGGTCGTGCCCATTTCTCTATCGATTTTTGTTGTCTGCCTGTATGACTCCCTCTAGAGCTTAGGCAGGGCCGGGATCTCTGATTGGACCACTGGGGAGACATTTATCAGAACTCTGGAAGGAAAATAATACACAAACATTCACAGACTCCCAAACTCAGTTTTGGTGAGGTTGTTATGACAGCTACTGTAGCTTTGTACACACACACACACACACACACACACAGACACACACACACACACACACAGGAATCAGTGCTCTCATCTCCCAAACAGGGTGCTGTCTCTCTAACAGGAAGTGGTGCATTGGCGATAACCTCGGGCACAGGAAGTGACCTCGTTGGAGGTGGCCTGGGGGGAGAGGCTGGGAATTAGTCTGGAATGTAGGATTCTGATGGAAGTCAGATAGCTACAGTACAGTCCTGTCAGATACTCTGGTGCCTTGGTAAAGTGTGTGCATTTGTGTGTGACTGTGTGTTTGCTTGAGTTGTCAGGGAGTCGGGGAAGTCAGAGAAGAGATGGGAGAAAAAGAAAAGGAAGCAGAGAGCGAGAGGGCGAGAGAGAGAGAGAGAGAGAGACCACTCAAGAGATATGATGGGAGAGGAATGAGAGAGACCATGTACAATAGAGAAGTCTAAAAGAGATATGGGGTGAGCCAGTCAATGCCACACAATGAGAGAAAGAGAGGAAGCCAAGCAATGGTCTTTTAATGAGAACCTGAATAAGTAAAACATCCACAATAGAGATGGTTTCTCATCTAACTCAAGGCTACTTTCACCCTGCTTTATAACACAGTACATCAATGCATTACATCATATGGATGCTTTAACACTGGAGGTAACAGACATAGCGGCATAGAGAATTCATCCCCGACTGACATTCAGTCCACGGCAGTGAGTACAAAAAGCCGCTGCTCTTTACTGAACGCATATAATTAATGTTTGCTATCTGAAGAGAATAGGGTTGAATGTGGAGGAGGTGGTTTTGCTCCAGTTCTACAGTAACCTCGAACGGTGTCTTCGACTTAATGTTTCAGCAGTTGGCCAATAGAACTGGTGCTTTCCTTACAGGAAAACGGTGTTACGGGTTCAATTTAAGGACACCAACGGTGCTGCCGGAGACGGGTGGGAAACTGGGTGTTCTTTTGTTGTGTTTTAGTGTAGCTGCATGCAGGACCAGAAAAAAAAAAGGCGTACTTCATGATTGTGCCTTTTATACTGTAAACAGGATAGGTAGTGTAACGGTTTCTGTGTGTTCGGTCGCGTCTCTGGGAGAGGGAGTTTGTTTTCTCTGGTGTAACTGATACTGTACCGTGTTTGCCCAAAGCTTTACACTGGGCCCTGGTCTACTTAGTTTCACGGAGCGAGACAATAAACTCAGTGCGTTTTGGTTCGTCTCTCTCTCTCTCTCTCTCTCTCTCTCTCTCTCACTCTCTCTTCTCCACCACATTCTCCCTTTCTCTCTCTTTTTCTCCTTCCCTCTTTCTCCTCACTCGTTCTCTCCCTCGCTCGAGTCAACGCAGCAGAGTCTGTTTCACCTCTCATGAGCCACACTCTTGACTGTCTTGGCCTCTCTCTTGCCCCTCTTCTCTCTCTCCCTCCCTTTCTCTCCCTGGGATAGTTTTGTGAGACCACCTACTCTCTGTGTGTGTGTGTGTGTGTGTGTGTGTGTGTGTGTGTGTGTGTGTGTGTGTGTCTCAGTCTCTCTCTATTCGGCACTCCCCTGTCCTCTACCTCCACACAGTGATAACACGTGTAAGCTCCCTCTCTCTTTCTCTGCCTTTCCCTTTCCCTTTCTCCCTCCCTGTCTCATCCCTCCGCTGTAGTTCTCAGGGTTTTAGTGGATGCGGATCAGATCCCAGGTTCCCATTGAAGTTTCTCAGCCCTCTGTTCCACTCTGATCCAGCTAGGGAATTACAGGCAGATGTGCGTCAGCCCTCTAAGTCCCACACTACAGTGCCCCCCCCCCCCTCCCTCTCTCTCTCTCTCTCTCTCTCTCTCTCTCTTTTCTCTCCCTCTCTCACTCCTCTCTTACTATCTCTGTCACTTTCCCTCAATTATCTCTCTCTTTCACTATCCCTCCTCCCTCTTTCTGAATCTCTCACTCTCTCTCTCTGCCTGAGGGTTAATAGCTCTACATTCTTACCTCTGTATTGGTTCTAATCCTCTTAGCTGTAGTAATGTAGCCTAACTTTTACCTCCTGCCATGTGGGTGTGTATGTGTGCGCGTTAGTGCGTGCGTGTGTGTCTGTGCGTGCGTGTGGTGTGCGTGTGTGTGTGTTAGTCTTTTGTCTTGTCACTCACATGCATTCAGTGAGTGCGTCAAACCCAGGGAAAGTCATAATCGTCCAACACAAACCCACGACAATGGCCCACGGCTTATTGTCATTGGATCCCCCAGCTGTTGTTGGAATTGTTCCTCTCTCTTGTTGGACCAGCTCATTTCCCAGCGGTTAATCAACTTAGACTTAATTCTATAAAAAAACCCACACACACAGCGCATATTCATGTCTGCATGCATATAGTGCCTCATCAGAAATGCGGTTAAAATGAAAACTGCATATGTAAATATTCTAATTATGTAAGCGCACTTCAAAGACATGCCTTTATGAATATTCTGCATTGTATTATTGTGTTTTTTTCCCCCCTCTCCTGCCTGCTGTCTGATGTGTGGTTTATGATGCACACCACATGTCTGCCCTTCTGTTGTTGACTTTCTACACATATACACGCACGCACGCACGCACGCACAGATGTAGTTATGGGCCGAACGTATGGACTGAATTTCTCGCCTACAGTAAAAGACCTTTACTGAACCTCTGTTAGAACGATCATCAAAATAAAATTTGGGTTCGAGTCCAAAATAAAGATTTGGGTTTGAGTCCCAAACACCCGGGGGACAGGTATTCTGAGGCAAAGACAACTAAATTGCTGCTAATAACTGCACTCTGACTGGAAAATGATCCGTGACTTTTATTATTTTTTATGTCTTTTATGCTTTTTATTTATTTTATGTAAAGCGCTTTGAATTGCCTCCGTGTATGAAATGTGCAATATAAATAAACTTGCCTTGCCTTAGGCCCCGACGCCGGTCCTTTGGCATCTCTCTTAGGGACAGAGTAGAGTTTCATGGTTACTCAGATGCAGTATTTCTCACACTATCGTACCGGCTTGGGACCGTCATGAATGTGAGCACCAAACTGCACAGTACAAGTAGAATTTTCAGGAGTAGACTAGAGGAGGCTGGTGGAGGTAGAAATCAGGACGGGCTCACTGCAATGCGTGTTTGATACCATTTCTCAGTCTATTTCATCCATTGCAGTGAGCCCATCCTCCGATTTTTCTACCTCCAACAGCCTCCCCTGAAGTAGATTAACCTAGCTCAGTGCTTTCTTCCTACGTTTTTGGGGGTCAGACAGGTAGAAAGTTCTGCTAGTAAAGGGCTGCCTGCACTGCCTTCAGCTCTTTCATCTCTCTCTCTCTCTCTTTTCTCAACATTTTTTTTTTCTATCCCCTTTCTTTCTTTCTTTCTTTCTCTTCTTTCTCTTTTCTCTTCTTTCTTCTCTCCTGACTTGCATGTGTCTTTTTCTCTCTTTTTGTATGTCCACTTGCTGCCACCTTCCCCCTCCTCTCTGCCTCTTTTTTCTCTCAAC
>NC_139671.1:16295012-16312512 GCF_951799395.1 Argentina silus | reverse complement strand
GAGATCAAGGTTTCTCAGTTTGTAAGCCTTAACTAGTACTAGAGGGCAGATGAATAGAGATGAATAGAACCACGAAAGAAAGGCTGGAAAGTTCTATAAAGATACAAGACAGAGAGTTAGATAGGTCATGTACCCGCGTCTGCATATTCACAAGAGCGCCATTTATTGTTTTCGCACATTCTGTATTTCAGTGTACTGTTTGTCTATGGGAGACGGGCAGTGCTGTGTGTGTAGGTAGGTGTGTGTGTGTGTGTGTGTAGGTGTGTGTGTGCATGTGCTGTGGATCTATTATTTAAGGTCCATTATGTCGTAATTGCAGTACAAGTCTAATTAGAGCAACAGAGAGAGCAGCTATGGGACTTTGCTGTACATAATGTTCAGATGCATTACAACCAGTGGAGGATGTCAAAACAAAGCTGTGAAGATTATAGTACACAAACACAGGCTAACAATACACACACACACACACACACACACACTGTATAACCACACGCATTTATACAGAACAGTATTCACATCACGATCTCTTGTCAGAGTAAAGCATTGAAGAAACACACACACAGACACACACACACACTCACTCACACTCACTCACACCGAGAATTAGCCTTGGCTGCTCTCCAGAGAGGAGAATCTCACCGTAGCGTCCGCCCTCTTGTTTCCTGGTCTTAAAGCTGTCCACATGTTGAAGCGAGGCTCTCGTAACTTAGCTTGACGTGTGGGCGGATCTCTCTCTCTGACCGTGGTTGAACCGTGTTCTAACTGCGTTCCAGGGCTCACCTGGAGGCGAGTGCAGAGCGTTGGAGCAGGCTGCTGTCCCTGCTGGAGGAGCTGTGGAGGTGGATCTGTCAGAAGGACGAGGACCTGGCCAAGCAGATGCCCATCGGAGGAGATGTGCCCACCCTCCTGCAACAGCAGCATCACTGCATGGTCAGTACCGCAACCGTGGTCAACACAACCACAACCACAGCCAGCCACCACCCCGTCAATAAAACACTGTGATTTCTGGAACCATATTCTATCAAAAACACTGCACGGACAGTACCATAACCATTACTTTACACAAACAGCAGTTTGTGATTACTTTGCATAAACAGCAGCTTGTGGGAGTGCATGTAATTACCCTCAAATATGATCCAGCCCGCGGTAGTGTTGACGCCTGGCTGTTTGAATGCAGATGCTGGCTTCAACTGCTGCGGGTGTTGCTGTTGACACTGTAAAGTGTTTCTTTGGCCCTTTCTCCATTTCATTCAGAAGGCTGTTATTACATTCACACAAACGCCTGGAGAGAGTGTAATATTGTGTGTGTGTGTGTGTGTGTGTGTGTGTGTGTGTGTGTGTATGTGTGCGCACAGATTTTTATTATAGATAGAAAGTGTTTTGTGAGAGGGTGTGTGTGTTTGTATGTCTGAGTGCATGCGTGTGTGTACAGAAGTCATGGATAGAAAGTGTGTGAGTTAGTGACCAGAGGCTGTGTGTGTGTGTGTGTGTGTGGGCATTTTCTTCCACCTTAATCTCTCCACTGAGGGGTATTAGGGCTTGCCTGTAGGAGACCTTGAGGTGAGGTTTAGAGTCACTCTCAATGCTGATGGGAGAGTGGAGAGAGGAGCCTATCTGAGTCAGACAGGAGGGAGAAGAAGAGAACGTGGACACGATGGAGCAGTCCTCATGCATTAGTCCGGTTCCCTTCCTTTATTCATCACCGTCTCTCAACCTCTCGGTCCCGCTCTCCCTCCATTTCTGCCTCTCTTTCTCCCTCATTCTCTTTTACTCTCCCCTATCTTTCTCGTCTGTCTCTCTCTTTCTGTCTCCCCTCCTCCTGCTTCTTCCTCCTCCCCTCCCCTTTCTTTCTCTATCCACTCTCACTCTCTTTATCCCTTGCCCTCTCTCTCTCTCTCTCTCTCTCTCTCGCTCGCTCTTTCTGGCTTTCAGGAACTCAGAGACTTAGTGAATAATAGAACAGAGGAGTTGAAAGTGGATGGGGATCACTTTTCATTTTGACTGTGGGTTTCTTTTCCGTTCCTCTCCTCTGTATTCTTAATAGATTTGGCTTTGAGTTCTCCCCCCCCCCCCCTGGAAGAGACTGAGGGGCAGAGCAGCACAAAGCCCCGGTCCTTTGAACATGCCACGGTCTACGGTCCATTACGCATGCACACGCACATGCACACACGCGCACACACACACGCACACTGACTATCTGGACTGTCAGGATGATGTGAAATTCATGAATATATATATTCATGAATTTATGGAAATATATATGAGAGATGGAGTGGCAGGCTAATAGGAGTAGCCTCGCTAGCTGGATGCTAAAAGATAAAAGGGCTTGGCTAAGCTATTTACGGTGCCCTGCGCTAAGTAATGGGACAGTGACGCATTTGACTTCTGTTGGCTCTATACTAAACAGAGGATTGGATTTGAAATCAAACAGTTATTATGAGGTTAGTAGTAGAGGTGCTCCACATATTGGTTTCACTGTTTAGAAACAGTTCAATTTCAGGGCACCATAAGTAATGGGACAGATTTGTATCATATCCAAATGAATTTAGTATTTGGTCGACAATCCTTTGCATGCAATAGCTGCCTGAAGGCTGCAACCCATTGACCCCCCGCTGTTTTAAATGTCAAAAATGTAAATGTAATGTAAATTTATTTTAGAGAAAAGGAGAAGGAAAGATGGGAGGGTCATATGAAAGAAGAAAAAAGGAAGAAAACAGTGGCCTGAAAAACCAAGAGGAGAGAGTGATGGAGGGAGGGGTGAATTTGCTGGAGAGATCTGCTGGGGCGGAGAGGAAGAGAAATGAGGTAGAGAGAGAGAGAGATTGAGAAGAAAAGCGAGGGAGGGTGAAAATGAGTAGGGAATGAGAGAACTTGAGATGATAAATAAAAAACAATGATTGATATTTTATTTATATTTTAACAATATATATATATATTTTATGAGGATGTACCAATCATTATACTGCCAAAGTCAAATAAATCTGCTCTGTCTTGGTTGGCATGAATAGAGTTATTTGTTTTACAGATTTATTGGGAACAAATGAAAGAGAGAATAGGAGAGGTTTCATTATGACAGAGAAAGGACTTGCCTGAGACCGCTTCTCTCCTCCAGTGTATCGATTGTGTCTGTGTTTTTGTCTGCTGATATGGCCATAATAGGTTTTATTAATCACACATTCAATTATCCAATAAAAGGCCTCCTTTAGCGTGGCACTGATTAAACTCATCAATCTGCTTTATTAAATTAACGGCTTTTAGAGAGAGGGGGAATGGGAGAAAGGGAGGGAGGGAGGGAGGGTGGGAGGATAGGAGAGCGCTTGTGGCCACTTATAATCACTCTCTTTACTTTTATCTGTCAGCAACAGTTGTCTTTTTGAATGGTGAATATTTGAATAGAACCATTAAGTATTTTAGACGAGGGGAATTGTTGATTACAGTTGAAAATCAGAACAAAGAAAGGAGGTTTTTGCTCAGTGTTTAATAGTTTAATCCACTCATTTTGATGGGAGCTTGAGTTTTAAAAGTGTTTTGCCAACATTAGTGCCAGTTCAGCAGCTAAGCCAAGCTAACATATTTACACAGCCCATGCTAAGCTAATTTAATCACACAGCCCAAAGTTAAAGCTAATATAATCAAAATGGCTACACTAAGCTACTTTAATCATTCTGTCCGTATGATTGATTAGCACCATTTGTACCTGGATGGGCAGGTCGTAAAGTAAAATGAAATGAATTAAACTGCTGCGTCAGCCCAAGCTTATCTTCCTGAAAGAGAGAGAGAGTGAGAGACTCAGACTCGCTTTGAATAATTACGGTACCTATCATTGACTAACTTTTAATTTGTTTCTCCTCTTTTCTCCTTGTTCACTTTGAAAACTCTGTTCGGCGGACAGCCGTTTCGGCAGTGTCTTCATGTTGTAGTAGGGGCCCGGTGAACTTTATCATCCTCTATTGTGTTTGTTGGCTTTCAGTTTGTTTTACTTAGGCAGGCCAAGTCTCAAGTTTCATGTTTAACATTTTGCAGAACTTTTTTTCTTTCTATGAGAGGCTGAGACTTGGCTTGAGGTTGAAAGGTAGGGAAATCCAACTCATATAGCCTTTGGGAGTTTGAACAGGTGCCAACAACTAGCTGTTAGCCTATCCCAAGCTAACCAGCAGTAGGCTTTTTAGCTACTGTGTCTTCCTTAGCTAGCAAGTTAGCCTGTTAGTGCTTCAAGTTACACTGACTCCTACTTGAACCTCACACCGCCTGCTCTGTCCCCTGTGGACTCGTAAAATCTAATTTGGCTCGAAAGGCAGCAGTTAAAAACAGCCCTTACCCAAAACAGACGTCTTCCCCCCCCCCCCCTTTTTTTTCTTTCTTTTTTTGTTACACTGGAAGAAAACAAAATGAGTCAGCACAACAATAGCGGATTGTTTCAAAAACCTCTGGAGGAGCTGAGGCACTGCTACAGCAATGCTGTTTAGATGCAGATAGAGCCGGGTCACTAGGCTGCCTATTACCGTATATGAAGGTGATGAGGAGGATGGTAGAGAAAGAGGGTAGAGAAAGAAAGAGAATCAGGAGTGACAGCTTCAGGTAGGTCTAAAAATAGGCCTCTCCTCTCTGTTGTGTTGTGACGCTATCGTCCCTTCATATCTCGTCAATGGGGCACCGGGCAATAGGACTGCTGTATACACACACACACACACACACACACAGACACACACACACACACACACAGACACACACACACACACACTCAACCAAGGTCATGATTCAAAGCTACAAGACACACTCCAGGCTCGTATGGTATTGATGTTTTGAAGTGCTGTCTGGGGTTGTTTTTGTCTCGTACTGAACAACACCGCTTGTTCAGGCCTGAGACACTCCAATGGTCAATGTCAGTCCCGAAAAAACACCACAACCAATACTGTAGGAATAAGAAGAGGGCAGGAGGACATATCTTGCCAACCGTCAAGTGATGTTTTCCGGCATTTTCTATTCCAACCTGTTTTTCTTTTTATTCTTCTTCTGGTAGATAGTAATCTCTTATCACCTCTCGGCGAACTGGGGATTTGCTCCAAAGAAAAGTTGTTTTTGTTTTCTCCGAACAAGGGTACATCAGCATGCGTTGAATGTTTGCTGCTTTGAGTGTTTTTTTTTGTGGGTGGTATCAGGGGCTTTTTTTCTACATGAGACAGTTATTCTGTGAACTTCCACTGTTGAGATTCTCTTTTATGGTGTTGTCTTTTTGAAGTTCCTGGTTACCACGGGGGAGGGTTTGACGGGGGACAGCGACAGCCCGGCGATGACAGTGGGTGACACTGAGAGTTGCCATGGAGACGTACCTCGGCCTGGCCTCCCTTCCACGACTCCTCATTGTGGCGGCCGGAAAGATGTTCTGAAGACAGACTATTTATACTCCTACATCTGATGCTCATGTGATCTCCTTGTCCTTCTAATTCTTTCTTTTGTTTTTGTCTCTCAGTCCTCCTACTCTTCCTCCCCCTCTCTCACTCTCTTTGCCCCTCTCATCTCCTTCTCTCCTTCTGTTTTCTCTCTCCCCGCTGCCGTGTCTTTTCTTTCTCCTTTCTCTCTCACCGTCGGCAACCCCCCCCCTCTAAAGCTGTCTACCTATCGCAATGTCCCCAAATAAGCAGGGGAAAAAAATCAATGGAGCGGACCAAACCGCTCATTAGCGGGGGTGATTTAATTTGAGTTCTGTTGAAGAGTAATTTCCAGTGTGATGGTTCATTTATTTCTGAGGTGGTGATGGAGAGTGTTGAATAGGGGGGGATTAGGCCTGTGGTTTTTGCGATGATATTTTCCCCAAATTACAGGGCATGAAAGATATTTATAGAAAATACCCTCTCAAGTTCATTTCATTCGATGAAGTATCCTCAAATATGATCAACTGTCAGCCCCCCCCCCCACCCCACCCCGCCGCCGCCAAATTCTGCACCTCATTTTACCTCATCTCATCTCATCGTCTGATAAGCGAAAGCCTTTATAAAAGCGAGACTCCCAATCTAATCGAGCCCCCCCCCCCCCGCCCCTCCTATCGTCTCACACTACATCGTCCTCTCACAAAGCAATCACACACTCCGATAGGCATCAGAGTCCCCCAGAGGTCCCGCTTATATTAAAACAAGAATAATTACCGCAGTACATGTAGTCCTCATTTCCACCCTCATATCGGCGGCTGCCTTTATTGGCTGTTGTTGTGGTCATGGGCGCTACTGCCGCCAGCAAAGAAAGTGGTTTAGAAAGTGACCCCTACTGTGGCCCTTGCTGGACCTACTGTACTAGCGCTTTAGAGTGTGTGTGTCTGTGTGTGTGTCTGTGTCTGTGTGTGTGAGAAGTAGGGTGTTTTGGTGGTACCGAGTCCTCTGATGATGCCTTCAGGGCTGCTGACGTGTTGTGAGTGCTGCTCACCAAGCCACGAGCTTTATTCTGGATCGCTCAGCTTAATTTCACCATGACCTCAGGGAAATGTCTCATTTGACCTGCCGTACCCGCCTTCGATCGCTGCTTTGTTTTCTTTTCGCTTGCTCACTCATGCTCTCTCTCTTTCTCTGTCTCTCTCTCTGTCTCACTCTGTCTCTCGCTCTTCATTTGTTCTCTCTCGTTCTCGCGTGTGTGTGCTTGAACCTACTTGCCGATCGAAAACGTCACGTTTTAGAAATGAAAGGCTGTGTTGATTAAAGTGAAATTGGACTGTTTGACTCGTTTGATATGGAGATGATGATATTTCTATGGGGGATAGCGATCTGAACGGAGGGGAGAAAACAGGGTTTACGGAGAGTTCACCCACGTGCGTGCGACTGGGACATCACAGCGCTCGCTCCAACACAGATACCCAGAGACAGGCTGGTGAGAACAGAGGCCGTTTGGAGAAGCAGAGGAGATCATTAAAGCAATTCTGATCTAATTTTCAGCACTTTATGCGGTGGCCCTACCTTTAGTGTTGGAGCTACAGTATTGGATAATAGTTGTGTGCATTTTCTTTTTAAAACAATTTTTTTTTGGGGGGGGGGGACCCTTTTTCAGATGGGGCGTAACATATGAACATTTTCTTTTTTCCATAGCTGAAGATAAGTCACTTCCATGACATGGCAGCTGTGACAACTCATACGACCCCATGACCTCAAAGGTATACCTTGACCTCAAAGGCATTGTGTGATGAACCAGTCCCTCTGTGCGTTTCCCCACAGGCCTTGCGGTCGGAGCTGAAGGACCGCGAGCACGTGGTGGCCAGCGCCTTGGACCAGGCGTGCATGTTCCTGGCCGACCAGCCAATCGAGGGGCCCGGAGAACCACGCAAGAACCTGCAGCCCAAGACTGGTGAGTCATCCATCAGTGTGTACTGCATTCCCAGGCCAAATTTTGAAGTCTGTAGAAAAACACCTTGAATTAGCAAGGTGCTGGCTGATTGAAATTGGCTGGTTGATTGAATGTTAGCTTAGTTGTGCATACACAGGGCTCCCCCAGGACCAGGTTTAGGGGGAACCCTGTGTCATAGGGGTCGTGTAATGTGAGGGTCCCTCATCCTTGAGCACTTAAAATGTAGTGTGTGTTTCGAGTCTCTGAATACATCAGAAGGCTTAATATGCACCCAAACCTCATTAGCCATTCTATCTCCAGGCTTTTTCTAGCCCAATCGGATGAAATGGTGAAGTGTCGGTCACGTCAGCACATTTCCTCATAAAAAGTGTGTTTGAGTTTTAATAATTGATAAGGCCCCCCTGTATGTGTATGTGTGTGTGTGAGATCTTTGATGTAGTTATCAAAGGGGGCTTCTCCCGTCACATCAGTAGATATAGGAACTGATCCGAGACCTTCGATGGCTTGTGTGTGTGTGTGTGTGTGTGTGTGTGTGTGTGTGTGTGTGTGTGTGTGTGTGTGTGTGTGTGTGTGTGTGTCACTTCTGTGTCCTCTTGGTTGGCTCTGTGGGGGATCCTCTCCTCCTCTCCTGCTGACTCAGACCATGTGATCATTATTATCAATGCTGGACAGCTCCCACACTGTTTCTGTCTGCAGCCGTGTGGCTATCTCTGCCTTGCAGACAGACAGCCCCTAGTCGTGTGTGTGTGTGTGGTGTGTGCTTGAGCGACTGGCTGAGTGTGTGTGTGTATGTGTGTGTATGTGTGTGTATGTGTGTGTATGTGTGTGTATGTGTGTGTGTGTGTGTGTGTGTGTGTGTGTGTGTGTGTGTGTGTGTGTGTGTGTGTGTGTGTGGGTTCGGCTGTTTGTGTGTCTACAGTATGTGTATGTGTACGTCAGGACTGGGGCCTTCTGAGGGTAGATTTAATACCCCGATAACATGATTCCCTTCCCCCTCCTCTCTTCTTCTCTCCCCCTCCCTACCTCAGACCTCACCCCAGAGGAGAAGGCGCGGGGCATGGCGCGGGCCATCCGCAAGCAGACAGCGGAGGTGCGTGAGCGGTGGGACCGTCTGCAGGGGCACGTGGGCGGCTGGCACAGCCAGGTGGAGCGGGCCCTGGAGAGGCTGACGGAGCTGCAGAGCTCCATGGACCAGCTGGACATGCGGCTGGCCAGGGCAGAGGAGCCCAAGGCTGGGTGGCAACCCGTTGGAGACCTACTGATCGACTCGCTCCAGGACCATATAGAAAAGACCATGGTGAGGGAGGGAGGGAGGGAGAGGGGTGGAAGAGAGGGAGGGGGGGAGGAGAAGGAGGGATGGAGGGAGAAATTAAGGGAGAGAGAGGGAGGGAGGGAGGGTTGCTGGTTTTAAATAGGGTAAAATCCCTCAGGCAGCTTCCCTCTACTAAAAGAGAATCTGAGGGCATCCATAATAAAAGACCATAAAAGACCCTGCTGGGATCAGTAAGCTGAATTAAACCTGTCTAAAAATGAGGAGAAGAAAAGCCTCGTCATCATTACCGGCTTACTGTCAGCACTGTGACGCGGCGGTAGTTTGTACAGTTTGTAGTTTGTAGTTTGTATAGTTTGTAGTTTGTAGTTTGTACAGTTTGTAGTTTGTATATACATAGAGTCTATTTCTATGTATTTCTATGTCTGTCGTGCTGTGGTGTACACCTGCTAACTGTGTGCGTGTGCGTGCGTGTGTGTGCATGTATGCGGGTTTGTGTGTGTGTGTGTGTGTGTGCGTGTTTGTGTGTGTGTGCGTGCGTGCGTGTGCATTCCCCCCAGGCCTTTAAGGAGGAGATCGCCCCCTTGAGGCAGGACGTGCGGGTGGTGAACGAGCTCTCCGGTGAGCTGACCCCTCTGGACGTCCAGCTGTCCTCAACGTCCTCCAGACAGCTGGACGATCTCAACATGCGCTGGAAACTCCTACAGGTGGGAAATGAGTGTCACACCTAACCCCCCCCCCCCCCACACACACACACCTATCTAAGAGTTATCATACTTGGAATAGGTGTCTCGGGTATAAGCTCCCAGCCTTTATGAGCTGAACGACTATCAGTGTCATGCCTAAAACCTTCCCCCCCTTTCGTAAGTTATGAAACTTGGTAATCGGTGTCACGGGTAACACTTTTTATGAGCTGTCAGACCACGACTTGCTACTATTCTCACCCACTTTAGTCTTACCTCTGCCTGGCTGTTCATTCTCTTGCTGTTTCTCTCTCTCTCTCGCTCTCTCTCTCTCTCTCTCTCTGTTTCTGTCTCTGTCACCATTTATTTGTGTCTGTGCTAATGCATTTCTGTCGATCTCTCTAACTTCTTGTTAGAGACTGTTATATTTGGAACTGTCTGTGTTGTGTTTGTCTGTTTCTCTCTCTCTCTCCCTTCCCCTCCTTTCTGTCCCTCCCTGTCTATTTCTGGAGACTCACACGCACACACACTCTTTTTTCGAGCTGCTAGACACACAAGGGATATAGAGGTGGCCCTTCCATTATCTACCTGTCTCGACAGTGTCATAATAAGTTCTGTCACGCCACATCAATGGCCGTTAAGTCACAGTGAAGCAGTGACACACACCCCCACCCCCGTTTGATCACTTGGTGTAACCCCATCTGGGACTCTCTGTGTTTTTGGGTCGGGCATGTTTCAGCCCTAGGGGGAGATTCGCAGATGTGTCTTATATCATCATGGTTGTTTGTGTGCGAGCGTGTGTGTGAGCGTGTGTGCGTGTCAGATCTACATTTCCTTCAGATGCGTCTTCCATCTCTGTGTGTCTGGTGTCTTTGCTGAAGGTCTCAGTGAGAGTCTGGGCTCTGGCTAGGATCACCAATACAACCCTGACGGTGTTGTCACTTCTCTGTTTGGACCAGACTGGTGATAGTGTGTGTGTGTGTGTGTGTGTGTGTGTGGGTGTGTGTGTGTGTGATACAAAGACAGATAAACTTTCTGAACACATTCTGTAGATGTAGAAAGAGAGAGAGAGAGGAGGGGAGAGACTGAGGAGAACAGAGGGATAGCTCTGGTAATAAAGACTATCTTTGAGACTCCATCTCACTCCTTGTGTCTAGTGTATCCTCCCCGTCTAGAAAACCCCTACTATATGTTTCGGCACTCTGGGGAGTTTTACCGGGGCAGAAATGAACTGTTGAGTTCGGCCATTTTGTGCCTATCTCTCCACACTGTGGGGAGGATGACCGTGTCACGCACAGAGAGACTGAGACAGAAGGTAACCGTAGAGTTCAGCCATTTTGTGCCTATCTCTCCACACTGTGGGGAGGATGACCGTGTCAGTGGCGCAGACAGGGTGGACACTCACTAATATTCTCCCAGACACACTGATGCTGGGTAATAACCTCAGGGTCACGTAGAACCCAGACACTCAGCACGACTGGTCAATACAGAGCTGGCGGGGGGCACAAGAGTGTGCGTGTGTGTGTGTGTGTATATGTGTGTGTGACAACCTGAGTAGTTCTGTCTTGGAGTTGAACTCTCTGACCAGAACTGGCACTGCTCCTTCGCTACGGGCTTTCCGCTTGGTTTGACAGAAGTGTGTGTGTGTGTGTGTGTGTTTCTAACCGTCCTCTCTCTCTCTCTTTGTGTTGTGCAGGTGGCTGTAGAGGAGAGACTGAAGCTCCTTCAGGAAGCCCACCGAGACTTTGGCCCCTCCTCCCAGCACTTCCTCTCCAGTGAGTAGCCAATCCCAAGGCTCGGTGTTCAGAGATGGATTATAGCTTTTGTTTTCCACTCTATTCTATATGTTCTATATATTTATCTATTCTCTCTCATGTAAATAGGTTTTGTGTATTGTTGCTGATGACAGGCTGTCCCCCCCTACTGCTTCCTTCTTTGTACTATATACTGTAGGACACACACACACACACACACACAAACAGTGGGCCATTTGCAGGCAAGGCACTTTACTGTTGAATAATTCAAGGGCTTAATTATGGCTCTGCCTTAACTTCCTCCACTCCCTCTCCTCTCAGACGAGAGTGGCCATTAACCAGGAGTGGAGGGAGGGGGAGATGGAGAGAGAGAGATGGGGAGAGAGAGAGAAGGCGGGGGAGAGAGATGCAGACAGACAGAGAGAGAGAGATGGAGAGAGAGAGAAGGCGGGGGAGAGAGAAGCAGACAGATAGAGAGGAGAGAAAGACAGAGAGAGAGAGAGAGAGGTAACGTGTAGAGACCATTAGATAGATAGACAGAAAATCTCAGTCTACCTCCCCTCCTCCTCCTCCTCCTCCTCCTCACCCCCTCCATCCATCTCCATTATCCTCATGATTATTCAGGAATGCGTGCGTTCGTCGTCCTGTCCTCCTCCAACCCCCCTCCATCTCCACCTGACTTGGCCCCGCTCGCAGTCAGACATCCGATCCAAAATGGACGCCGATGCGCCGGTGAGCGGATGGGGCGGGGAGGAAACTGATCCCCGGCTTGTGTCTACACAGTGCCTCAGCGTGCTTAAGAGGGACCGCCGAGAGCTCACGCTCTGTACCAGCTTTAGATACACCACCTCCTTCCTTCTCTTTCATCTTCCATAGCGATGATCCCCCCCATTCTCTCATACGATAGCTCATTTTCTCCTCGGGCGTCAATAACAAATCCGTCCCGTCTGTTTATTCATTCATCCGTCCGTCCAGCTGACGGGCAGGCTGTGTGTGTAGGGGAGAAGGGGAGGGAGAAGTTATCCGTCAAAAGCAAAAACTCCTGATGGCTTTTCTCCGCGAACGGCTTACGACAGCTCGTTAGGGGCTTATGGCATCACATTAGGCAGTTTTTATTCAAAGCGCCGTCAGTCTGGGCGCTTTGAAGATCGGCTCACGCGTCTGTTTCTCCGTTCTTCGGCCCTTTTTTTCTCGCACCCGAACAATAACACCGGAATAGAATACATTAACGGCGTGATTATAAAGGGGGTGACGAGCCACCTTTTCACAGACGTGGCCCGACGTCTTATAGTACAGTCCCCCCCCCCCGTCAAGAAGTAATGGCTGATACTTTTTTTTTTTTCAATTTCATGCACAGCGGGAATCGTATTTGTACAACAAGACCATAACATTCTAGAGACTATTAGTGGATATTTACTTGCAGAACCGTTCGACTCGAAAGACTCAAATGATTATTGCTCAGTAAATAACGTTGTGCTGTGTTGTTTTATTCATATGATGTTGTTCCCCTCTTTTCGTTCCCCCTGCAGCTTCTGTGCAGCTCCCGTGGCAGAGAGCGGTGTCCCAGAACAAGGTTCCCTACTACATCAGGTGAGTTACTAGGATTGGTTCCATGCTAGCTGGCAATTCAATTGCAGCACTTTCAACGTCTGTTTATTTTGTATTGGGTACATGGCGTATATTAGTAATGGTTTAAAGTTGTGTGTGTGCTTGTGTGTGCCTGTGTCTGTCTGCCTGTGTGTGTGTGTGTGTGTGTGTGTGTCTCTGTGTGAGCGTGAATCGGATATACATTTATAATCTGTCTCCGTATTAACTTCCTCTCTAGTTTAAAGGTTCGTCAGCTCAGACTCATATCCACAAGAATAATTTATTCTAATGAAGAGGTTTCCTTTCAGCAGTTGGCAAGTTCATTTACACAGCGAGCTCTCAGATTTTAATAATACCTGCGATAATGCTTAGGCGTCTCTGGATCCTCCTCCCGAGTGGCAATTTTACAGCTTAAGATAGGTGCCACTTTCCATATGCTAATGCATTCACAGGCAAGCTAGGCAGCAGACAATGGGTCTATTTAAAAGGTTGAGAACGACAGGGCTCTGGCCTGATAGCACTTAGGATAGCTTTTAGACTGGTACAAAGCACACTGGACACATAATGAGAGAGAGAGAGGGGGATGGAGGAAGGGAGATGGAGGAATGGAGTGAAACAGAGGGTGGAGGGAGGATAGGGAGAGGTAGAAGAAAGATGGGAGAGAGGGAGAGAGATGGGGGGTGGGGAGAAACTGAAAGGGCCGTATGAGGTGAAGGAGAGAGAGAGAGAGAAAGAGAAAGTTTGAAAGAGAGAGACATGGGAGTCACAGAGAGAGTGAGGGAGAAAGAGAGACATTCTCCTGAACACCTGCAATTTGTTTAGCCCTGGGGCTTTGTGCCGGAGGGGGATCAGAGATGAAAGGGAGCGGCTTGGAGCGCAGGCTTTTAACTTTGGAGTGTGTGTGTGTGTGTGATCACAGGTGTTGTCCCCTCACATGTCTACACACACACACACACACACACACACACACACCTGGCCATTTGTCCCCTGCTGTACGTTGCCACTGCTCCATGCACCGGGAGGGGTATGGCCACGGGCCGGGCCACTCTCTCATTCATGCCAAATTACCACCAAACTAGAGAGAAAAGAGACGGGATATCAGCCTGTTAAATTCCGTCCTTCAAAAACCCCCAGGACGGCGTGCGGCTTTCATGTTCTTTCAAAATGGAGGCCGCTGTGAGCCACAGAGCCCGCTGCCACTGTGTGTTTTTTCCGGAGATTAGACGAAGCCTTGTGACCCCCCCCCCCCCCCCCCCTCTCCCTCGGTACCTCCCACTCCCCCCACTCCCAGGGTGTGGAGTAAGTTCTAAAAACGCAGCCACAGGCTTCACAGGGGCTAATCGTAGGTCACTTACAGTGCAGTGACATTCTACTGACACCAGCATCAGACGGTGACACATTCATTTCGCTCCGCCATAACCCCCCCCTCCCTCCCTCCCATCGCTCCTTTCCCCCATTCCTTCACCCCCCACCCTCCCCCACCGACTGCACAAAAGCAGCCGATTAATCTGTGCTTTGCCACCCTCCGGGGGGGTTGTGACATGCTGGCAAATCAAAGTGGTACACACGGGTGCCACGCCACCCGCCTGGCGCCACCCCCGATGACCCTTGGCTGACCTCTGGTATTTCACCGGGCTGAGACGTCTAGAGGCCTGTCAGAGAGACATATTGGGCTGCCTTCAGCCAGCTTCTCATCATCACACACTGAGACTTCTCCCTGAGGTGTGTGTGTGTGTGTGTGTGTGTGCGTGTGTGTGCATGCGTACACCTGACTGTGTCCACCATAATGTCTTTTTGTGTTTGCGTCCACAGTGACTCATCTAATTAGTATAATTAAGTTGCAGAAATTCAAAGGACTCAATAAAAACGGTTTTGAAATACAGAGGAGCAGAGAGAAAAAATGATAAAAGCATCAAAGAGGGGGAGAGACAGAGAGAGAGAGGCGTTGGGAACATGTCAAGTGGAGAAAGCAGACACTGATCACTTGTCAGTTCTGGTTTGTGAATAAAATCCGGGCAGAAAGCCGTCACGAAAAATAAAAAGCAGCCGAAATCAACGCTGGGAGACAAGATTTATTCTTAACTCTATTTCCCCAAATATTTTAATACACATGTAATCAGTCATCTACTGCACATGAATATTCACGATGACTCCTCTGTGACAGAGACAAACTGTTCCTTTGGAGGGAAGATGCCGCGCTGCAGACTGTGACTAGCATGCCGATCGGCTTGTCTGGCGAGGTTGATGGGGCACTGCCACCCCAGGCTCACAGCAAATGGTTCCCCTACCTGAAAATATTCCATGGCCCTGCTACCACGTTGGCATCAGTTAGTGTTGGGTGACGATTCTGAGATTTCCATGGACCCTTGCGTTTAAGGCCTTTGTGACATGTCCATAACATTAGACTTCCGTTGCATACTGTTAATACATGCTTGTATTATTCCACTATTGTACCGGGATGGAAATACTGAAAGGCAACGGCAGGAGAAACAGACATAGATGTCCTATTGTTTCTTCAATGGAAGCAGTACATGTACCAGTAGAGGCAGGTGGAGGACGGGCTCGTGGTAACGCATGGAACGGAACAGGGAATGGCATCAAATACATGTGTTTGATACCATTCCTCATTCCGTTCCATGCATTACAACGAGCCCGGCCTCCGATTTCTGCCTCCACCAGCTTCCCCTGACATGTGCAGTAGGTGTGATTAGGTACCTTACCGTATTCCCTCTTTGAGTTGGCAGAGAGCCTAGAGATGTGAAAACGACCCATCCATTACCACCTTTGATCGTTCGCTCTGGTCTCTGATGTGGAGGAAGTAGCCAAGCCACACAGGAAATGCCAGAGGAAGTGGTCATTATTTTTGATGATTTTAAATGCCTGCTCGCCTCTGATGTTCTCGCTAGCTCCTTGCCTACTGGCTAGAATGTCGTTAATGGCAATTTTAAGCAACCGATTCGTTACAAAGAATTTTTCCGGTGTTTTGGCGGTATTCCGTTCCATAGTCCTGTTTTTAATGATGTTTACTCTGAGATGTCATTAAACAGTGTTTACTGGGAAATGTCAAGTGCGTCCTCCAAACCGTATTCTATCTTCAGGCACACTCTGCACTCCCCCTCACATTTGAGGAGGACTGAGAAGCACTCAACTCAGAGGAACTTGACGGTACACAGGGTTCCTGAGCTCTTTATGCTGGAGCAGAAGGTTCTCAAACCTTTTTGGCAACACCACTGCTTGATCTCAGGCCATGCAACGCATTATAATGATTATAATCCCAAGTTTATTCGAAACTCCTAAAATATGCTTTCATTCGATGGATTTGAATCCCAAATATAGTATATATGTATAAACTACAGTAGTCTACAGATGCAATACGTAGAGATTGTATGCAGTATAAAACTGTTTGTATCTTTTTTTTTGTTGTATCAAATCATAGACGTCAGTTAGATTTTCCTCCAGCCCCAAGTTTGGGAAGCTTTGACCTGGAGCTCTTCCACAGCGTAGCGTCCATGTTGGTGCCAAACGGTCCATAACAGTGGCATTCCAATGAGTGTTGGGTGCCAAAATGGCACTCATTCGATTTCTCAAACCAAGTTCGCTGAACTCTTTCTGCATGGGTTCTGGTTTGGCCAACGCAGATGAGTCCCTTCGGTCGTTAGCTTGACTGCATAGCAGAATCTTTTCTCGTTGTTAAGGAGGGTGGGGGGGGGGCTTTCATCTCACAGCCCTGCGTGGGGTCTTCAAATCAAGGAGGTTCTGAAACATTGCCATGAAACGATTTCTCTTACCCACTGTATATCCATGGCCTTAGGCTTTGTATGTGATCCTTGCATTCTTAAAAACTTCTATACCGGCATATGTACCACCGAGTAACGTATCATGTGCCAGCTTATCTTTGATGAGAGACGCTTAGATGATTCTTGGGGGGGGGGGGGGGGGGGGGGGAAACAGATTGGGGGAAACAACAACATGGAGGAATTGCTGGATCTGTCAACTGTGTCGTCCTCATTATAACATTCATGAGCGTTGGAGATCCGGGAGGGAGCGTAAGCCATTTGTTGGTTGACTCAGAATCCTGTGTTCTTGTGTTTATCCGTCGGCCCCGCTTTTGCTTGGCTTTAGTGTGTGTGTATTTTGGAAGACACAGGCAGGTTGCCAGATCACAGTCAACACTCCCTGTGTTTTATCTTTGAGACTAATGCTTGCCACTCTTTGATGTTCCCCCTCCTACACACACTGTGGAATGGCAACCGCTATTGTGTTTACCCTTCCTGCTTTTGGCAGGGACTATTGTCACTAGATAGTCATTATCACACCTCCAAGTGGTTGGTGTGTGTGTGTGTGTGCGTGCCTGCGTACGTACGTGTTGTGTGTGTATGCGTAAGCCTGATTGTGCCCACCGCGCTGTCTTTTGTTGTGTTTCGCGTCCACAGTGACTCATCTCATTTGTTTGTTCTTGTCTACGACTTCCGCTCAATCCTCAAACAGCGACAACACAAGGTGATGTAAATCCATTTCTGCTGGGTGTGCGTCTCCCAAAGCCCTCACTTGGACACAATACCGATCGTTGATTGAATCTGGCACCGTCTAGGGCAGCTAAAAAAAAGAAGGGAAAAACAGACCCCTTGAGCTCTCCGGGAATTTGCCATGCAAGAGTTGCAAACATGTCAGCCGTTTGCAGAGGATGATGAATAATGATGAACACCTGCTGATGGCATTTGTAGTCCAACTCTCCTGGGCTCACTGTCAGCACTCCATTACCCATCTACACTCTCAGCGGAGGTGCTCTCTGTCTTGCACAGCCATAACCGAATCACAGAGAAGAAGAAAAAACACTTGCATTCAGAACAGAACATCTAATTTTTCTCCTCTCTGCCCCT
>NC_139671.1:16285012-16292512 GCF_951799395.1 Argentina silus | reverse complement strand
TTATTAGTGAGATTTTGTGTTTTCCTTGGAACAAGTGTGTGTGTGTGTGTGTGTAGATTCTTGTTCTCTCTCTCTCTCTCTCTCTCTCTCTCTCTCTCTCTCTCTCTCTCTCTCTCTCACACACACAGGGCAAACATGCACGTGTGCGCACATGCACACACTCATGTGCGCACGTGTGCGTGTTTGCCCTGAAACGTGTGTGTGTGTGTGTGTGTGAGAGAGAGAGAGAGAGAACAAGAGTGTACATATTCTCCTCATCATATCCGCTTCACAGGCGTCCTGTTTTTTCTCCCGTGATCGCCTGCTCCGACGCACACACGCGCACACACACACACATACACACACACACACACACGTGCACACACACAGCAGGGCCTCCGTAAAAGCGGCTAATTAGGTTAAGTCTGTGCCGCGGGCCGCAGGAGAGTAAATTGGTTGGCCCGCCGCCCTGGTGTCACACCGGCATCTCTGGTGAGCTCATTTCCTGTCGGCGGGGGCCGGGCGGCGCGGAGCGGTTTGAGGCGCCTCTGAGATGAGTTTACCCACTGTCAACGCAGTTTACCTACCGTGGCGTTCCCCTCTGTGAATACACAAGTCTTAATCACCTGCGTCTGGGGAAACGAGGGATGACAGGAGAAAGGAGGGAGAGATAGAGGAGGAGGAGGAGGAGGAGGGTGGGGGGGGGGGGGGTAGAGAAGTGTGCCTTTAAGTAGAGTAGAATAAAGAGGGAGGGGGAGGGAGAGATGTGTAGAGTAGGAGGGGGGTTTGGGGGTTGGAGAAGGATGGGGTGAGGAGAAGCGGAAGAGGGGGATGAAAGAGGGCAGAAGAGGGGGATGAAAGAGGGCAGAAGAGAGGGTGAGTGACAGAGGAGGGAGAGTGGGGGAACAAACCCGCCTGCGGCCTCAAACAAACTGCAAGGATCAGCTTCCCCTCTCTACAGGATTAGCCAAAACACAGAACAACTCAATTACTCTCTCTCTCTCAGTGTGTGTGCGTGTGTGTGTGTGTGTCTGTCTACCTGCTAATTAGCCTTGTGTGATGGAATGTCCTCTTTTTTTTGGTGTGTGTGTGTGTGTTTTGTTGTGTTTAAGTTGTCTTTTAGTTTTCTTTACGTTGTCATCCCTGAGGGGTTTATTAGTCCTTACGGAGCAGTTTCTTCCCCCTCTTCTCTCTCTCTCTCTATGTTTGTGTGCGTCTGTGTGAGACTGAGAGTGTGTGTGTCTAGCTGCTAATTAGTCTTGTGTGATGGAACGTCCTCCTCTTCTTTTGGTGTGTGTGTGTGTGTGGGTGTGTGTGTGTGTGTGTTTTGTTGTGTTTACTTTTCCTTTTAGTTTTCTATAGGTTGTAATCCCCTCTTCTCTCTCCCTCTCTCTCTTTCTCTTTCTCTTTCTCTCTCTCTCTCTCTCTCTCTCCAGCCTCACCACTTCTCCTTGCGTCTGTAATGTCAAGGCTCAGCCGACCAATTAGAGCAGAGAACACTGTCATCAGGGTTTAGTTTAGAGACACTCACCATCACACAGTGTGTCTGTCTTTGTGTCTGTCTGTCTGTCTGGAACGCAACAACGACAACAGCAACAACAACAACAACGACACAAAGCCCTTTAATCATCCCTTTTCCTCTCCCTCTTGACTTGCTGCTTCTCTCTCTCTCTCTCACTCTCTCTCTCTCTCTCTGTTTTTCACTCTTTTTACTTGTGTTGCTTTCTACTGACTTTGTCGGACCGTATCTCATCTTCTCTTCTACTCTCAGTTCCTTTTGGTCTCTCTCTCTCCCTCAAGCTCTCTCTCTCTCTCTCACCCTCACATGTGTCTGAACCCTATCTTTTCTCCACTCCCCCTCCCCCCCCATACACACACACACACACACACACACACGCACACACACAAGAAAGTGTTTGGTTGACATGTCAATCAGTCTCCTGGTTTGAAGCAGATGTGTCTGGGAATCTGCTGTGACAGTTCCGGCAGCTCCTCTCCATAATTTAATGCTGCCATTGTGTGCTCGGTGAAAAGTTTAAAATTCTCTCTCTGTCTCTCTCTCTCTCTCTCTCTCGTTCTACTTCTCAACCCCCCCCCACCCCCCCCCCCCCCCTCCCTCTCTCTCTCTCTCTCTCTAGTGGATCTGTTGGATCTGAGTGTAGCCCAGAGCACCTTCGAGCAGCACAAGCTGACCCAGAACAGCCAGCTGCTGACGGTGCCAGACGTCATCAACTGCCTGACGTCCATCTACGACGGCCTGGAGCAGGAGCACAAGGACCTGGTCAACGTGCCGCTGTGTGTGGACATGTGTCTCAACTGGCTGCTCAACGTCTATGACACGTATGTGCACACACGCACGCACGCACACACACACACACACATTCAAATATACACACAAACATTCAAATATACACACACACACACACACACACAAACTTTCAAATATACACACACAAACACACACACACTCATTCACTCACTCACTCACTCACTCACCTAGTTCATGTGTACAGTAGACACACACAGATAGACATACAGACACACACACACACAAACGGTAGCCCTATATCACACATATGTCCTCACCCTCTGTGTGTGTGTGTGTGTGTGTGTGTGTGTGGGTGTGTGTGTGGCTACAGCGGTCGCAGTGGGAAGATCCGTGTCCTGTCCATGAAGATCGGATTGCTCTCGCTCTCCAAGGGGCATTTGGAGGAAAAATACAAATGTAAGTACAGTACTAACCAGTCACCAAGCGATTGGTAGAGCTGTGTTATCTTTGGATGGTCCCAGCAGGTGGTCTGTGTCTGGTGGCTGAAAGACAACAGGGGAGGAAGATTAGCTTTTGTCATTCACAAACACACACACACACACACACACACACACACACACACACACACACTCTGCAGTGAAATCATACACACTTGAACACACTAACACACACATACTCTGCAGTGAAATCATACACACTTGAACACACACACACACACACACACACACAAACACACAGACAGACACTCTGACATGAATTGAATTCTGTCAGCCCTATTGTGACAACTACATGCCAGTGCATCCCATAATGCCCTCCTCCAGGCTGTAATCCCAGCCGCATTACCAAGGGTGCTCAGTGTTAGGACCCATGGGCTGCCTAATTGGATGAGAGACCTCCCACTCGTTTTTTAATTTAATTTCGTTATTTGTCATTTCATCCCGGGAATGAAGGGATTAGGGAAAATGGATAGAGGGAGTGTGTTCTACTGTTTTAGAAATGGTACATGCTGTCCCCTGTGTGCTCTCTCTCTCTCCCTCCCCCTTCTCTCCCTTCCCCCCCTTTCCCCCTTTCCTCTCATTTTCCCTCTCCTTTCTCAAACTCTCTCCCTCTTTCTCTCTCATCCCCCTTTCTTTCGTTCTTCCATTCTCTCTCTTCTTTCTACCTCTCCCCTCCCCTCCCCTCCCTCCCCTCCCCTCTCCCTCCCTCTCTCATTCTACGAAGTCGGAGCAGAGTCCATCTCTGCGAGCCCATTCGTTCCACTGGCAATTTCTATTAGTCTCAAGAAGAGATCAAGCACGCTTGGGTGCGTCTCCCTCGTTTAGAGAGATACTGGGTGTCAGCCCCAGACAAGGATCCACATTCTCCAACAGTCATTTCCCCCGGCCCGGCCCGGTCCACCCCAGCAGACAAACCCCCCCCCCCCCCCCCGTCCTCTGAGTCATTTGACACCTAATTTTATACTTTGTGTATATCAATTCCATTGTAGTGTAGTCAGGCGAAGTCAGACTATAATGGCGAATTTTGGGGGACAGAATGGTTACGTGGTGTCTGGCGGATTTACGTAGCGGCGATGAAGGGGATTGGCGTGCGTGTCGATCGTGGTTGAAGGAGTGTGTCCTGCACGCGGTCCAGAGACAGGCGGTACCGGAGAGCTGTCGATGCTAGTCAAGATGATCTGGACGCAGCATCGCCCGTGCGTGCACGCCATTTAACACACGCAGTCACACACTCGCGCGCACACACACACACACACACACACACACACACACACATTGTGCACAAAATGCAAGCTGACATCAAGGAAAGATTGTGAAGTGGTGCGCGCGCACACACACACACACAAACGCCATCACTCCTCCAAATAACGAGAGCTGACATGAAAGGCAGTGTCTCACACTGAGATCAAAGTCATCTCCAGGCAGAACAGAACAGGGGACCACCTCTCTCTCACCTCTCTCTCTCTCCCTCGCTCTCTCTCTCTCTCTCTCTCTCTCACAGCCTATTTAAGTATTGCTGCTGACCATGTGCATCCCTTCATGGCCACAATTTACCCATCTTCCAATGGCTACTTCCAGCATGGTAACGCACCATGTCACAAAGCAAAGGTCGTCTCAAACTGGTTCCATGAACATGACAATGAGTTCAGTGTTCTACAGTGGCCTTCACAGTCACCGGATCTGAATCTAATACAACACCTTTGGGATGTGGTAGAACGGAAGCTTGAAAGTGCACCTGAAAAATCTGCAGGAATTGCGTGACTCAAGCATGTCATCATGGACCAGAATCTCAAATGAATGTTTCCAACATCTTGTGGAATCACAAGAAGAATAGAGGCTATTTTGAGAGCAAAGGGAGGCCCTACCCAGTATTAGTATCGTGTTCCTAATAAAGTGTTTGGTGTGTGTGTGTGTGTGTGTGTGTGTGTGTGTATAGCAGGGTTTAATGAGTAATGAATTGCTCCTGTGGTAGTCTGATGTGGGGGATAAGGATGAGAGAGGGAGAAGGAGAGTGGTATCCCCACACCACCACACACACTGCTGTTCCTCTGGGTTACGTTATGGCAGCACTGCTCACCGAGACTCCTCCACTGTACTCTACCTCCTCCCTAAGCTCTGAGATGCCGACCCACATGGATCTATTAATACGCACACACACGCACATACACACACACGCACGCACACACACACATTCTGTACAGTCACGCAGATACACAGTACTACAGTATATAAAAACTATGTTTTTTTCTATCGATCAGTTACTAAATTGTGTGTGGGAGAAACATATACACACACACACACACACACACACACAAATGAAGAGGTGTCCATTGGGCAAACACCGCATTGCATAACAGACCACCCTCTAATAATGTGGAGCTTTACACACACACACACTGACACACACATGCACCACCTGCTGATCCAGTGACAGTAAGAGTATCATTTCTCACTCCTCTCCTCTCTCTCCGCCCCCCGTTCAGACCTGTTCAGTCAGGTGGCGTCGCCGGGGGATACGTGTGACCAGAGACAGCTGGGGCTGCTGCTTCACGACGCCATCCAGATACCACGGCAACTAGGAGAGGTGGCCGCCTTCGGAGGGAGCAACATCGAGCCCAGCGTCAGGAGCTGCTTCCAGCATGTATGTACACACACACACACACACACACACTCTCTCACACACACACACACACACACACACACACACACACACTCTCACACACACACACACTCTCACACTCTCACACACACACACACACACACACACACACACAAACACACACACAAGCGCGCACACACACACAGGCACACACTCACACACACACACATACACACTCACTCACTCATACACTCACACACACAAGGGCACACACACACACACACACACACACTCACTTACTCACTCACTCACTCATACACACAACCACACACACAAGCGCACACACACTCACACACAAACAGTACCAGCGTTACTGCGAACATCGTAGACACACATTGTAACTGCCACTGACCAAGGATTACAGGCTCCCAAAAGTACATTAATCTCCTGTCGATACCCATGGCCAACCATGAACGTTCCCATGGTGTCTGGCTCCTGTCCTCTAGTATTTTACTGCGGCCACCCAAGCACTTTCCCTGAGTTTATGTCTGGACCGCGGCTCCCTTTTTTTTAACAGCGTTTTCATCCCCCTGGGTTCACATTTTCATTTTTCTCCTTTTTTTCCCCTGACTCATGTATTGTCAGTCATAAATTCCGGCAGCGGCATTAAATTAGGGAGCAATACATTTCTTCCCGTTTCCTTCGCTCCACCGCCTGAAATAGCTCCTGATGGAGTGTGGCTGACATTGGGAATGTCAAGCGGTGTTTAACGAGAGTGTTTATAAAACCTGGAGCTCTCTTCTCTCCTCATTATCGTCTGAACCTCCCTTCATCACTACTACGTCTTTCATCCCTTCTCTCTGTCTTTCTTTCTTTCTTTCTTTCTTTCTCTCTCTCTCTCTCTCGCACACACACACACGCAGGTATGCACACACACACGCACATACGCACACACACACACACCCCGCAGCACCATCACTGTTGCCCCACTTCACCTCCAGACATTGTTTTGGAATTGTTTGACACACACACACACACACTATTCTCCAACATCCCTGTGCCCATCTATCTTCAACCCCCCCTACCCCCACTCTTGACAGCCTGAATTCACCTTAGATTCATTGTTCTGACTGTTTTATGCCCCCACCCCCTTTCACCAACACCCCTCCCCCTCCTCTCCCTTTGACCTCCCAGTGTACTGGGAGCACTGCAGTCAACCAGTCCATTTGTTTTAATGGGTCTGTAATGAATGTGGTGGGGCCCATAAATACAGCCTATTTTACGGGCTCTCCCTCCATCCCTCCCTCTCTCCATCCCTCCATCCCTCCCTCTCTCCATCCCTGCCCCAAATGTAATTGATCTGTAAGTGCTGTAATTCTCCCCCCTAGACGACAGGGACGGGACAGGGGGAGGGAGGGAGGTGGGGAGGGGGGAGTGGAGGAGGATCAAAAGACAGATGGAGGAGGAGAAGATGGATGAAGGGAAGGAAGGAGAGACAGAGAAGATGTGGAAGAGGAGGTGCGAGTGTCTGCCCTCCCGCTCAGCGCCGTGTGTGTGTGTGTGTGTGTGTGTGTGTGTGTGTGTGTGTGTGTGTGTGTGTGTGTGTGTGTGTGTGTGTGTGTGTGTGTGATCTAAGGGCTGTATTATGTCAGTTTGACATTTAGCTCTGACAGAGACACCCAGCTAAAGGTCTCAAGAGTGGAGAAACGGTGTTCGCTTACCACTCCCACACACACACACACACACACACAGACTCAGTGTGTGGTGCTCTGGACAAGAGTCCCGGCGTTCCACCTCGGAATGTTTACCCGCCGACCTGTCTCAGTCGCCGTGGAAACAGAAAGGTCAGGTGTGGGCTGTGTTTTTGACAGCGTCCATCTTGCGGTGTAAACGGATCCGATGCCCGCTGTGTCAGTCAGCGTAGGGTGAAATTGGCCGTCACGCTGAGGTCTATGATTCATGTTCACCCATAATGGATTTGGGAAGAGGACCGATTCTTGATCTGTCAGTGTGGGCAACTTCTATCAGAAGTGTCGCGGTGTAATTCGTTCATGTTTTTGTTGTCGTTCGTATCGTCACACAGGGGACAGATTTACTCTCTTGCCTCGTTTCTTCTTCCGCCATGAGTCGTTTCTCTCTCTCTCTCTGTTTCTCTC
>NC_139671.1:16270012-16280012 GCF_951799395.1 Argentina silus | reverse complement strand
AAAAGATGAAGTACACATTAATATTGAAGCGCAGCAGATGCCACAGACTGTAAACCTGATTTTAAGAAGCTTAAGATCAATAGGAGAGTTTGGGAAAATGGCCGCCGAGGGACCGCAGAGCAGTCGTTTCACTAACATTGCCTTTCTCTCATATCCGTCCGACTGTTTATTTTATGTCCTCAATATTGCTTTCTCATTTTCTGCTCTGGGTTATAACTTTTTTTATTTGATTGGCGGCACAGTCCTTACAGTTCCCGCTGCTCGTGGTAATGAATGATACGATATGAGAAATGGTCGGAGAAGTATATTATTGCAGCACTTTGGTTCCTCTGAAGCCGATTATGAAGTTTGACAAGCGAGTTTGACAAGTATCTTGAGTGTGATTTTGTAGTCATGTCCAATTCTGTTCTCCATTACTCTACCCTACTGTACTCCAACTCAGCGTACACACAGACACACACACTCCAGTATTTTATTGTGGTGGTCTCTATCGTGGTTCTTCCTTCCCTCCCCTCCCTCCCTCTCCTGTGGTGGCGATATATAGTAGTTGTTTACTTGAGCTGACGCTTTAAATTCTCCAGATTAGTTAATAAACCATATGAACTCATTAGAGTCTGTTCATTTGCCCACAATCTGTCAACTCCGAAAAGTGTGTGTGTTTGTGTGTTTGTGTGTCTGTGGGTGTGTCTGTGTGTCTGTGTGTGTGGTTGGGTGTGTGTCTGTGGGTGTGTGTGTGTGTGTGTGTACACACGCGTGTGCATGTGCGTGTGTGTTGACGTTATACCTCCCTCGTGGGCCCTTGAATCCTCTGCAGAACAGTGTTTCTCAAGGTCAACCCGCTGCTGTAATTTGTCGTTTGCTTGCGAAGCAGAAAACACCACACTCTCTCTCTCTCTGAGAAAATGTGTTTGCTAATTAAGTCATTAACAAGATGCCCAGGTTTTACAGCACTCAAACACACTCTGACAAAACGGATGCACACACACACATCTGAAAAACTTTTCTCTCTCTCTCTCTCTCCCCCTCCATCTCTCTCCATCTCTCTTCATCTCGCTCTCTCTCTCTTCATCTCGCTCTCTCTCTCTTGTTCTCTCTCTCCATCTCTCTCTCTTGTTCTCTCTCTCTTCATCTCTCTCTCTCTCTCTTGTTCTCTCTCTCTCTCCCTCCATCTCTCTCTCTCTCTCTCGCTCTCTCATTCTCTCTCTCCCACCATCTCTCTCTCTCTCTCTCTCTCTCTCTCTCTCTCCATCTCTTTGTCTCATTCTCTCCATCTCTATCTCTCTCTCCCTCCTCCAGACCACTTCGGGCGAGGACATGCGTGACTTCACCAAGGTCTTGAAGAACAAGTTCCGCTCCAAGAAGTACTTTGCTAAGCACCCACGGCTAGGCTACCTACCGGTCCAGACGGTTCTAGAAGGGGACAACATGGAGACGTAAGTAGCTGACGTGTTAGAGATCTCTGTCTGTCCCGGCCTTTAATTTACTCTCCCTCTGTGTGTTTTTTTTAAAATTATTATTATGATTTTTTTTTTTTAATACCTGTCTGTCCGCTGTTTACCTTCTGGCAGACTCGGGCCAGCACATGGCGGCTGTGGAAGGTTTCAGATTTATGACGTCCATCCAGACAGGCATAAATCCTCAGTAATGGTGTTTAACTAGTGACAGATTATGCAGATGTTTCAGGCAGGTGGCGCTTGGCCCCCCCATGAGATGTCTGAGTTATGTCTCTATCTCTCTCTCTCTCTCTCTCTCGGATCTGCATACTCTCTCTCTTTCTCTCTTACACTCTCTCTTTCTCCCACCTACAGTTGTTTGTCACCTACAGCTCTGTGTGTGTTTGTGTGTGTGTGTGTGGTGGGGGGGGGGGGATCTCTCTGTTCCCCTCTTTCAGTGCATTTATCCCCCTCTCTGTCTTTATAGTATCTCTCCCTCTACCTCTCCCTTTCTCTCTCTCTACCTCTCCCTTTCTCTCTCTCTACCTCTCCCTTTCTCTCCCTCTACCTCTCCCTTTCTCTCCCTCTACCTCTCCCTTTCTCTCTCTCTACCTCTCCCTTTCTCTCCCTCTACCTCTCCCTTTCTCTCTCTCTACCTCTCCCTTTCTCTCCCTCTACCTCTCCCTTTCTCTCCCTCTACCTCTCCCTTTCTCTCTCTCTACCTCTTCCTTTCTCTCCCTCTACCTCTCCCTTTCTCTCCCTCTACCTCTCCCTTTCTCTCCCTCTACCTCTCCCTTTCTCTCTCTCTACCTCTTCCTTTCTCTCTCTCTACCTCTCCCTTTCTCTCCCTCTACCTCTCCCTTTCTCTCTCTCTATCTCTCCCTTTCTCTCCCTCTACCTCTCCCTTTCTCTCCCTCTACCTCTCCCTTTCTCTCTCTCTATCTCTGCTCTGCGCTTCTTGAGATGTGTTTAGCAAGCTTATCGGATATTAAAAACAAACTCTGTGAATTACAGCCTAACCCCAAGGGCATAGACACACACACACACACACACACACACCCACACACCCTCTTTGTCCAGATGCACACAGTCACTCCTCAGATAGATTACCCACTACCTCTCTATCCCTCTCACCCACTCCATCTCCTCCCCCTCCCTCTCTCCCTCCCTCCGCCGTACCCCAGCTCTGAGGAATGACTCCTGCAGTGGTGTCCGCTTGATGAATGCCTCTTAAAAGGTGGAGAAATTGTGGCAAATTGGGCAGAGATCCCTTAAAAGTGCCGCAAAGGAAATGGAGACTTGGAGAAATATGACTATTCCATGGCTTTCATGTTCCTTTCCCTCTGTTTCCTCGCTTGACTTGGCTCCCAGAACCCAGTGCCATCCACAAACTGTCTGAAGGGCTAGTAACAACGCAGGTAGTTTTATGTTCGAGAATAGCACTGTGTCTGCAGTTCTTACTTTTAAGCTCTCACACACACACACACACACACACACAAACACATATATACACACACACACACGCACGTACACCAATGTCACTGTGCGTATACCAATGTCACTCAGTGTATCAACCATCAATTTCAAAAGCTGTAGCTCTTATATTTCAATCAAGATGTATAATGAAAAGTTCATAAGCAGAGGAGTCTGTGATGTGTGCTTATGTTCTCTAACTCACTGAGAGAGAGAGAGAGAGAGAGAGAGAGAGAGAAAAGCACTTTTATCTCTTCTTCCTCATCTCTCGTTCTTTCTCTGCATCCCTTGCATCACTCCAATACCACCCCCCCCTCTCCTTCTCCCTCTCCCTCTCTCTCTCTCCCCCTCTCCCTCTCCCTCTCCCTCCCTCCCCCTCTCCCTCTCCCTCTCTCTCTCTCTCTCTCCCTCCCCCTCTCCCTCTCTCTCTCCCTCCCCCTCTCCCTCTCTCTCTCCCCCTCCCCCTCTCCCTCTCTCTCTCTCTCTCCCTCCCCCTCTCCCTCTCTCTCTCTCTCCTCCTCTCTTTCTTGTCACGGTTGCTTTGCCTCCTCCCACACGCGTGTCTCCAGCCAGAGAACCCCCATCCCCGTGTGATAAGCTTTCTTCATTACACGCCAAATAGGATGGCTAATATGACACAGATATGTTTGTTAATGTGAATAGCCTCGTTTAAATGCCCCCCCCTACCTTGTGGCTTTCATGTCGTGAGCTAGCGTGGCTAACGAGAGAGCGTGGGATTGGAGGATAAGACCTTTCGTTACGTTAACCCAGTGGCAGGGGGTCTGATGAGTTTTGGAGACGTGTCAAGTGTGGGTTTGTTTGGGGACACGTCTTAAACACATTGACTAAGTCTCTCTCTGTCTCTCTCTCTCTCTCTGTATGGGGTTTGTAAATCCGCAACACAGAGAGAGAGAGACGTACACTGAAACAGGGGAGATGACATTTAAGACCACACACACACACACACACACACACACTTCTGTCAAACCAAGCGGAAAGCCCATAGCAAAGGAGCAGTGCCGGCTAGCACGCGCCAGCTAATGATATCCCCCTCTGAACATATGGCTGTGTTTCTGTGTTCCCCCCCCTCCTCCTCCTCCTCCTCCTCCTCCTCCTCCTCCTAGCTCATGGTGCTGCTGTCTCTTTGACAGGAGGCAGGCGAAGGTGTCAGTAAGCACAGGTGTTCCGTAGGCTTCCCGAGGAAGAGAACCCAAACAGAGGCTAAGTGGAAGAGTGACTAGGCCAGGAGAACTTGTCCTTCAAAGACCTGTTTTGGGGGTCTGACACAGTGCTGTGTTTACAACGTAAGAACCGAATTTGAGTTGATTCAACAGCTTTTTTTTCTTCTTCAAAAGCGAACTTCAGAATGTGGAGTTCAGAGCTTGTGATCTCTTGCCTTGACTACTGCAACGCACTCTTGGTCGGACTCCGTGACTCCACCATCAGACCTCTGCAGCTCATTCAGAACGCTGCCGCCCGTCTGGTGTTCAATCTCCCCAAATTCTCCCATGTCACCCCCCTCCTTTGTACCCTTCACTGGCTCCCGGTTGCAGCTCGCATCAGATTTAAGACCCTGGTGCTCGCCTACCGGGTGGCAAAGGGAACAGCCCCTCCCTGCTTGCAAGCAATGGTCAGCCCCCAAACTCCTGCCTGATCACTCTGCTCTTCCACCTCGGCTGCCCGCCTGGCACCGCCGCCTCGACGTGGATGCAGCAGCCGCACTACTCGGTCACGACTTTTCACTGTCCTGGCGTCCCGCTGGTGGAACAAGCTTCCCGCTGCTGTCAGGACTGCAGAGTCACTTAAATCTTTCGCCGTAGATTAAAGACCCATCTCTTCAGGCGACATCTTAACTGTCCCTCCTAAAGACCTCATCCCCACTACCGCCCCTGTACAGTTTCACCACTGTGAATAAATTAATTAAAAAAACTTCTTCTAGTATTGTGACTGCCAACGGCCCCTGGTCCTAGGATAGATAACTTTTTCTTATGATGACTAATGGATAGATGATTCACTTACTGAGACAAATGTATTTCTTGTAAGTTGCTTTGGATAAAGGCTTCTGCTAAATGCCAAAAATGTAAAATGTAAATGTAAATGCCTTGAGGAGAATCAGTTACCACTCAGTCCTCTGCCAGGGTAGTTTACAAAACAGTGTTGGCACAACAGAATGTCTGCTCTCACCATCATTTGATTAAGCGACTGCAAATTAAATTGCTTTTGCCCTTAACTTTTCAATTCTGTGTGGGACTCCTGTCTCTGAGTGTGTCTGTATCCATTCCCATAGGTTTACTGTTGGCATATGGACAGTCCAGACAGTCCCTCCAGACCCAGAAACGCACACACACACACACACACACACTAATACAGAGCCACACACACACACTCCCCCAATACAGAGATACACCCCCCCCACACACACACTCCCCCCATGACAGAACCAGACACACACACTGCCCAATATAGAGCCACACACACACACACACACACACACACACACTTTCTGTGTAGGCTGCCTGTTCAATGCAGAGAGTTGGTATTTTTTCAGCAGTTGAGTGATGCGGTGTCTGAATTTCAATAACACTGCGTTTCAAGACGTTTGTGAGATAATATCCTAAGTCATATTTTTAGAATAGTCATGCAAAAGTTTGACAAAGGGATGATATTCCCTCCTTTTATTTTGACTATCTGAGGCACATCTGACAGTGAATGATGGTTTTATTGCTGTGTGGTTATTGTAGGAATGGTAATGCTTTTTTTCACCACAGTTGCAAGATATGGACAGTTGACATATGATATATACCCAACCTCAATCAGCCCCATCCTATACTGTGTTGTTGGGTGTGGGGAGCCCGGGAGTTGTGCTGTAGTTTGGGCAGGTCTTTGAGCATACTTCCGTCCCATCCCAGTGAGAAGTGGATGTGTCCAGCTTGGCTTTACTGATTCAAAGCTCATTAGTTCTGACTGGGATTTGCGCTGTACAGCAGCCACCGTGACATTTGTCAGGAACTAAAAGCTCCCAAGCCCTCTCTTTCTCTTTCTTTCTTTTTCTCCCGTTCCCTCGCTCCCCCCCCCCCCCCCTCCCTTTCATCTTTTTGTCATTATAGTGGGAGTCGGAGAAACGAGAAAAACATATATATATATACAGAGCTCTTCCTATATATATATATTTGTTTTTCTCGTATATGTATTATATTATTCTAATTATTATTATTATATTATTATATGTATATAAACCCCAGTGTTGCTACTCTCCTGGCAAACTCCTAATGGTTCCAATGTCGACGAAGGTACACAGAATGGTGGTACAGTGGCTCCAAATAGCTCCATCTCTTCCTGAGTCACCCCCGCTACCATAGAGCATTCTCCCCCCCCGGCTAGAGACGTGACTGCTGCTCTGCACTGACACACACACACACACACACACAGATTTTCTCCTCGTTTGAAATGTTTTTCCGCTTTCATGTTTCAGAACAAAAACACTGGGAAACCGATCTAACCCCTGATCCTCCTGAGCAATTATCTTACCATCTCCAAACGTCCTCCTATTTCAAAAATAACAAGATCTTCTTATTTTTCTTCTTCACATCTATATTTAGCACCGTTCGTGTGTCTTCTTTTTTTTCTTTACGCTACATTAAGTCCCTTTTTTCTTGCCCCCAAGCAGGCATTTCATCTCCTTGAAGAACATATGATTAGAAATAGATTTTCGTTTTGATGATGACAAATGATTATTTATGAGAACAGCGGCAGATTGGATATGGCCCCCTTGATCATGTTGGTAATATCTGCAAATGTCAAGTAATGCGTCTCTATAAATAGTTGCAATTTTCTACTAATCAGAGAGGAAACTTTAAAGGCATATTGCACAACTAAACATGGAGCCAGGAGCTGTGTGGACTTCAAGGGAATATTTAGCCTTCAACATTCTTTTAAAGGGACTCCATTACTAGTACTCTTCCGAATTAGTAATTTTGTGAGTACGTTTATGGACATCGTGCTATTGATCTTCATGGCTTTGTTCCAATAATCTATCTTTTTCTTTACAATGTTTCTGAATATCATTTATGCCGGAAAGGTATAAAGAAAGAACGCTAGAATATTGGGACGCAGCCTATTTGCCTGGAGGCAATATGCTAAGAGTGAAGAGAGTGTATTTGGGTGTTCCTGTGTGCCCATGCTCTCGCCCCCTCTGGCCATTCTTGGCGCTGCAGGTCGGGACCCTCCCTCCACCTGTTCCCTCCTCCTTTTGTGTTGTATTTGGTCCTTTACCCTGTGATGTGATCCTAAAGTTTGTTGTTCTGTGGTACCTTTCCTCTCCTCCCTCCCTCCCTCCGTTTCTTTCACAGCCCGGTCACGCTCATCAGCATGTGTCCGGAGCAGTATGAGTGAGTATCTGCATGACTCCTCCCCTTCGAGAATGGAATGCCGCAGAACCAACTCCCCCCCACCCCCTACCCCCCTTCCCAGCACCCAACACTCACCTCCCTCTCCTCCTCAACCTACCCTAACTAAGCCGCTACACAGCATGCTGCCTGCCTTATCGACCCACCGAATGACCGACCGACCGACCAACCAACCAACCATGCTCCCTCACCCTTTTCCTCCTCTTCCTCTTCCTCACGCCATCCTCTTCCTCCTAACGTCCTTTCATCCCACCAGCAGCGCAAAAATAACCGTCCGGCCGCTCCGTAGATCACCATCGCATTCTTTGTTCGGAGATGTGTTATGATTTCATTTTCGTAGCTGTTGATTTAGATTTTTAGTTGGTTTTTAGTTTTTTTTTTTTTTTGTTGTGTTATTGTGGTTGTGTGGTTGTGTGTGTGTGTGTCTCATCCATATTGTCCCCATCTCCGTCACCCACCCACAGACTCCACCAGTCACCCCAGCTCTCTCATGACGACACTCATTCCCGGATAGAGCATTACGCTAACAGGTAAGCTTCCATCACTCAACGACATGAACGCACTTAAGACAATGAAAACCAACCGACAGACATATGGCTGGATCTCCACAACTACATGGATGGCGTGGGACATGGACTCCTGTTTGACTACTTTTGATGTCTGAAACCGTCTGACAAATTTCGATTTTTTTGGGGGGGGTGTGAAGTGTCTAACTCCCCTCTGGTGACCCACATAATCTTTCCTGCCCCCAATTGTCCCATGCTCGCCAAATGTACTTTATGTTGAGGGGGTCACAAAGATGACCACACGATCTCAGAAGAGCCTCCCTTCTCTTCCATTCGAGCTACTGTATGTGAACCTCCTCAATGCCAACCAGCCCAGATGCTATTCTGACACTGCTTTGACCTGATATGACCCTCCTTCATAAACCATTAACCCGAGGGTCGATCTCTCAGCTTTTCTGTATTAGAAATAGACAAGCTTCTGTGACCCTTATGGCACGCTCACACATGCGCACACACACACACACACACACACACACGCGCGCACGCACACTCATTTCCAGTGCCCACTCCAATGTCAGCCTCTGAGCCTGTGTGAGGATCATGTTCTCTTTTGCCTTAATCTCCCTACCGCCTCTCCTTTCCTTTATTACATGGCTCAGTAAATACAGCCTTTGATCTGGCGGCCCAATCTAATTATCATGGCTGCTTTGTGTGGGTCTGGGCCAGTAATGCAACTGTGTTCCTCTCCCAGCCACACACACACGGACACGGACACACACACATACACATACACGGACACGGACACGGACATGGACACGCACACACACACACGGACACGGACACACACACATACACGGACACGGACATGGACACGCACACACACACACACACGCACACACGGACACACACGGACACACACACACACACACACACACGGATGGACACGGACACTCCCTCCCTCCCTCTGGGCCAACTAGGATTTAGTCAGTGGGGGTTCTAAGACATCCATCATAGCCATGTGCAGTCCAAGCCATAATCCATTGGATGTCATAATTGAGTCCAAATATCGTTATGGCTGATCCCCTTGTTGCTGGATTGAGCTCTGTCTGCTCTGTCCATCTGTCTGGATTGAGTTATGTCCGTTTCCCAGGTGTTTATGTCTCGGGCCCAGAGTTTTTCCTGAGTGTGTGGCCTGACTAGGAAAAAACTTTGGGCCCTGCTTTAAGTTCTGTCACAATACATTTTGATTCATTCAGAACATTGGCGCAATGCACTCCTTCACATTGGCATTGACATCCTTTGAGCCATCTCATAGTGGCACCCATCCATACAGTGTGTTATTGTTTGACTGATGCATCCATTTCCTCTTTTCGACGTCTGAGTAATGTGTGTGTGTCTCTCTGTCGCAGGCTGGCCCAGATGGAACACTCAAACGGTTCTCTGCCTACAGACAGCAGCTCAGCTACAGGAAGCATGTAAGTCACCCCCCCCCGGGGCTAAAGAACTACATTTCACACCACACCACACCTACCTGTCCCTCTTGAGCTTTGTAGTGTGGTGGACTACATTTCCCAAAGCATTCTTCACTAGGCCTCCGACTGTTACCCCTACCTCTTATGTTCTTCATCCCGATAAGGAAATAAGGATTATGTCAATGACCCACAACACACGGAACAAGATTGTAGGTAGAGATGTAGGTGATATTCCTCAGTTCTATGGAGCTTTGAGAGTGAAAGAGCAGAGAGCAAGAAACGGCGAAAGAAGGAGGAAGAGAGAAAAGGGGGGGTGGGCGGGGGGGGGGGGGGGGTTGGGGAGGAGAATGGGAGACGGAAGAGTTCAGAGAGGAGCTCGAGAACTTTGAGGCATGAGGAATGAAAGGGGTAGTGATAAAGAAGAGAGAAAATGAGGGATTCGCTTCGGAGAGAGAGATGGTCTCAACAGATAAAAGATAAAACGTGCGAACTTTCGATTGGGAGAGGGTTCGGAATGGAGGGAGAAATCGCGGAAGACGAAGCGTAGAGAAGGGAGGGATGACAAAAGATGGAGCGATCCCGTTAGCGACCCACGGAGCTCGAAAGTGCTGAGGCCCGAGGTTTGTGTGTGAGGGGGTGAGGGGGCTGCTGAGACGGGGGGGGCAGCTGAGACGGGGGGCTGCTGAGACGGGGGGCCTTAAACAGCCTGA
>NC_139671.1:16245012-16267512 GCF_951799395.1 Argentina silus | reverse complement strand
GTGTGTGTGTGTGTGTGTGCGTGTGCGTGTGTGCGTGCGTGTCTGTGTGTGTGTGTGGGGGGGGCACTTGTTGGTCGCACCTTTGAACGGCCTTCCTTGTGTGTATGTGTGTGAGTTGTTGTTGTTGTGTGTGTGTGTGTGTGTGTGTGTGTGTGTGTGTGAGTTTGTGCGTGTGGGATGTCATCTGAAAGAGAAGCCTTAATTAGAAACCAAGAGCTCTGCTGATTGTTCTTATCTCCAGTCAAAGCAGACTGTTGTCATTGATGTCCCTGGTAATCACCAAGGAGCAGAACTCTGTCCTTCATATCTCTCTCTCTCTCTCTCTCAGTCCTCCATTTTCTCCTTCTTTTTTCAATCCTTCCCATGTGGTTCTCTTTCTGTGTCTTTCTTTCTCTCCATGCCTCTCCCTCTCTCCCTTTCTTCTTCAGAATAATCACGTTTTACCTTTGAGCCAAAATAGGCTTCGGATTAGACTCTGAAAATAGCCACACACACACACACACACACACCCCACACACACACACCTCTAGGTCCCACCAGAGAAGGAGTTTGAAATGTCATCTGAAGGGTGTGGGAATGACAGAATTTGAGCCTCTTTTCTCTGGCCCAATCTGGGCTTTCAGCTCCTCTGCTTCAGGATGGCTGGGCTCCCTCCCGGTGCTTTGTGAGGTTCCATTGTTTCACTAAAGCTCCCAAAAACTCTACCCCCTCATCCCTGTCCTGCTCTCAATCTCCCCCTCTCTCTCTCTCTCCTTCTCACACCTCCCCTGTATGTTCAAACTCCAGGAACAGTAGCTCGACGACCATCCCTCTCTCTCCCTCAAGTTTCTCTTTCTCCCTGTCCTTTATGGCATTTAGCAGACGCCTTTATCCAAAGCGACTCACAACAAATACATTTGTTTAAGTGAGTGAATCATCTATCCAACAGTCATCATAAGATAAAGTAATCAATGCTCACACCAGGGGTCGTCAAATTATTTTTATTTTAATTAACAAGAGAGTGTTTGTACAGAGGGGTAGTGGGGGTGAAGAGGTCTCTAGGGTTGGGGTTAGGGTTAGCACAGGGGGGGTAGTGGAGGTGAAGAGGTCTCAAGGGTTGGGGTTAGGGTTAGTACGGGGGGGGGGGGGGGGGGGGGTAGTGGGGGTGAAGAGGTCTTTAGGAGGGACTGTTAAGATGTAGCCTGAAGAGGCTATGCTACTTTATTAGATTGTGGTGTTGCGTGCCAGTTTCTTATTTTGTTATCTTAATGATAACCTAAACTCAATGTATCTGAAACTGTCTGAAAGCAGTGAGTGTCTGTATTAGACACATTGCTTGATAAAACAAACTAAGCTAAAAACATTTCTAAGAATAAACTGCTTTAATAAAGGTGAGGCAACTCCGCATTGCAGTTCGTTAGAAATGATCAAAATGCGTCACTCTTTTGACTGCCCGCTTGCAGTTTAAACCGAATCTGATTGGTTCTGCCAACTTTTGCGGGGGCAACATTGATAGGTCGAGAGCCATGTAGTAGGCAAATAGAGGGCTGTGGATTGGTCAGTTACCTCTGAGATAAAGCTATCAAACAACCAATGATTCAAGTAGTTTTTTTCTTCTCTATGTGGTCGGCACGCCAGGCAACACCACCTCCAGGGGCTGCCCACGCCTACTGCGGTGTATTCACACACACACACACACACACAAACACACACACACACACACACATCTTTACCACACACACCGCCTCTTTAACAATGAGTCATGCTGCTGTCCCCCCTCCCCCACACACACAGCTCTCCCGTTCTCCCCGTATCCCCTTCCTCATGTATAATGAATAGAAAGGTGTTGTGTGTAAAACTGTCTCTGGGTGAAATCTGGCTTCCCACCGTTCGCCGCCTGCCTCTTATGTCATTATCTGCATCTCAGTGAGATCTGAGTCGGAATTGAGATTGATAGATAACATGACAACTCAGAGATGAGAGAGTGTGTGTGGGGGTGGGTGTGTGGGTGGGAGTGCACCTGTGTCTATGTCTGTCTGTCTGTCTGTCTGTCTTTGTGGGTGTGTGTGTGTCTTTGTGCCTGTGTGGGTGTGTGTCTTCCTGTGTGTGTGTGTGTGTGTGTGTGCGCGCACACCTGCCCTTGCAGTGGTGCTCTCTGTGCAGCGGAGCGTGTCATGATGGAAGCATCAATCAAAGTTTACAGAACGAGGGAAGAGGACGGAGAAACGAGGGATGAAAAGAGCAGGAGAGAATGACGAGGAAAGACAATAGAGAGGGGGAGGTCTAGTGGTAGAAAGAAAGGGGGAAAGAGAGGGAGGAGCATGATCGTGGGGGGGAAAAAGGTGGTACTAGCAGTGACCCCCCCATAGCATCACCGACTTCATTTGTTATTTATTTGTATTACATTTTCTGAGTTCGCACATGCGGTCACAGTACATAACCTTCTCACGTTGGAGGGAGCTGCACTCGGACCTCATTAAAAGTGTGAACACACGCAAGGATGTGGCATTTCATTCGTCTTCCCTTCATTCCTTTATGGGATTTGAAGTGAGTGATGCGTACCTCACCTTCCCGAGACAGCTGCCTTGTATACGGGCTCTTTCTGAGCCGGATGTCCTCACCGACACAATAGATAGCAATTGCCTGAGAAACAAAGCGTTCTTTTATACGAGGGGGATCAAGACTTTTGAATATGTATGTAATGTTAATGAGGTGTCGTCGAACACTGTGGGCATTTGTGGAATGTCGCGTCTGCGTCCTACGACGGGCGACTCCTGGGTGTCGTACATCAGGAGTTGTCAAGAGTTTGGCGGCGCGCTAACCAGATGGCGTTCGCTTTAGCTGCAGCGCTAACGACGTAGCGCACTCCAAGCTAATGCCTGTGCTATCGGCTTACAATAGCCTAGCTTTTAAAGCTAAATAGCTAGCACCGTCACAGAATGGGGACTGAATGGGAACCAAATGTGCATTCAGAGTAAAAAAAAAAAAAAAAGGAGATAGTGTTCAGGGAGAGCCAACATGGTGTCCGGCTCTCAGCTTGGTTTCAACTCAACCTGCTTTTAACTTGGCCAAATGGAAACTGTTTATCTGGCTATACAAAGTAACTCACTGTAGTAATGGATAGGATAGGCTTCATCACCCCTCTCTGTGAGCGTGTGTGTGTGTGTGTGTGTGTGTGTGTGTGTGTGTGTGTGTGCGCGCGCGTGTGTGTGCGCGTGTAATAGTTTCATCCCTTTCATTGGGGCTCAGGGTGTGTTTCCGTGTGAAGGTGACAGCTGGGGTTTAGGGAGACCTGCCACGGCAAGTCAGATCACCCAAAAATGACACAGACACACACACAAACCTGGACCCATCTATCTCTCTCTCTCTCTCTCTCTCTCTCCATCTGTCTACCCCCCCCCCCCACACACACACACACACACACACACTCCTCTCTTTCTTCCCCTTCCCATCGCTCTCCCTCCTCGTTCATCTCCGTTATCTGATGTTGAAGAGACTGACGGATCTGAGTTTACCCAGAGGACTTAGAGCTCACAGCCACACAGGCCCGTTCTGTCAGGGACCATCATCACAGACGACACGTCTCCCACTGTATATCCTCCAACGTGTTCCCTTTGCCACCAATTCTCCTTTACATCTCAATTATTTCTCATATGATTATTTCTTATCATTTATAATTCGTTATTTGACTTTCTTCAGGTGGTCTGCTTTGTAAATGAGGTGTAGAACGAGCACAAGTGAGTGTGTCTGTTTAGCAGATCGTGTCGCGTTGGAGTGTCAGGGATGTACCTATTTACGTATCCTCCTGCGAGTGGTGTGTTACAACATTGTCCCTAGCTTGGAAGTCGGAACACACACGCACACACACACACCAAGCACGCACGCACGCACGCACGCACGCACACCACACACACACACACACACACACACACACATTGTTTTTCATGCACAGGCCCTTATCTCCTGATTTATCTTTGATTCTCTCCTCTCCCGCAGGGACGATGAGCATGCCCTGATCCTGCAGTACTGCCAGACCCTGGGGGGGGAGGGGTCTCCTCCCTGCAGCCAGCCCCAGAGCCCCGCCCAGATCCTACAGGCCGTCGAGAGGGAGGAGCGGGGGGAGCTGGAGCGAATCATCAACCGCCTGGAGGAGGAGCAAAGGTACGGGATAGGTTGACGGAGACTGTCCGTCAAAAGCTGAGGATAGTTAAAAGACTGAGTCATGGCAACCTACTGGCTTTACTGTCCAGTCGTCTGTCTGTCTTCTGTCTGTGTGTGTGTGTGTGTGTGTGTGTGTCTGTCTGCCTGCCTGCCTGCCTGTCTGTCTGTGTGTCCAGTCGTCTGTCTGTCTGTGTGTGTTTCTGTCTGTGTGTCTGTCTGTCTGTCTGTCCAGTCGTCTGTCTGTCTGTCTGTGTCCAGTCGTCTGTCCGTGTGTCCGTGTGTCCAGTTGTCTGTCTGTCTGTCCAGTCGTCTGTCTGTCCAGTCGTCTGTCTGTCTGTCTGTTCAGTCGTCTGTCTGTCTGTCTGTTCAGTCGTCTGTCTGTCTGTGTGTCCTGCCTGTCTGTCTGTTACTTACACACAAGGGGGTGTGCTGTAGCGTGCATTTCGGAATGGCTGCGATGCGGTCATAGGTCATGCCGTGGACCATTCCGATGTCCTAGCTATATCACAGGGTATGTTATTGCTTTTACACAGCAGGTTTACACCGACAGCAGTGTTGCCAGTGAGCTTTTTTTCATAACCTACAGTATTGGTTTATGAACTGCCTATAAAAGTAGTTCATAAAACCGTAGTTAGGGTCGCAGTTTCGTTGATTAGTTCTGGAATGTCCAGTCTTATATGATTTAGGCAACCCAGTAAAAACATCTCTACCTGGCTGCCGTATAAAAGCCAGCTCGCCAGTTTGGTTTTCGAGGAGCGCGGCAGCTTTAGGGATGACAAAAACAACCATGAATGAATCATTGTTGTCAGAATTTCCTTCCGTTGGACGTTTTTCGTGATTGAAAAACACATTTGAGGGACCCTCGACATATCCTGCATGTCATCCCTCCTCTCTCTCTCTCACTCATCCTTCCTGTCAATCTCGACTGTCTCTATCCCAATAAAGCAGAAATGCCCTAAAAACATATATAAAAAAAAAAGAAAAGAAAAACACATTTGATTGCGACAATAGCCTGAAGAGTGTGGTATGAATATATGTATGCATTTTGCAAGTGAAAGTGACGAGGCAGCCACGCTGATATTGGGGATATAAGAATGGCTGGAATGCTTCTCTGTCAATCACAATGCTTGATTTCATCAATCTCGTTGTATAATCTCCTTTATGTCTCTTTCTCTCTCTCTGTCCCCCCCCCCCCCCCCCCTCTCTCTCTCTCTCTGTCTGTCTCCCCCCCCCCCCCCCTCTCCCTCCCTCTGTCTCTCCTCTCTGATTAGTGAGTGGGGGTGGCGTAGGGACAGGGTGACTGTGCACTCTATTGTTCTGGGAGCCTGTGTTTCAGTGCACAGTGATTTAGCGTTGCTCAGAGCCTGCTTTATGGCCCAGACCTATAAACGCCAGCTAAAGTTACACACTGAAGCCTACCACTCTATACACACACACACACATAGATAAACAACACCGCCCAAGACGTGTGTGTGTGTGTACAGAGTGCTGAATCTCTGTCTATGTTATTCTATCCTAGGGCCCTGCACAGCACACTCTCTGCATGTTTATCACTGACTGTGTCTAACCTTGTGTGTGTGTGTGTGTGTGTGTGTGTGTGTGTGTGTGTGTGTGTGTGTGTGTGTGTGTGTGTGTGTGTGTGTGTGTGTGTGTGTGTGTGTGTGTGTGTGTGTGTGTGTGTGTGTGTGTGTGTGTGTGTGTGTGTGTGTGTGTGTGTGTGTGTGTGTGTGTGTGTGTGTGTGTGCCCCCAGGACCCTGCAGAGGGAGTACGAGCAGCTGAAGGAGCAGCACAGCCAGCGGGGGCCCGGGGGGTTGGGGCACTGGGACCCCGAGGGCTCCTCTCACCCCGGGGGAGCCGATGAGGCAGACCTCCTGGCCGAGGCCAAGCTCCTGCGGCAGCACAAGGGCCGGCTGGAGGCCCGCATGCACATCCTGGAGGAACACAACAAGCAGCTGGAGTCCCAGCTACACCGGCTCAGACAGCTACTGCATCAGGTGGGCTAAGTGACACACACACACACACACACACACACACACACAGACAGACAGACAGACAGACAGACAGACAGACGGACACAGGCAGGCAGGCAGACACACACACACACACACACACACACCAAAAACACAACAGTCAATCTCACTACACACACACTCTGACAGCACTACCCACACAACAACAACAACAACCACATTTGCTCTTATTAAAGCAGAAAAACCAAAACCAGCGTCTCCTCATATTCATAACGGACTTCTCCAAAGTTAGATTATTTCTAAATCAGATCATTAGAATTCCTTCCAGGGGTCCTATGCCCTCCGTGTTCAGTATATCAATACCTCTCACTTCTGTTTACGCCTCTCCCGATCGCTCGATATGAGTTTAGACCACATTTTCTGGGTGAAAAATAAGAGCCCTCCAACCAAACAAATATCAGTGGGAGCCAATCAGAGAGAGCAAACAGTGGGCAGGTTTCTATTGACTCGGGGCACTGTAGCTGGAGGAAGCACATTAACAAACCACCGGTCTGTGAAACGCTAACGTGACTCGGGTGGGTTTTAGGGGATAAGGGGGACTCGCTCGCACGCACGCACGCACACACACACAATTGCGCTGCTTACCCCACCCTAAATCCAAAACCGCACACACACACACACACACATATAATGACTCCATCATGGGAAGTACAAATGCAATCCCACTACAGACCATGGGATCACGACTGGTGTAATCCAGCAACCGTGAACTGACATTCAGTGACTAGCTTTTCACTACTCTGCAAGCCTGGTTTACCGGAGATTCTAAATCATGTCTAGAAAAGCAATTCTACGCTATATTTGTGTTTGATATCACAAGTGAACTTTCCTGTTTGTTACCTGTCTGGAGGGGGATCCTGTAGCCTTTTTTCAAATATGTCAGATTCACTTGTTATCAAATGTAGTCACTGCAAAAAAAGAAGCAGGTTATAGTCTGTATCTGTAACTTTTACACGGAGAGCTTGTGGCATCTCTGCTATGCTATTATAAGAGAGCCCTGAAGATGTTCTATGAAGGCTCCGGAGATTTTTCCATCACGTTAACCTTTACTACGACGAGGGGCAGAAGAGAAAAGCTAGAGATGGAGGAGGAGAGAGAAGGAGAGAGAGAATAAAGGAAGGAGGGAGGGAGAGAGAGAGGGAGGGAGGGACAGATGGAGGGAAGCAGCATTGATTCTAAAAAGCTGTGGGGAATGTTGGACTCAAAAGTAAATGTCAGTGGACATCAGGAGATTTCAGAAGTGTGTGTGTGTGTGTGTGCGTGCGCGTGCTTCTGTGCGTGCCCCGTTTTGTATGCTCTCCATTGACCCACCTGTCAACAGTAGTTTACTTGAGAGAATCCAGTCACTTTATTTCCTCCCTCAACGTCCTCAAAATGTATTTTTTAAAATATAAAATCCAATATCTTTGTAAAGTTTTCATTAAACATGACTTCTCAGCCGGTTCCCAGCAGTCCCAAAGTCTTACTGATCAATGAATCCGTCTATCTGAAAATTAACAAATCATAACGGATTCGGTTTGAACTCAAAAGAACCCGGAGTGACAGTGTTTTGACACAAATTGGGACGGGGCTAGACACTAGTATATTAATATCTGTGCACACAACACACATTTTATCACACGCTCCCATGTCATTCTTTGATATTCCCTTGTTTCTGGGAGTTGGTTTCTATGTAGAGCACTATTTTGTTTGAAGTCGTCATAACAAGCGAAGAATAATCAAGCGAAGTGTTAGGACTTCATGTTTTAATAATTATATGTGTCCTTGCCTCCCACTTTTCTCTCTGTCTCTCTCTCTCTCTCTCTCTCTCTTTTTTCCCACTCATCATTGCACTCTTTCTTCCTCGGTTCTTGTGTTTCTCCTCCTTCTCCTCTCCCCCTCTACTTGTCTTGCGTATTCCGCTCCTCCTGTTTATTCTGTCCATCTTTTCCGTCTCTCCCTCCTTCTCTTTCTCTCTCCTTCTCCTTCCTTCAGCCGGAGTTGGGCGACTCGAGGGTGAATGGAGTGTCGTCTCCCAGCATGCAAGAACGAGGGGCCCTCATTGAACACACGGGTTAGACACACACACACACACACACACACACACACACACAAAGGTTACACACACACACACACACACACACACACACACAAAGGTTACACACACACACACAAAGGTCACACACACACACACACACACACACAAAGGTTACACACACACACACACACACACACACACACACAGGTTCGACACACACACACACATCTTCATCATTATCAGGAGCAAGCAAAGGTTAAGCTCCCACACGTGCATTTACACTCACACACACCTTAAAGCCCAGTGTGTGTGTCCTGTCAGAGAGAGTAATCCGTGTGTGTGTGTGTGTGTGTGTGTGTGTTCAGATGAGTTGCAGGACCACCCACACAACAGCAGCTCAGACCTGGCGGACGTCATGGAGCAGATCAACAACACCTTCCCTGCATGCAGTCGTAAGTCCTCTCCTGTCCCTCCTACTCCCTCCTTTCTCTCACCTTCCTCTTCATCCTCCTGTACTCCCACACTCCCTCACCTCCCCTTTCTACCCCCCCCCCCTCTCTCTTTCTTTTTGCTTCTTTTACTGTCTTTATTTATTTATTCTTTCTCTCTCTCTTTCTCTCATCCCCTACTCAGAATGTGTGGGTGGTGAATGTACCGTGGTGTTGGTCAGTAGCAGGTTGTTTTCAACCACTCACCACAAATAACTGATGTCCCGTGGGATTTTCCTCTCTCCACTTGTCTTTATTGTTTAATTCAAAAGTCATGTCTTTGAAACTGACAGTACACACACACACACACACACACACACACACACGCTACTGCCAGTATGTTTTAGTTTTTTTTGCTAAGCAATATTGATGACTTGTGTTTCATACTGTATGCTTAACAAGTATATGTGTGTATACATAGCTCCTGGTGTAGTCACATGGTCATTAAAACCAAACTCTTGGCCCTAGTAACGCAGTGTAGCTGAAGTCGCCGCGCGAACGCCTCTAAGGGCATGTATTAAATGAAAAAGTAAATGTTTGAGCAACAAATGAGTGCAAAAGTGACTTTGAATTGCATTTGAATTTTGGGGTCGAAAATCTATCAGGAGCTTAGTTAAAAATCCATTCTAATCTTGCGGGTGCTGCGGGGGTATTGACACTGGTTTACTGTGCGGCTTGTAGGCACACTGCCTGAATGAGCTCAATAACACTAACAGATGCTACAAAGTTTTGGTTTTCACAAGTGTTTGTGTGTGTGTGCGCATGTTTGTGTTTCTTATCCTTGTGTTTCTGTTTCTCTTGTAGCCTCAAGCCTCTCCTCGAGACCCCAGGTAAGAGATGCTTCCTACCGCCCACTATTCCCTGCATGGAAATACATGTTTATTAATATTTCAGTTAGAATCTGAAAGGGCTGGATAGGTGAAAGCAGTATGATTGAAACTAGCTTCGGGTTTTGCAAAGGTGGGGAACAAGTTGGCGAGTTAAGTGGTGAATCAAATTGGTAGCTTTTCGGTGTAGGAAGGAGATCAAAGGGAACATCTTTTTGGAATGAACCACCACTCAGCTCCACTCCAAAAAGCCCACTCCCATTTAGCCTGCCATTTCAGAAAGCACTAATGGACCTCTTGGGTCCTCTCTCCCTCAAAATGGATGCTGGGCCTCAGAGATTCAACAGAAGTCATTGTTAGTGACCTGCTGTTAGTCTAATTACTGTTTTTCTCTCTCTTCCTATCTCTCTCCTCCAAACATCTCAGCCAGCTCCACTCTTCACATCCACACTAATGCGTTTTACACGCCACTTATACCATTCATTTGTTATGAGCAGCTTTTTGTACAAGAGTGCATTCTCTCTTTCTTTTTTGTCCCTCCTACTTGGACATCCATTACGGCATAAAGCCGCTTCTACAGTATCTGCTTCTTTTTTTTCTGCCTGAGATTTAATTAAATTCGGGTCAGTTTGGTATTTATGTCCATTTAATGTGCACCCATGTATTCAACACGGGCAGAAATATGCTTAGAATGACCTATTACCACCTCTTCCCCCACTTCTCCCCCCTTCATTCTCAGAAGCCATTCATCCCTTCCTTCTTATCTAGCTTACTCCATTAAATATGGCAGCTGGAAGTTTTTTTTTAAAAGCCAAAGTAGCGGCTGAATCGGTTCAGATGTCCCTGTTACATAAAAGGATTTGTTGTGGAGTGTTCTGCGTCCACCTGGGCTCCCACATCGGCTCACTCTCTTATGAATGGGTTGTGATGGGCTTGAGGGACTGAGGGATATTTTCCATCCAATATTTCTTGACGAAGAGAAATGAGTCTGGCTTTCGAGACTGCATTCAAAACAACACAGAGGAAGATAGTTATGGAGTTGTAGTTATGGAGATAATTGTTGGCAGACAATTTAGATTTTCTGATAAAGGAAAACCCATTTGCTCTGCTCACTGTATTTCAACACTGATTGTTTTTGACAGTGATAAAAGGTCTCTATATAGAGTCTGTATTTGGTCTTGATCAGTGCTAAGATCTCTGTAACCTCAGTTAGGTTAGTCTAGTGTGTGTGTGTGTGTGTGTGTGTGTGTGTGTGTGTTTTATTAATCTAATTAGTATTTTATCTGTGTTTCAGGTGATGTGAGGACCGTCAGTATAAAGGAAGGTGTATGTGATCAGAGAGACACAGAAACATTCCCAAACACAGATTCCTCTCTCCCTCTCAACTTTTCGACACCTATCGAGCAAGCTAGACACCTATCGAGAGATCCCCCGCCCCCCCAAAAACCCAAAGACACACAGGACCACAGAACTTTACGTCTATTATCACATTGTCGTCTTGTACTATGCAAAATGTAAATTTTATGAACTGTAGATTGTATCTGAAGTCGGTTAAACATTTGTCAGTGATTTGTATGAATATGCCGATGATCATGGAGTTCGGGGGGCTTTGTATAACAAAATATGCTTTTTTGGGGGGGGGGGTGGGGTTGTGTTTTTGTTTTTGTTTTGTTCTGCTTTCACTGGGAATCAAACTGTTACATGTTTTGCCATTCCACTGCTACTTTCTGCTTTTACCTTTTACAATTGCAGTCATAGCGAGGGGCGTGGCCACAGTTTTTACTCTGATTTTGGGGGGGGGGGGGGGGGGGAGATACCCCTTTATTAGACGGTTCTCAAGATTATTGCCTCAAATGATCATTTTTGACAATAGGCTCTGTGTCTGCCCCTCAAGCGTTTGCTTTAAAGGTGTTTTTTTTCCGGTAGCATGCTTGTCCTCAACCGTTCCCCTTTAAAAGCGTTAATGTGATTCTACCGGCGCTGTCATAGCCGTTTGCGACGTAAACTTTTAACCCCTTCTGTGCCTATATACAGTTGTCATTCCAGGTGTGGCAGACTGATTTTAACGTAAACGAAATTTTAACGTTACTGAAAATTCAGTTGGATATGTATAAATGGAGAGACGGCGGAAAAAGAGACATTAATTGAACCTAGAGTTGTTCGTCGGGTTCGTAAAAGGCCCGCGGTCATTGTGTAGAATAGTTTTATAAGAAAATCTATGTTTAAAAACAAATCAGAAGAAAGCCATGATTGCCTTGCTACCTCAGACACAAACACCTTTCATTTGCGTGGTCTGTTAACTTTTTTCTTTTTTTTTTTTTCTTTTTTTTTTTTTTCATTTTACTGTACTCACGACAAAAAACTAACCGGAAAAACAACATTCTAAGCTTGTGCTTATTGATGTAACACTGCGGTGAGGAGACACCAAGTGAAGTTCACAAAACAAACAAAAACACAACAGGAATCCTATAACTTTACCACAAATGGGCCTGTGGGCCCCTGGAAGCTACCCCTGATGAGTATACTGTATCTGTATTGGTTTTTCCACTGACCTCCATCACTGGTCCCTCTCTCTGGAGTTCTGCGCTGTGTTTTTGTGCTATGCTATCCTGTAAAACGTGTTAGTTTTAACACCACTACTATAACCTCCTCCAACTATGTCCTTGGACTGATGACGATGATGTTGATGATGATGATGATGATGTAGCGAACTATACCATGGCAGAACTGTGTCATCTTTCCTGAGGTATGTAGTATAGATTGACCACACTACATGTAATATGGCTACATATGTTTTATTCTAAATAAAATTTTTATAACAAGTATTCTTTCCCTTGACTCCTGGTGTGCTTACGTAGAATTGAACATTTTGTTGTGTTGTTGCTGTTGTAACACAGCATCTGTGTTACACTCTAGGAATACAAAACAGTACTCAGCCACAGAAATCTGAGACACAGTATTTATTTGTATACCATTTGCTGTAGGGTAGAAATGCATCTCTATGTTAAGCAGCTTGCCAATTAAGCAACATTGTGCATGTTGTTGCTCATGTTATCAATTTGTCACTGACAAAAACACTGTAGCTAAATCTCATGTTAGGCTATAATGCATAGATTGTATCACTTCACGACTTTCTGAATTATTGATAAATGGATCTGTAATCCACAGTCTACAACCCGTCCCTTCGAACGTCAGCAGAAATTACCCAGCATTCAATGGTGTCCCAAAGCGGACATCCATAACTGTTATGACGGAAATGGGTCTCGTTATGAGCGCAATCTGCCAGGTCGACTCTATCGTTATTATTTATCAAAGGAATTGATTGCGCCGCGTGAGGTTCTGTCATTATAATATGTTAGCGCTGGAACCGTGCTGAGTGGGAACTGAGAGACCTCAAATGACTGATGAAAAGTAATTAGTGAAGGAGCCAGCTTCCTTCCCCTAGCCCACTGTTAGGATAGTCTCCAAAGTGAAGGTTTCACAAGAGGAAGATTAATCTCAGTTTCGCCTTGTTGATTCATTATTACACCCTTTTCTTATGAAGAGAATGTGATTTACAAAAATGTTGGTGGTGGCATGATTCATCTTGGTCATATTTTGAGCCTCGTCAGCTTGTTGGCTTCTAAGAGACATCATTCAATTCCACGTGAATAGATAGAACGGTGAGGAAACTGTCCCTTTAAGCACACTAAACATCATTGTCCATATACAAATTATGTTTAAGTACGGCATAATAAATAGTGTCTCGGTAGATTAGATTGCATTTAGACTAGATACAACACAACTGACTACACTCCACACCCACAGGGGGCAGTGTTGATTGGAGATGACATCCTGTCAGAGGTACCTCCTACCTGGATGTTATAAAAGGGCCCTTGCTGGCTATTTACTGGATCTCTACCTTGGCCCGTAGCTCTACCTTGGCCTGGAGCTCTACCTTGGCCCGTAGCTCTACCTTGGCCCGTAGCTCTACCTTGGCCTGTAGCTCTACCTTGGCCTGGATCTCTACCTTGGCCCGTAGCTCTACCTTGGCCTGGATCTCTACCTTGGCCCGTAGCTCTACCTTGGCCTGGATCTCTACCTTGGCCCGTAGCTCTGCCTTGGCTCGTAGCTCTGCCTTGGCCTGGATCTCTACCTTGGCCTGGATCTCTACCTTGGCCCGTAGCTCTACCTTGGCCTGGAGCTCTACCTTGGCCCGTAGCTCTACCTTGGCCTGGACACTGACAAGGCCGGCTAGACACACGGCAAGTTCTGTTTGCTAGTCCCTCAGCAGTTTTGCTATGTTATATACATGTATATTATGTATATATGTATGTATATACAGTGCCTATAGAAAGTCGCCATGTGGAAAAAGGTTTTATGGCGAAAACCAAACACACCACACCACCCAAAACACACCATACCTACTGTGAAGCATGGTGGTGGCAACATTATGTTGTGGGGATGTTTCTCTTCAGTGGGGACTGGGCAATTGGTCAGGATTGAAGGGAAAATGGATGCTGCCAAGTACGTTTGGTTTTCGCCATAAAACCTTCTTCCACATGGCAACAGAATCTTCCAGGTGTGTTTTTGCATAGCACAAACGAGACTGAGTGTGGCACTTTTTCAGAAAAGGCTTCTTTCTTGCTACCCTGCCATACAAGCCAGCTTTGTGTAAAGCTTGTGAGATTGTTGTCACATGCACAGACATACCAGTCCCAGCCATAAAGACTTGTAAGTCCTTCAAAGTTGCCTTTGGCCTCTTGGTAGCTTCTCTGATCAATGTCCTTCTGGCTCGGTCATCCAGTTTGGACAGACGGCCTGATCTAGGCAAGGTGCTGGTGGTGCCATACGCCTTCCACTTCTTAATGATGCTCTGAACGGTACTCAGAGGGATAGCTAAAGCCTTCGAAATCTTTTTGTAGCCTTCACCTAACTTGTGCCTTTCTACAACTTTATCCCGGAGGCTTGTTGAAAGTACTTTTCCAACCATGGTGAATTATTTGCAGAACCATGCACTTCTAGTAGTGGAATCCTCTAGAAACAGCTGGTTTTATTCTGAAGTAATCAAAACCACTACAATTGATGTCAGGTGGGGGGCAATTAGCCTGGTGTTTGATCTGGAAGTTGATTGGTTGCACCTGAGCAAGTTTATAATGGTATACTCTAAGGGGCTGATCACTTAACCAAACCAGGTATTTCACTAATTCATTTTTAAGAATTGTCCAGAATTGTCCAGACCCTTTTGAAATGCGTTGAAAAGGATTCACTCTCTCCTTGTTCCTTCCTTCCTTCCTTCCTTCCTTCCTTCCTTACCTCATTTCCTCCTCCTTCCTTCAGAATGTTTTCATCATAGATTCCTAAATGATGGAACAGGTCAAACCAAAGCCATGGAAACCTGCCACTACCTACTCCACTCCATGATCAAGCGAGAGGGTCAGAAGGATGATGTATTTTAGGAGTACTCCGCCTGTATAGCCACTTAATCATTTCCTTCATCTATTTCTAGACCGGCCAGCACGTACCCCAGCATTACCAATTAGTTGAAGTAGTACAGCTTCAGAGACTTTGGCATGCTGGACAAGTTTCCACTTAATGCCATATCTCCAGCAATACTCCCGTCCTAGCTTCCCCTCATCACTTCAATAATGCAGCAGCAGCCTACATGCTGCAAAAGTGGAGCGGGGGATACATGTTTGGAGATTCCTTAGGCACTCCTCAAATAGAGATATCCCTGCTCTGTGTACCACAGGGGGGTCCCCGATTAGTCTACCACTCCCACTACTACGTTTCGGTATGGAGCACAGCAATCGCTTCGTTTGTAAAGATAAATTCATGAATAAGTCATGGGCCGAGGAAGTCAGGTTGAGCTTGAAACGTTCATTGTCATTTTGCAATCGTAAGCGTGAAAGTTGTATTGATCTGCTGTGTAAACGGTGCTATGATCAGCAAAGGAAATGATACAGTTACTTTACATAGAGACATGACACATATTGATTAACCTTTCTGTCCCAAAGCAGATTTTTTTCGGTTTATATTCAGTATATATATATATATATATGCCATTTAGCTGACGCTTTTATCCAAAGCGACTTACATTGCAGTGAGTGCATACATTTCAGTACATATGGTCCCAGCGGGAATCGAACCCACAACCTAAGTGTTGTTAGCGCCATGCTCTACCGACTGAGCCACAGATTCAACACCTCGCCTGTCTTTAACCACAAAGAATAAAGACACTTGGTTTGAAACTTTTTTCATGTATGTTTCACATTGTTCAATAGTGTGGGAACAGTGGGTTGGAGAGGCCAGTGGCAGCCCCCTAGAGGTTTGTTGTGGTGCTGCTCATTAATCTTCCCTGGCGCATTGTAGCATCACGTACCCACCTTGGCAGGCATATCAAACATCAGCCCACATCATCTCTCATACCAGGTAAGAACCCCTGTGGGCACCCCTGTGTCGGCAATCTGCCGCCGCTAATTGTCTTTGTCTCTGCTGAAAACGAAACAAAAACAACCACCCCCCCACCCCACCCCCTCCCCTCCACCCCTCTACTCCCTACGGCTTCTCCCACAGGCCCTCAGCTGTCCTCCCCCGGGTGCCTGGGACTGGGATGTGGCTGGTCGTCGTGGATACGGGTGCTGGCGCAAGATGTGTTTACTGCCCATGTGCATGGTGATGTTGGCGTGATAGCCCCCCCCCCCCCTCCCCAGCTCCCCCTCTCTCTGCTAGTCTCCTTTGATCAGATGTCTGGCAGCGGTGGCGGTGCCCGGGCGAGGAGCCGCCTCCTGGCACTGGAGGAGGACACGGAACAGATGCAGAGGAGGAGGAGAGGGGGGTGGGCATGGTGGTGGGCAGGAAACCTGCAGGGGCTCAGAGAGAGGGGGAGGGAAGGACGGAGAGAGATAGATGGAGGGAGTGGGAGGTTGGGAGTTGGGTAGGTAAGAAAGAGAAATTGATAGAAAAGGGATGGGATGTCAAATAGACAGGCCCTGCTGTATACAGAGAGAGAGAGAGAGAGAGAGAGAGAAAAAGGAGGAGGAGGAGGAGGAGGAAGAAGAAGGGAGAGACAAGTATTGACAGATTTTTGAATTCTGTCTCCTATATAAGAGCCATTCTGTTAATCCACTCCCCTGGTGAGATTCTGCCCACATCTGCAAAACTGCCACGGCCCTTTAGGCCTATACAGAATCACAGACTAAAAAAAACAAAGTGTTAAAAAGTAAAAGTCCCTTTGGTAACTCACTTACTGGAATATCCTGATGCGTTTACAGTGCCATTGGCACACTTAGTCGCTAAAGTGCAATGCTCTCAATTATCCGGAATATGCTGACTACGTAGCTCCGTAGCGCGCTAGCTAGCATTAGCTGCATGATTACCCCTCTCTGCCTGTGACGTCTCTTATTAAGTGATGTTAATGGGGACAGCGTGGGTGTGAGTGCTGCCTTTGGGGCTCAACTCTCTAGGAGGAGGTTGCCACAGGGGGCATGTTTGTCCCAGCTTAGCCTAGCCTAGCCTAGCGTCAGCATCTTCTCCTGAGGGCTATGGGAGGAGAGGGGGAGAGGAGATATGTGAGGGAGAAATAGAGGAGGGCAAGACTCCCTCACTCCAGATATATGGCCACCGCCTAATGCACTTCATTAAGACACCCACTAGTATGACAAACTGCAGGGCCGAGAGCCCATATAGCTGCTTTTTCCATCTATTGCACTCGTCTATATTAGATTCGATTAGATTAGATTCAACTTTATTGTCATTGCACAGAGTCCAAGTACTGAGACAACGAAATGGAGTTCGGCATCTAACCAGATTGTGCAAATAGTGGCATAGTGCAAAAGACATGATATTGTAGACAGTGCATGGTATTACAGTATGAGGTATTACAGTATGAGGTATTACAGTGTAAGGTATTACAGTGAGTATAAATAAATGAATATAATAAGTGAATATACATGAGATGAACAACAATACAGTTGAACAAGGTCAATAGGCCTTGAGGTATGTTACATAAGATGTATAATTAGAGACCAATATAATAAATATGCTATGTGCAACAAGCAGTAGTGCAAAAGGTAAATTGGAGTCCTGAGTGTGCAGCCAGTAGAGGTATGGAAGGAGGGTACCCTGATACTGGGAGTCAATGTTCCTCTTGTTGGGGGGTGGAGGGGGGGGGGGGGCTGGTAGGGGGCTGGGCTACCACCGGAATTCTGAGTTCAGCAGATTAACAGCTGCAGGGAAGAATCTGTTCCTGAGCCTGCAGGTGCGGGAACGGAGACTCCTCTGGGAGATGGGAGGAGTCCGCTGCTGGGGTGAGAGGTGTCCCTACTGATGCCTCGCGCCCTCCGCAGACACCGCCTGCGCTGGAGGACCTCGATGGCAGGGAGTTGGGCACCAGTGATGTACTGGGCGGTTTTCACCACCCGTTGCAGAACCTACCGATCGGAAACAGAGCAGCTGCCATACCACACAGTGATGTAGTGTGTCAGAATGCTCAGAATGCACCGAGAGAAGTTGACCAGAATCCTAGGAGACAGATGGGCTTTCTTCAGTCTCCTCAGGAAGTATAGACGCTGCTGCGCTTTTCTGTCTACTCATCCCTTTCTCTTTTTTTCCCCCTCTTTCTCATTTATTGGTCATATCTTTTCTTCTTGCTGTCTCCACATTTCTTTTTCCTCCGCTCTTCATTTTCTCTATTCCTCTTCCTCCTCATATTTTATTTCTCTTTCTCTCTCTCTCTCTCTCTCTCTCTCTCTCTCTCTTTTTCCGCTGTGCCTTCAGATTCATATGACACACGCTAACCGGGCCATTAGTACCAGCTGATCATCCACACATTTATCATTCAGCTATACACACACACACACACACACACACACACACACAGAGTACTCTCTCTCGCTCTCTATCTTCACACCATTCCCACGGCCATGACGGATCCATATAGCTTTTCCCAAACGATTTGGTTTGGGTCCTTCACTTCTTCCCTTTGTCACGGCCATAGTGATAGAACAGCCCTTTTCCTACCACCCGGCCCAAACCAGGCATGAGCCTAATGAGGGGAGACAAATAGAAATCACTGTATCCGGGGGGGTTAAGGGCAAGGGAGGGAGGGGGGCGGGGAGGGGAGGGGGGGAGGCAGGAGCTGGGGGGGGGGGGGGGGGGGGGAGGGAGCTATTTGGGAGAGGCTGGAGGGATTGGTCAATACTCCCGCTGTGCCTTTACAGTACGGACCATTAGCCGCGGCCTAGTCATTGGCGTTTCTGGTCACGGTGCTAGGAGCGCCGGCGCCATCCCGCTAGCACGCGCCAATCGGACCAGTGAACAACAGCCTTTTATTAATTGTGTTTACTCCCTCCTGTTCTGCTGTGTCATGCTGCGCTGCAATGGGCTAAAGTGGGCCTTGAGTGTCCCTACTGCGTTTAGAGATAGCCTGTGATGTCTTGTTCGATTGTCACAGTGGTGGAGGATCCAATCTTCGCATTAGGTTTACTTACAAGTGGGTCACATTACACGTACGCTAACTTTAGCCACTGCTAAGCTAAATCGAAACGTATTCTGCTTGTCCCATTCTCTCCACACTGTTTTGGTTGGTTAGAGTCAGTTGCAGCGGCTTTTCAAAAGAATACAAACCTCTAACACGCAAACACACACTCTCTCTCTCTCTCTATCTATCTATCTATCTTACTATCTCTCTCTCTCTCTCATACACACAATCTCTCTCTGACACGCACGCACACACACACACTCTCTCTTTCTCCCTCCTTTTCTCTCTCTCTCTATGTTCAGTAATAACAGAATGACTGTAGATCATAGGTTCGAGTGAGTTACAGTGGCTATTCAAACTAATACAAAAACGTGGATTACAGTCTCTCTTGGCCCACAGGCTTCTTCCAAGGCATGGAGCCATCGAACCGATGTGGCAATTTGGCTGAACTATCTCTTTAAACATTCACAGCGATGCTATTGTGTGTCCCAGGTGTTTTGCTTCCAGTTATTTTCACAGAAATAAACCAGACGAAAAAATATGTGAAAACCAAAATCCTCCCCACTGCGTAATAAGCCACATTTCCATAACAAGACATCTTTCTACTGGGAGAGAAAATCCGCTGCTGAGCAGTCTTGGAAAGCAGACACAAACACCCCAATTTGGCTCTGTTCGTCTCCAGGTCATATGAATAACAGACACCTCTTCTCTCCTGTCGATACAGCAATCAAGCTAACTGGTGTACTGTAATGTCTCCAATACAGAGATACGTAGGTTTTATCAGAACGGAGGGACACACACATCTCAACGAGACTCTAAGAATAACCTGTCAACGTTAGCGGCGGGAACGAGGTAGTGGAGTTGTCATGTACCGCACAAGTGTCAGAGGAGTAGGCAGGCGCTTAGTTACAGGCCACTTGGGGGTGGAACTGTCACAAGCTAGCGTGGGTGTCTTGAGTATTTCAGAACTCACTGCTGATGACGGAGCGAGACTCTGTTCAAGATCAAATTGACACATCAAGCTTGTTGAGCAGGCCCAAGTGAAAGCAAGTTGGAACAAACTGAAAGTGGCAGGCGGACAGGTGGGGGTCCCCCGCCCTCCCCCCCCCCCCCCCCCCCCCTCACCCCCAACCCCCCCTACAAACCAATTGAAATCAATCCAATGATTGGAGGACTGAAGGCTGCAATCGTTCCGTTTCCTTGCATTGTAAAAGTGACTTAAGAAAGAGAAAATCTCACCCTTGTGTTCCTCAAATACCTGGAGTAACTATTTCACGTATCCATGCAAACACATTCATCATCGTCATGGTTTCTTATTTGTGATTGAATCCCTTAGGGCATTCTGGCTGCTTACTGTAATGTCAGGTTCAATTGATCTGGCTCTGTGACTTTTGGACCACTGTTATTGTCGTTAATCTCTCTCTGACGCACACGCACACACACACACACACACACACACACACACACACACACACACACACACACACACACACTCTCTCTCTCTCTCTCTCCCTCCTTTTCTATCTCTCTCTCTCTCCCTCCTTTTCTCTCTCTCTCTCCCTCCTTTTCTCTCTCTCTCTCTCTCTCTCTGTGTTCAGTAATAACGTAATGGCTGTAGATCATAGTACGTGTCTCCCATAAGGCACCTGTAATCTCACAGCTTGTGTCTTATCTTTTTTTTTCTTCTTTTCTCTCTCTCCACAACTCCCTGAGAGTGGTAATTATCTTAATCTTCTGCTGATATCTATCTCCGATCCAGTTCCATGCATTCGCGGGGGGGGGGGGGGGGCGTCTTAGCTTCCGAAAATGTTCCCTGTTCCATTATTCATTGTGTCAATGGTTGTCATGCTCCACTTTTTCCTCCCACACATGTCAGAACGTGAGAGAAAGTAAAACCCATCAAGTTTGATAATTCATTAGCTTGGCCCGCTGTGTATTCGCATTACTTTTCAAAGTACTTCCCGTTCACCACAATTGCTTTAATGAGAATTTACAGAAACTCGCGGAAGTTGGGTCGTTAAAATCTTCCACGTAGACTCAAGACTGGGAAAAAGCTAGTTATCGGTTCACATCCAGAGACATGGGAGAAATGACACTTCTTTTGTCTTGTGAATCCTCTGAATCCTCTGAACAATGGAGGAGAGACTCTGGGCTTGCGGAGCAGCTTTGAGACGTACTGTATCTGCCGTGGGCATGCACTCGACATTCTGCTGACTCTTTGGGACGTGCCAAAGTGGAGCAGAAGCTAGCGCATCTAAATATAACAATACCCTGTTTACTGCCAGATGTGCTTTTGTGTGTGTGTGTGTGTGTGTGTGTGTGTGTGTGTGTGTGTGTGTGTGTGTGTGTGTGTGTGTGTGTGCGCTTCTCCAGGATATGATTTCAACCTTGGGATTAACTTATAGAAACACAACACCATCTGCTGAGGAGAAATCATACTCATGCTCTGGGAATTCGCCTGGGCCTGGAAAGAACTAGAATATTCAAGAGGACCTTGTTTAATACTGTGAGGTAGCCGGGATGGATATAATTCAACATGAACAACATTAATCGCAAATGCAGGACTTTAGTTAACACATTTTCAGGGCCAGATTTGTTTTTTTCCGGTAACAGGTAAAACTTGATCAGGTAAAACTTTGTTCAAGGTGAGGTCATGGTTTATACATTCATTGGTCTGTCATTGAGTCATTGGTCTGCAGAAGCATGGTTGTGTTATGGATTTCTTAAGAAGTATGATTTAGGTTCTGTAATTACTAATTTTCATTGAGTAATGAGGCAAGTAAAATGGTAAATGAATATAAAGGTTAATCTACTGTTCAATATCAAAAGGTCAGACAGTGTATCCTTTGATTGAAATTAGGTGGGTGTCGTTCTGTGATATCTAAGTGTGATTTGAAATGACACTAATGAGCCGATTGAACAAGCACTGTCTGGAGAAAGGTAAATCGATGTTGAGGTCAAAACGAATACAAATTGACGTCTAAGAAACATCAACAAACGCATAAAATTAACATAATGTAATGTACTGTATAACGCTTTCAAATGAGGACACAGCCTGGTATTAAGATGCCTTCTTTCATTCCCTTTAGTAATGACCTCTGAGAGCGTGTGTGTGTGTGTGTGTGTGTGTGTGCGAGAGTGAGAAAGAGAAAGAGAGTGAGCATTCCTGGGTGCACACAAGTGTGTGCATTTGTAAGAGAGAAAGCGAGAGTGTGTGTGTGTGTGTGTGTGTGTGTGTGTGTGTTGGTGTTTGTGTTTGTGTGTGTGCGTGCACAAGAGAGAGTCATTTCCAAGACCTCCTGATTACCATACTGCCTTTGTGCCTCTCCCACCATACGGTAAATGGTTGCCAGTGAATTAGCAGGCCCTCGGAGTCTGATTGGGAAGCATGCGAGCAATCTCCTAATGGTCCGTTTCCATCCACAACATTACCGTCTCCCTTTGTGTGCACTTTTAAGACTTATGTCTCTCTGTCCAAGCAGTGAAACACATTCCTCCTTTACCACAGCTATAAAACCCAGACATACGGTATGTTGA
>NC_139671.1:16237512-16240012 GCF_951799395.1 Argentina silus | reverse complement strand
CAATCTCTCAGGTCATTACTCTTGATGTACCAAAGCATAGCGTTTTATCATGGGTCAATAGCAGGGGAGGCCAGTGGAGGTAGAAATCAGAGGACGGGCTCATGGAATAGAATCAAACATCGGGCTCATTGTAATGCATGGAATGGGGAATGATATCAAACACACACACTCACTGTGTAATCGCCCTTCTCAGTATTAGCATAGTGTTCCTAATAAAGTGTTCAGTGAGTGTGTGTGTATATATATATGCCATTTAGCTGATGCTTTTTTCCAAAGCGACTTACATTGCAGTGAGCGCATACATTTCAGTATATATGGTCCCAGCAGGAATCGAACCCACAACCTAAGCGTTGTTAGCGCCATGCTCTACCAACTGAGCCACAGAGCACCACGTGTTTGATATCATTCCTCATTCCATGCCATGCTTCACAATGAGCTTGTCCTCCCATTTCTACTTCCACCAGTCTTCCCTGGTCAATAGTGTCTCACATATTGTCGTGTCTTTACTTTTAGCCAAAGGTGGAACCGAGGGAGATATGGAGAAATGGTTGTGCCTAGCCTACAACAACTTGGAAACAAGCAAACTAGGAAGGATCAATTCAGTCCTTTGAATATGATCATTTGGCTTCAAACTGAACAAAAAGATGCTCAGAGGAATGCTCTCAAAATGGCCGTCCTCCAGCATGATTGTTTGCCTGTCATTTCCTTTTGAAAAGGCCACTACTTCCTCTTCGAGAGAGTTAACGAGATAGAGTCGACAAACTGTCAAGAACCGTCAAGAACAATCATAAATACAGGGTGACCATCTATCGCTTTTGTCCTTTTTCACTATTAAGCTGTTTGAAGCTTTTTGTCATCCTTTTAAGATTTTCAAAGGTCACAACAATCATCTACTGGAGCCTCAGCATTAGCATTAAATACTCTCGGAGAAGAGATTTGTCGGTTTTAATGCCTTGTTTTATTTCTTTCTGTATAAATCTTCAGCAGCCATTTTATTAATGTTTGAGAGCAGATAAATTGCTCCCATTAGATTTCATGAATAAATAATTGGTAACTGTGGTTCCGTGCAGGAGGTTTAGCGGGGAAATTAAATTCACAGACACACACACATCTGGGATTGGTATATCAATTTTGTACTTTTAAATTATTGATATAGCAGCCATTGATTCACTTGAAAACATGCTTTAAACTGTCATTTTGATCAGTTGGATGGTCAGTCCTTGCGTCCATAGTTCCGTCTATGTATTTGAGAGCGATTACCTCACTCCAGCCCCATCCCTTGGCTGTTTACCAAATAAAGTGGCGGGGAGCCCGCTTTGTTATTGTTTGAATCCCATATTGCCCCTTTAAGCAATGAAACTACTGTAGCGAGTGCCCCTCTATCTGTTGACCTGTGTCATCCTCCTCTTTGGCCGAGACCAGGCCAGCCTGAACCTTGACGTGGTAATTAAAAGGCCTTTTCAGGCAGAGCACACGTCATTCTAATCCAGGCCAGATCCCCAACAGCCATTTGAAAGGAAGACGACAACCATCACATGATAGCAATTTTCCTTTAACAGGCCAAAAATAGGCCCATAATGTGACCATCAGACAACTTAAAGAGATTTCCATGGATCGGGTCAATCAGGCCGAGACTCGACCACTCACCCCTATTCACCTCTCGTCGAGGACGGGATGGGGTGAGGCAGCCAATAATGAAGGGAGGGTTTCACAAATAGAATTAAACCTTTTCACAGCGACTGGGAGCCATTTGGGGGGGGGGGGGGGGGGGGGGGGGGAATTAGATTACTGTGTCACAGTCGGCTCCAATAGAGACACGTGCGATCTCACAGCAGATGCTCCTACTCCCGACTGCAGCTAAAAACAAGTATCCCCCCCCCCCCCCCCCCCTCTCCCATGAATCAAAACGAGTGCTCTCACACACTGATCCATATTCATATGATGAAAAACGGGCCAAGAATAGGACCGGAAAAAAAGAAAATGTCAGCCGGTGAATGAATTCAATTTACCGAGGGTTTAAAGGGGTCGATGGTAAACAAAGCAGCAGCGTATTAAATAATACAATAACCATCTGTTTTGGTTTCATACTTTCCTCCCTCTTGTTTAGTTTGATTAGAAATGGAGAGGCCAGCATGATATGAATACAATTAGGAGCATGTATGACAGATCACAAACATCATTGCTGAGCAACCAATGAAAGCAACCGGAGTTGATGCTAATTCATGTTTAAGCTAATTACAGTGATCACACTTTTTTGAGGTCCTATTTTACAACTGTGTTACAGGAGTGTGTGTGTGTGTGTGTGTGTGTGTGTGTGTGTGTGTGTGTGTGTGTGTGTGTGTGTGTGTGTGTGTGTGTGTGTGTGTGTGTGTTCCTGAGTGTATGTGCATGTGTGCATGTGTGTGTCTGCTCCAGGTATTATATAAGATATATTAAGATTTAGTTATGCTCCACTGAGAATGAATAAGAAATTGCTGATCTCTCTCTGGGCACAAACAAA
>NC_139671.1:16182512-16235012 GCF_951799395.1 Argentina silus | reverse complement strand
CTTCAACCTCACTTTACAACTGCCATCTCTGCTGTCCTTCTCTCACCTGTTCCCTCTATTCTCTACCTCCTTCTTACTTCCTCCCAAACAACTGTCATTAACATTCATACTGAATACTGATGATTAACACTAATTACTCTTTAAAGGAGAACTACAATCAGGCTACAGTACATGCTGTTATATTTTGCCCTCCAAATGACTCAGAATTGAGATTCTAGCCACTTAAGCCATGAGGTTTAATGACGTTGAGAGTAACTATAAATGACAAGCGTTATGCGCCTCCTTGAACATCACCGCGGTAACTCAGGGCATTTTCATCCCATGATAATTAAACTAGCAGCTTTTTTCAGAATGCTTCCTGCGAGGAGAGAATGAGGCCTTAAACGTATTGTAATATTATTCATGAAAGGCCTCGAGCAAATGAGCAGTGATAGCCTCGAGTGCTCCTACACCTGTGTGGCACTTTACCCAGAAAGCCCTGCCTGGCGGTGACATCACGTTGAATCTTGGAAGGGGACAGGATTCAATTAGAAAACAGCTTTGTGCTCATCCAAAGTTTTTCAACTCATACAGGGTCAATGTGAAGTAAAAGGGAAGGAAGGAGAGAGCTAGGAGTGGTGGGAGTGTGTTATTTCTTTGTTATGACACATTCAAGTGAAACATTTTGGGGGCTCTTCTGTTCAGGGAGCACTTAAGGCTGAAGGTGAGGCGTACTTCCTGTTGCGAATGACTGTGACAATTGAAAATAACCCAATAGGAGACTCTTTACAGGAGTCTGTACTTGATGTGTTCTCGTAGAGTGTTTGGGAAAGTACACTCTAAGGGGAAAATGGTCCTTTGGCTGTCCTTGTAGGAGAACCCGTTGAAGAAAATGTTTTGTTATCATGTATCATGCAGGTGATTTTTAAATTTGCATCGTTAGCACCGTTGTTATTGTTATTCACAAAGCAGCAGAGAAAATTGGTGTAGCTTTTTAATTGGCCTGGCCAGTCGTTCCTAATATAAAGTGTGATTTGCTTGTTGGCGGTAAACTCGCACCCTCTGTTTGCTTGCTCTGCAAACCGTAGTACGTGGGTACTGAGATATGCCAGGAAAAACACACATCTCGGCAAATGATGAACTTTAGTTCAAAGTCAATGATTGTCTAAGACAAATACCCCCCCATAAATTACGCCATTGATGCAGTAACGATGATCGTCCATTATTCTGCACAACACAAAAGCCAGATCGATGCTCCCTTTGGCACAGAGTGCGCAATGTCATAATTGCCGCCCAGTCACTGGGTGCGGAGCACCGTCATTAGCCGCGAGAGCCCCTGGTACGGCCCAATCCCAATCCATTAAAAGTCAATTGTCTCAAATTAAAACGGGAGATTCGGAGCGGCTGTTGCCAAATGGGCCCATCTAGCAGTCAACAACCCCCCATATCTGTTCTGGGAATGTAATAGGAATCTGAATTGGATGCCTCCCCGAAGACAGGCAATAAAATATGATTTCACATATCTCTCTTTTTTACCTTGGTTTTCTGCGGAACATGATGAAGCTTTTATGGAGCCTGAGGATAAACAATGGGCCTTACACAGCCAGGGGAAAGCAGAGTAATTCAACTCATGGGGAAACATCAGGAAGATGTACCGTGCTGCAAAGCCTGAAGGAATCGGACCCAAAGGACTACAGAGGCTTGGCAGGGAACAAGGATATTAGGCTGGTCTAAAACCAAACTTTAACCCCTTACCCCTCTCCCCTCAGCCTCAGTGTAAATGTGCCTTCACTGAGGGCCTATAAAATAGACACTTGATTTCAGTTAGATCCTCCTTGAGAGAATGGTCTCAGAGTATCTGCCTTGTTCTGGCGCTGAAAGACCGGTGGGGTTTGAACTGAACCTCTCACATGGATACCACAGACATGAACCGTTATAGCAAAAGGACATCCTTGTGGTACAAGGTCTATATCTGGGCTTAGAAGTCGCAGACAGGGCTATCTCCTGAGCCCAGTATTTCAACCTTTTAAGCTGGATCAGAATGATCTGGGTTCTGTTTTGCTATCCAGGAACAGCTCTATCTGGCAGATTTTGAGTAGTATGTGGGATCGATCTGATCTGATCCTGGTTCGCAGAAAAGAATCCGGATCATTCTAACCCATTCTGATTAAAAGTTTTGACCTTTACTGGGGGCCCTGGTCATTTCCACTACACTTGTTCGTCTCCTGTTGAGTGTGTTCTTCATTGTGTTCAGCTCTCTGCGGAGAGCCTAAGAAAGCCTCTCTTCTTCCTGGTCCATTCTTTTCCCACTGAGGTTAAGTCTGTCTGTGCAGTCTTGCAATGTCATTGTTCAGCCATTGCCCCCCTGTACTGTGTACTGTTTTTGGGGTGTGATAGTTATCATTATGTATTTATTTTTATTCGCAAAAGACAATACAATTACTCTTGTTCAACCATTGTCCCCCTGTGTCTGTGGAGTGTTGCAATGTCATTGTTCAACCATTGGCCCCCTGTACTGTGTACTGTTTTTGGGGTGTGATAGTTATCATTATGTATTTATTTTTATTCGCAAAAGACAATACAATTACTCTTGTTCAACCATTGTCCCCCTGTATTGTATGATTGTGACTCATTTTGACGTCACAAATCGATGACATTTGGGGCACAAGGACAGCTCCATCATTCAGCTTTGTCGTGATACTTTTTACTGAATGATCTATTCAAAACCTTTATTCCAATGGCTGTACGAAAAAAGATTAGTCACAAGTGAACAAAGAATTTCTTTTGCTAAGTGTTAATTGTGGCTCTGTGTCATTGTTGTATTGTGGAGGCTGTAAGAAGTTTTTCACCCAGCCTTCATGCTTTGTAAGCACTTCAATGATGAAGTAGGCTTTGTTTTTTTTCTGCTTACTTTATCAAATTGGATACTCTTTTTGGATGCCTTTTGGTAAGTACTCCTGAGGAATGCTATCGGCTTAAGATAAGGGTGGATAGAGGGAGAGTGTTGAGAAGATATTGGCGTATAAAAACAGCGATAAAGGCAGAAAGCTGTGTGTAGTCCAACTTGGCAGAATGAGATTAAATTGGGGGTGTTGGTGGTGGGGCGTGTGTGTGTGTATGTGTGTGTGGGTGTGTGTGTTGGGGAGGTACATACTGTGCTGTAGGTAATAGCCAGTCCAGTAATGGCTAGATTGTCTCTCTTTCTGCTTATGAAGAGGGTTTTTTCGGCCTCTCCTGAGCCCATTTGGTGGCTGTAATTAAGGAGCACGGAGCTCAGAGCAGCTAAGTGGAACGCTTCCCCATATCCAAAGCCAGGTGCGATTAATCTTATAGCTCTCTCTCTCTCTCTTTCTCTCTCTTTGTGTTAATCTTATAGCTTTGCTCTAAACTTTCTCTTTGTGAGTGTGTGTGTGTGTGTGTGTGTGTGTGTGTGTGTGTGTGTGTGTGTGTGTGTGTGTGTGTGTGTGTGTGTGTGTGTGTGCGTGTGTGTGTGTGTGTATTTGTGTGTGTGTGTGTTTGTGTGTGTGTGTGTGTGTGTGTGTGTGTGTGTGTGCGTGCGTGCGTGCGTGCGTGCGTGCGTGCGTGCGTGCGTGCGTGTGTGTGTTTTATCATACCTCTATGCCCTGCCTGGCCGGGGGCTGGCCAGTGAGGGTGACCTTCCTCACAGCAGATAATAGGAGGATTAAAATGGATTTCTCCTCTTCCTCATCTTCTCCTACAAGACAATCTATTCTGAAGAGAGTAATTAATGTATAGCTATACTGTGCTTCCAGTGTGAATTCCCCCAAAACTTTTCATTTCAAATTAATCTCTTACAGATGAATGAACTTTATTTCTGTTCTCTTTCTTAGCAAGTCATTATTTCTCATGTTCTCAAATCTGTAATTTGCTGTGAAATGAAGATGGTGAATTGTACTTCAGCTTATGTTTTTAGTTAATTGCAGCTTGTTATATTTAATTATGCAAATCAGTCAAGTGAAATTTGGTTTGGGCGTCTCAAAAAAAACGTACTCTGTGCTTGTGCTTTGAAGTCTTTTGCTCTGACAGTGAAATGACTCGAAATGCATGTTAATAACACAACCATGACAATATGCAATGCAATGCAATGCTAATCAAAGTCACACAAACACACGCTTCAGTCACAATGATTTAGTTAATAGCTACAAATAGGTCAGATGTTCAAAGTTCCCTAGATACAGTAGGAGGGTACAATTACAGCAGCCTCCTTCAGGCATCAGTCACCTAATGGTGCCAACCAGGAGGGACCATGGATGTTCAGTACTACCTTCCTCGTGAAAATATACATAATATTACTATTTATTTATTTATATATAATATTTAATTCCCCTGCCTAATAACACCCTCTATCTACAGACTGCTATTTTATTGATAAGGAGACAGACACCATGTTGTTAGAAGAATAGTAGAATATTATTTGCAATATTACAATAGTATATACTTATCAATATTCTATGATTCCACATCATACATGCTATTGTGGGCAGTGTTGGGGCTAATTCTTTTTCCATTCCATCAATTCTGGAAGTGAATTGAATTCCATTTAGGTAATTGAAAAAAGGGGCATTCATTTTCGAAGTTCTTTCAATAAAATGACAAAATCGGAGTATCTGGAAATACTGTACTGTATGTTCCAATAGTCTGCAACTCAACTGTGTTCGATGCTCTGTCCATTCTTCTCTATTGAAAATAAAAAAAGCTTTGGAATTTTAATTGTCGCTGGAGTTCCAAAACACTTCCTGAATTGATGGAATCGAAAAGGAGTTGGCCCCAACCCTGATGGTGGGTACTATAGTACTAATGTCGGCCCCAACCCTGATGGTGGGTACTATAGTACTGATGTTGCAGATATGAGACATCAGGCTCCCTGTTGGGCTGTCAGCTGGTCTGGTACGTAGTGATGTATCACCTACATTATGGCACCATTGTGTATTCTGACTGGCACACATCATCAGTCCTGCTGCCTGTCCATTCATTTATCACCCAAGGCCTGACTGACAAATCTCTGCCTTCCCGCCTCCTGACAATTCCCTTTACTGAAGAGTGTGTGTGTGTGTGTGTGTGTGTGTGTGTGTGTGTGTGTGTGTGTGTGTGTGTGTGTGTGTGTGTGTGTGTGTGTGTGTGTGTGTGAGTGTGAGTGTGTGTGTGTCGCCTGAGTCCATGCTTTGGCGCGAGGAGGATGGTGTTGCTGTGTGGGTGGCTGGGTGGGTGGCAAATGGGACAGATGCTTCCTGTCTCGTCTCATTCAATTTCCTCCTCGTCCTTTCTCATTTATTTCATTCCAAGGAAACAACCATGCGGGGGAGATTAACTCCTGATATAGCTGCTGTGAGCCTCAAGCTCGTAGAATGATAACAATAGGATCGTGACACAAAAGGACAGCCTTGTACAAGGAAGTTTTAACAGATTTCACAAAACACGAAGGATGTGTGTTTCATGCAAAAGTGCCCCATCACATCCACATAAAGATTGTCGACAGGGCATTGAGCACAGTGCATATAAGCCTGGAATGACTCAAACCTGGTTTTAGTGTGAGTGAATTAACCGTAAAATATTTCTTATTATTTGATTTCAGTAGTTCACACTGCTGTGAGGCGAAGCTCTGAATCAGAAACTTGTTGTATGCAAGCACTGGGGGTAAGTGCTGAGGGAGATGATTGATGCAAGGTCCATTTTCAGTGCTCTTTCTATTGCTTAATGAAGGTCAAGTTTGACGTGTTGGTCCATTTGACCTTTTGTGCATTTGGGCAGGAACAAGACTACATCCACCTAAACTGCTCCCAACCCCCCACCCCCTTCCTGAGTATTCCAACAGGTGGCGTTCTTACTTTGTAATGCCTATCAACTTGACTGTAAACCAATCTACAGAGAACGTACTCGATTCCCCAGGACTACTCTCTGCCAATCACTCCACCCCCATCCAACCCCCCCCCCCCCCCCCCTCCCTCTCTCTTGCACCTCTTCAGTGACACCCAGACCACTCCAATATTCCTCTCCATTCGAGAACTACTGCTTGTCATAAAATACGTCATCTCAGGTGCACCCACATCCAATCATCCCTCTTCCCCCCCCCCCCCCCCCCCGCCACCTTCTGTCCTCTCTCTCTCTCCCCTTTTCTTCACTTCTCCCCTTTCCTCCTCTCCATGCTCTGGTAATCAGAACCTCTCTTGTCTCTCCTCTCATCCAGATTACTGAGCTCAATCAGGGGGCTTGTTCAGAAGAACTCCTGCGTCTCTCTTCCTGTTCCAGCACTTATGCCACCGCACAGATGGGGCTCACACAGACAAACTCCCTCAGCTCTGTATCACACCACGATATCAGATTCCATGAGCTATCGCATAGCTACAGATGGCTAGCTCAGTCATTCAATCAGTTTTGATTCAGGGTGATGTAAGTTTCCCCTCCTTTCCTCTACAGAAGCCCATCATTACACAGCTGTGTGCTACAGTCCATCTGTACACTAATACTGTGATATATAGTATATATAATTGGTAAAGTGTGGTAATTCTATTGAAGGGGTTACATTTATTTATTTATTTTTTACACTTTTGGAGGAGCACATTTGACAAGAGGTCGACATTTGAAGGTTGTTTGACCACAGGAAGAGCACCACAAAGGTACTTTACCATCCACCATCAATTCCACTCTCTCAATCCATACAGTATAATACAGGCTATTTAATACAGGCTAAAAACACCGGATGCTATTGAACGCCACTCCGTTTCTATGCATCCCCTTACAAGAGATACACGGTTGTGATTAACGACCATCCTCAGTTCTCACGACAGCTCTCTATTGTCTTTTTTAATACAGTGAAGAAATACAGCAGCCTGGGGAATTCAATCACTTACTTACAGTACAGTGCTGGCTGCTGGGAGGCTGCGCGGTATGGCTACGTGGGGCTGTTTATTAAATGAAGCAAGGCCCTGTTCAGAATGGTTACATAAGACCTTGTATCTCCGGAGCTCTTGTTTAAGTGCCTCAGTGCTGGCTGTAAAAGACTGAAAGCATCTGCCTGGAATTTGTTGGTGACGTTGTCCTGCGACGTATTGATCCTGAACGCCACTCAATCTGCCTCTACGCCCCCGGGCTGCCGCTGATAAATAAGCCTCACACACGGGGACACACACGCACGCGTGCACATGCGTGGGCGCACGCACGCACGCACACACACACACACACACACACACACACACACACACACACACAAAATACAAACACAATTGCACACACACCCACACAAAATACAAACACAATTGCACACACACACACACACACACACACACACACACACACACACACACACACACACACACACACACACACACTCTCTCTCTCTCTCCCCCCCTCACACACTCACACTCCCATCAATCTGAGCTCTGGAGAAGCTTGCGGCATTATGACGCAGTGTCAAGTGAAACTCTCAAGCATGAAGACTCTCCTTTTCTTTCTCCCTCTCACTCACGCACGCACGCACACGCACACGCACGCACGCACACGCATGCACACACACATGTGTGTCTGTTGTCAGGGGCTGTCAGAGGGCAAAATCTGAGGTCAGAGCAGGGCACTGAACCATCCAAACCATTGTTCACCGCGGGGAAGGAGATGGCTATTAAAGTGAGTGAGTACCGGGGTAGAAGCACCCTGGCGACTGCGTAGACGGGCTGAAGTGTTTACAGGCCTTTTAGAGTCAGGCCCACTCACTGGACGCCTCAGGGTCCTCACACTGACGGCTGTAGAGACCATTAGTGCCAGATTTACTGAGCATTTACACCTGTTAGTTTCAGATGGGATTAAAACATTAAACAACTAAAAAGGTAAATGAATGTAAGGAGAGGGGATTAAGACTAGGCTACACAATTATGTGAACAGAATTTACAGTATGGTCTTCTGTAAGTTGCAAGTGCAATCTGTGCACTGGTTCCAGGGCATTGCAAATGTTCTTATTGGTAGATGTCAACAGCTGTTTTGGACAGAAAGTATAGTGCAAGTAAGTGAAAATGTATATGCATTTATATAAATACATTTAAATAGCTTGGTGAGTTTCAAAGAACAGTTGTTCCTGACGGAAGTAAACATACAGTGCTGTACTCTGTTTGCTTTCAATTGTCAGGAGCTTCACTTTGAAGCAATTATTTTGCAATATAAAAGACTGAAGGGTATTGTTGTGAGGAAAGAGATCTATTTTTAAACCCTGTCAGGAAGAATGTTGTCTAAAGAATATTTAGCCAAAAGAAGAACATTCCATGAGAGACATTGAGATTCCCAGGGTACAGTAAACATGTATGAGAGATTTAAATGTTTGCAACCAACGGATTTCAATGAAATGTTTCCATAAAAAATAAATCTAAATCAATTCTATGGCCTAACTGCAAACTGAGAGTTTACATTTCAATAGAGAAAACTCAGTTCATATAAAATACATCAGTCATGGTTTTATAAGTTATTTAGCCGAGGTTCTAAATATCTTTTCAATACTTTCTCCCATTTGTGTTCTGCTTAATTTATAGCATCACTGTTTTAATCTCCTTTTGCCTCCACATCAGTGAGCGTGATAAAAACACAGCCTTTTCTGAGCGCACCAAAGTGTAAAAGGCTTTTATTGCCGTCTGCGATCGCTCATGTCCCGCGGCCCAATACCGCGTCGCGCGTCTGTGCGCGAAGATGCGCCGTTTACCGTGCCCGCTGAAGCATGGACCCAAACACATTCCAATTTTCTGCCTGCGGAGATGCCAAACTAAATTAACCGCGAACACAAAAACGAGACAATGTCATCAGCCCAGGGGTTTTCTAAAGCAACCAGTATTTTTTTTAGGTTTCTTTGTGACCCTGCATCCTCTTACTAATGTGGTTTATAAATCATGTAGTTCGTTCTAGGAATGCTCCTTCTGAAAAGAGAAGCCTGTTGTGGATGGAGTGAAATGCACACCAGGGGCAGATAATGCAGAAGAAGTGAGAGAATGAGTAAAAGACAGGAGAGGATGAAGGAGAGAGAGCATGTGGAGAGGAGAATGAAAGAGGAAGAGGGTGGTGGTGGTGAGAGGGTGAGAGATTAGGAGGAGGGAGGAGGAGAAAGAGAATGTGTCAAACCAGACCAGCAGAGAGAGAGAGAGAGTTGGGAATAGGTGGAGCAAAGAGAACGAGTAGAGAGAGGGAATATGGGAGGAAAGAGAATGAGACTCATTCCAAGGCCCAAGAGGCCCAGATTAGATCATTGATTCTGCTGAGCGAAATTAGCGTCTCACCTGAGTGAGCCGTGATGAGACCAGAGAGAGAGAGAGAGAGAGAGAGAGAGAGACAAAATAGATGAAAAGGTTAAAGAGAGAGAAGAAGGAGAGAGAGGAAGAGAGAGAGGGGGAAGGAGAGAGAGAGAGAGAGGGAGAGGGGAGATAGAGACAGAGCAGAATGAGAAGTAATATAAAAGGAATGAGAGGGGGGAAATGGTGAGCAGAAGAGGGAGAGATGGAATAATTTACTCAACAAGTTTAAGACATGGTAGCTCGTTCTGTGAGGAGACACACTAGTACCACTCTGTACCAGCTTTGATGTTGTTGTCTGATGTTGAGCCAAACTGAATTCCATTGGTCTGGATGCAGGAGGTACAGTTGGGATTTGACTTCACTCATGTTGCGTGATGTCACATCTGTCGGTTTGAAACCATAGAGGATGGACGATAAGTCAGGTTTTAGTGAGCTGTCTGTAGTCTGTGCCAAATAAATTCACACTGACTGACTGTGCTTTTGAATGTGCAGGCCTGCTCTGGTTCGGTCTGGCTTTGTCTGGTTTGTATTCAGTTTGGCCTGGGCGAGCTAGCATTGGCACAATTGCCACAGTTCTGTTCTGTGTCTTTGTGTCTCTGAGCCCAACACAAACATTCAAAGATTAGAGGAGGTTGGATGGACAATCGATACAACAGCTTAGCTCTCCAATTTCCTCAAGGTGACCCATAAGACACAGAAATATGGAGTCAAATTTAACTCACCCCTATTAGAGGGTCAGAAATAAGCACAAGTGTAAATAGTTTTATCCAAATTTACTTTCAGTAATCCATGCAAGGCTCAAGTGATTTGTGACACCATGTTATTGCCTTAGTGGCTGCGACTGTCAAGACAGGAAACGGGAAAAAACATGATATTTACAGAAACATGTAATTTTCTTCTTTTTATGCAAATTTGCGAATGTGGAAATGTTCAAACTATACATCTGAGGCAATTTTGGAGATGTCTGGAAGAAAGAAAGTATTCAGAGAGAAGGATTGTTTTTGTTTTTGCTCTCCCTTTCCTGTCACAGTGGGCTACATTATCTGTCTAAAGAGACATCAGTCTGCTGAAAAAGTGACATGAAATTACCCACAACCCCCTTCTGCCCTCCCATCAACTTGGCAGTTTCACAGTCCCTCAGAGTTACTGGGTAATTTAGGAAAGGGACTTGGGCAAGGGCGTGTGTGTGTGTGTGTGTGTGTGTGTGTGTGTGTGTGTGTGTGTGTGTGTGTGTGTGTGTGTGTGAGTGTGTGTGTGAGTGAGTGGGTAAACTCTCCCCTATGTCTTCATGGTGGTGGAGGCAGAAATCAAATGACGGGCTCATTGTAATGCAGGGAATGGAATGAGGATGCTATATCAATACCATTCCACATTCCATCCCATGCATAACACTGAGCCCGTCCTCAGATTTCTACCTCCACCAGCCTCCCTTGGTTCACAGCGTGATGAACTGACCCTAGAGGGAATAGAATGTTCTCTCTGGAGAGATGGAGTGTTTGGGAAATAGTGCAGATGTCTCTTCTTACCCTACAGGCTGATTTGTGGAGAAGTGATGAACTCCTTGCATAGTTGCAGTGGAATTTGGCAGGCTAGGTGACCTTCCCCTGGAGACTTTTATGGTCTTTTTTATGAACTTGAGCATAGTTTAAGTCTTTTACCTTGTCAGTTGGGCAAGGAACATCTCATTAACATAACCTTTACGGTAAGATGTATCTGTTTATATAAAGTATCAAACCACGGTCATCAAGACTGAAGTAGCCTGTTATGTTAACACCTTAGCATTAGCTCAACAACCTAGTGTTATCTTCAGTAAGGTCACTCTTCATGCTAGCACAAGCTCTGCTAGCTTCTAGCTGCTCTGCTGCAGACGCTGAGTGGTGTCCGGTGGGTATGGTGTGGACCAATTCATTTCTGCTGTGAGTATTGAACACCTGCTTAGTCCCCAGCCTACCGATGAGCCTCATCTCCCCTCCATCTGTCTGCATGTGGGGGCCAGCTGTGCTGTGGATGAATAGTTATGAAGGATAGGTAGAGGACCAGAGAGACACAGACATCAAAATACAGACCAAAAAAAAACTTTTCCTTGACAGGGAGAGAATCAAAGGCTCTGCTAAAGGAGACTGGTGTAGGCTACTGACCCCCCCCCCCCCCCCCCCCCAAATAGTTCTTAAAAGACTCCACAACCAGACCCATGGCTATCCCGTATTTCTGTATCTCCCAACATCGCTGAGGCAACACTTTTCTGGAGATGGACAAACGAATCCTCTCAAATAGATCTGTGCATTCATTATCTGTTGTCACGGGTGATTTATGGTCCTGGCGTTTCCAAGGTTCCCGTGGCCATATGGCTGGGCCCATCCCTATGTGCAACAGGGGCGCTCCGATTAATGATGTTCGGATTCATCATCCAAAGATACAATAAATGCTCCAAATGAACTTTTAATGGCATTGACTCCCCAGTTTTCCTCGGTTTTCTCCCCCAACTGCTCGCCTTAGCAAAAATGTGAGATTTTTCAATTTGGACTTGAAAAGCTCTGCAAAGCAATTCTGGGGTGTCGAGAGACAGGGTTGCGGTTGCCAGACAGCAAGACAAAAACCCTCTTTTTGCGTTGACCATCAGGCAGGTTTGTGTTAGATCCTGTTAGTGTAGAAGCCACAGTACACCCAAAAGACTCTCACTTGCATGGGCACTCTCAATATGTCAACACTCTCTGATAATCCCCTTGAATGATATGGAAATGATTAGAATAACATCATCTATTATGGGATCTCTATGTGCTTATACCTTTGCTCCATGTGTAACGGATCTAAATATATAGCTACAAAACCTTGCCAGGAATATAGCAGCAGTTATACTGTATATCCAGTTGTTATTTCTCCCAATTGCCAATCATACCATCCTTGAAGAAATGGAAGGTTGTGAGCACGGCATATGAACATAATGTGGGTGACAGTTCGTGGTGACGGTGTTCTCAGCAAGTGTGTGAATTGTTGGTGTACATACCCAGATAAAGCAAGTATCACATTCATCAGATAAACGGTCCAGAGTAGCCTATATGTTGGAGTTTGTGAGGAGACAGGTGATGAGTGGATGTGAGTGGTGTGACTGAAAATGTAATATAAACTGGTCTGTAGCATTCTGTCTCCAGATGTCTGCTGCTACTGTGTAGCACTGCTGCTGAGCTCTTCTGTGAGGGAGGGAGGGAGGGAGGGAGGGAGGGAAGGAAGGAGAGAGAGAGGAGTCTTATCTGCCCTGGCAGGGCTCCTGTGTTTAACAGCATGAGGGTGAGGAGGGTGACGAAGGGGGGGATGGAGCCCTGCACTCTTGTTTGTCCCTGTCAGGCCACCTTACATCTCCATGCCTTACCCGGCCTGGCCACCTTCGGTTTTCTCCACTGCTTTCTATTATGTTTTTTCTTTTCTTTTTCTTCTTCTTTTTCTTTTCTTTTACCTTTTTCAGCTATTCCTGGTCTTCCTGCTTTTCTTTTTTCCCCCCTGTGGGTTTTATGTGAGGACCTGTCTGGTTGTGGTGTTTGTTGGTTTCCACAAGGTGTGCCCAATCCAGCCCCATTTCTCTGCCTTTTATTTGGAATTCGATTTGTTCTTGTTGTGCAGTTTCCTAGAGCTCTTCGTTTCTTATGGTGCAGTTCATTGGTTTCTTAACCAATGCGGTTCTTGCTTTTCCTATTCTTGTTTATATGTCTTTGTCACTTCCTCCATCTTTCCCAATGACACCTACCAGGTAAGTGAAATTATCCACTTCCTCTAGTACATCTCCGTCCAGGTTTATGATGTTGTCTGTGCTTTGGTTGACGCTCATCGCCTTGGATTTTGACTTGTCGCTGTTGAGTCCCATGGTAGCTGTGGTGGTAGCCAGTTTAAAGGTTTTGTTCTGCATCTGTTGTTGTGTGTGTGATATCAGGATTATATATCACTAAAGGTATCTACTACATACTTACCCTACTATATACTATTTAGAGCCTACTGTTTAGGAAAATATATTCAGTACGCAACACATTTCAACATACACCTCATTCTCACTGAGAAACCGGTCCTCTGTGGCTCAGTTGGTAGAGCATGGCGCTAACAACGCTTAGGTTGTGGGTTTGATACCTGCTGGGACCATATATACTGAAATGTATGCACTCACTGCAATGTAAGTTGCTTTGGATAAAAGCGTCAGCTAAATGGCATATATTATTTAAACCGTCATCTGTAGCTCAATCATGTTGTTTTACGGTACTTCAGTTCAGTTTGCTACTGGCCGCCTCCCTTACCTGCTCCATTGAATCATGGGACTAAAATCAGAAAGGACTTCCTGAATAGTGTGCAGTGAATTAATACTACATGGAAAGACAAATCTAGTATGACATCCTGGCATTTTATACATACCACATTTCGGTACATTTCACATACTGCAAAACATTCTAATCTTGCACAGTGAAAACACCTACTAAATAGGTCACAGTATGAACTTTCGGACATAATCTCTGTCTCAGACAGGACAGGACAAGGCAGGGGTCAGGGGTCAGGGCGGGGCATATTGGCTCCCTCAGGCTATCTCTCTCCTGCAGTCGACATCCTGTGTGACAGGAAATGTACGTTGAGGTAAGAAAAAGCCTTCGCCTTGCTCTTGTGAGTGCATGGACACTGTAGAATAAGAGAATCATGGGTGAAGAAATACAGTTGTTTACAGACTATATCGTAGCTTCTTGCATACATTGACGTTCCATCGTTCAGCTGGAGCAACTTTCAAACCGAAGACAGTTGCCTTCTGAAATCATATAAATGCTAATGTTTAAAAAGTCTGTTCAAATAACTGACTGTGTTTCGATCTTATTTCAGCTTTTCCCTATGGAAGCGTCCTGGATGATGGACGTTTCTCTTATTGAGTCGTTTAACGGTCATTGATCTCATGATTACCATGTTAGCCGAGCTGTCAGCTCTGGCACCTTACGGCAGTGACTCAGGCAGGCAGTGAGACAGATAGAAGAGAGAGAAAAACACACTTATCATGCACACCCATGCAGATGCTCTCCCCTCTCTCTAAACCCCATCTAGCTTAATTACTTGGCATGAACAGGCCCAAACCAGCAATTGTCCCAGAATACACCTGTCTGTCCCATTTCAATTCTTTTATAAACATTCATTTGCTCTATTTCACTCTCTGAATTGTGCAAAGACAGAGACAAACCCATGTGGATGTAAACGTGTGCACACACACACACACTCACACACACACTCACACACTCTCACTAAGATTGAGACACCTGCAGTATGTCATTAACTCTCTGTGTGATGCGCTGCTCACCGTGCTCCTAGACACCCATGATGGATCAGTAGAACAGAGCACAATATACAAGTGCAAAATTAAAGTGTGAAAAGTGATTTAGGGAAAAGAGAGACATGACTGATGTGTTTTGATAAACCTGTCAGACGCATCTCTCTTGCGCCGGGGTGGTTAGGGGGAGAAGCTGTTTGGAATGTGAGCAGCAATAACACTTTCATGATGCTAACTTATGGCATCTTGGGTTCTGGATTTATATTGCTGTAAACGCGATGGAAAAAGCCTTGTGCATCCTCACTTGGCGCCTAATTCATTTAAACAGCTCAATTTGATTAATATTACTGTAATTTAAAGGGGGCTTTTAGTTTGATTAAAACACAAGAAACAATGCAGGTGGTTTGCTGTAATTTCATCAAATTACCCGTCACCAGGGGAATGTGTTTTGTTTCCGAAAACGAAGCAGAGAAAAAAGTAGCGATGGATTTCATTAAAATGATTAGCTTTTGTTTTCCCTGAGCCAATGTTGTTCTCTCTCCCAGTGTTCCAACAAGCACCGTATCCACTTCTTGGTGACTACCACGCTCGCTGTTCAGAATAGAAAGCAATTAATAATTAATTTGGACCAAAACTTTGACTGCATAAATAAAAATACAATAACCCGAGCTTTAATTTGTTTTTGTGTAATTATCTTATGAGAATTCCCTTACAAATCAAACAATAAAGCACTTTAAGAACTGGAATAAACTTTTAGCATTACCAGCGTTAAATCTATTTAATTGATTAGGTAATACTGAAACGCTGTAACATTCAACAACTGTACAGTATCGGGAAACAGAACAGGCTAGGGGTCAGCTGGGGGTCAAGACATCTCTGTCACCCTCTACATCAGTCTTTGATAGGCTATATGACCCTTTTCATGTCACAGGTCAGAGAGAGTATATAGTGATTTATCATGGACAACCTTGGCAAGCTTTCATAAGTTTATGGGTTTTCTCTCACTCAATAGCTTTAATAAACAAGAGGCCGGCCTTACTGTCCACAAAGACCAAAGATAAGTAAGGTAAGTTATAAAACAGAGGACTCTAATGCCCTCTCCATCTCTTAAAGCTCCTAAAATGAAAGGTCCTGTTAAACAGCATGGGGGTCGGTAGATGGACCGTCACATAAACTGTGTTGTGGAGGTGAAATGAGAAGAAGAAGAACAGAGACACTCATTGGATGGTGGGCGAGGTATAATAGCCTATAGCTGTGGCCCCTGGTAAGAAATGGAATTTATCGATTTGTGATCTCTACTCAGGGGAGTCCAAGGTCAATGAACTCCTGCCTTAGCCTCAGCCTGTTAAGTGAGTGCTGCTGTCAGTCTGGCTTGGTGAGGACAAACGACATGTCAGCCGCTTGAGTAAAACGGGCGGTACAACGTAGCATGATTTCATTTCACGCGCAAACGGTATACATGATGAAGTGAGAGGGTAACTTGTCTTCATCAAGCAACGTATGTATTGGGTGGTAGTAGCAGCACACACATTTACTCAGTGCCCTCACATATAGGTACAATCTGAAGCACGTGTAGACTTGGATCTTACTCTCTCTGTCTGACCCTTAGCCCCGCGCCACCGCCCCCACCCCCGATCTCACACACACACACACACACACACACACACACTTGTCACACTGAATGGATCCGTCCCCTGTCACGTCCATATTAGGACGGACACAATTGATGAGTGGTGGCGGCGGCGGCCTGTAAGATGAAGCGGAAAACACAGAGTTATTGACAGCCAAGACTGATTCTGTAGCAGCCCGGACTGCAGTGGCCATTGGTTGGGGGTGGAGGCTTGAAAATGACCCACTCCATCCATTTTCTTGCCTTCTCTCTCTCTCCCACAGTCTTTTCCGTGCCTTTGACGAGCGGTAATGTCCCTCAGAATGAGTTGAGCACTTGAGCGTTGAAAGGAGCAGAGGGAGGCAACCATATTCTTTGTGGTAGAATAATGTACTAGGACCGTATAAAGGCCCTCCATCAATGCCATGCCAGAATTTGTTCTGGTAGCGAAAATGTTATTGTATTCTTATCGTAATATAAATGGAAGAGGCACAAACTGTACTGCTTCTAATCATAGTTTGCATGTCCAAGACACAAAAGACTACTGTGTGTGTGTCTGTGTGTGTGTGTGTGTGTGTGTGTGTGTGTGTGTGTGTGTGTGTGTGTGTGTGTGTGTGTGTGTGTGTGTGCGTGTGTGTGTGTGTAAGAAGGGGGGTTCTTTTACATGTCCCTGGCCATCCAATATCCTGTACTTTTCTGTCTCAACATCTTAGGAGGCAGCAATGCAATCACAGCCAGCCTATAATGTCAACCAAATTCTACTGCCTTAATTGCCACTCTGTCTAGACACAACCAATCTTAACCAGATTAGAGAGAATTGGGCACACAGCACTTTTTCAGATTCAATTTCAGTAGACTATGGTTCAACGGCAACAATAACACTCCAATGATGCTTTGGCGGGATGACGACCACTTGAAAAGAGGCCTGCTTCAAAGAAACACCACGGAAACGCTGAAAATAATCTAATATGGCCACACAGCATTGTGTGACGGTGAGATAACCGGTCCAAAAATCAACACGTTTTGCATATTACAGGCCCAATGTGAAATGTCAACAGACGGAAACCGGTAATTTGCTGTGGGTCTCGCGGGGCAGGGACGTCGCTGAGGCACTGGTTGGGGTCCCAAACAGGATTTCCTCTATTTCTTGCATCCTCTCTCACTGCTTACGTCTCACAAAGCATTGTGGGAGAATATATAAGGGAAGGAAAAAAGGATATTTATCTGGTGATTTTTTTCATAGGCCATGAATCAATTGTTGCAAGCTCAACCTGTCGCATCGTGCAAGATATATGCCTGTAGAGATATATGCCTGTAGAGATATATGCCTGTAGAGATATATGCCTGTAGAGGAATTTGCATCCTGCAGCTTCCACCACGCTGTCACGCTCACTGACAATAATTGGTTGTACAGTAGGCTGCACAAGCACGACGTGTCATGGCAGATGTCTTATCAAACCGAAATAAACATGGATTCGACTGTTTTCCGCAAGCAAGCAATGTCACCATATCTGACAATGAATTTATTAATAATTCAATAATTCACCAATAATAATTCCTGTCATTCACAACACCCGACTATCTCCGGAGATGTCTAGGCCTTTTATTCAAGTCTGCTGACATCCTGTGTATTCCTCATAATATCAGTGCTCATAGTGTCTGAGAATGCAGATATTGTGTATTGCAACTCATCTGATGAAACCACAGGCTCCTCACCTCCATCAAGATTAGCCTGCATGTCACTCAGCGTGCCCTACGGTATCGTGTTTTATCCACAGCCATCAAATCAACCAACGTCCATCCCTGGTGGCACCCTGGGCGACATGTCCGGGCTGGGCAGATAACGCTCTCCAAATGTAAATGATCTTAGTGCGCCATTTAGATGGCCTTTGTGAGCTCACCAAAGTATTATGCCTGCATTTAAATTGATTTTGGAGTCCAGGGGTTAAAGTGATGAATCTTAAGTGTGCCTTTCCGAGCGGCTGACACACGGTGGGGAAGCGCCCGTGCTGGTGAGAAGGCTCCATGTCTCTGTGATGAATGGTCGTCCGGTGCAGACAGGCATGCGGTCTAATAGAGCCTGGTGGAAGATGAATGAGAAATTTGGGAATAGCCGAGGAGTTCATGCTAAAAATACTCCCTAGCCGAAAATACTCATCAACAAAATAGGCCTGTGCCTCTTTCCCTAGCTTAGCAGTAACTTGTGTTGCTGTGTGAGATGAGTTGCACCTCCTCATATTGCCAAGGGGGGAACATTGATTTGCAAAAGAAGACCTTTAGCTTTGAATAAGTCAAAACTGGAGATCAAAGTTGTAATCCTATATAGCTTCACCATTCAGACTACAACTGAGCTAAGTTAAGCTCAGTTATAGACCTTAGGGAGGGGAGAGAAGACAGGTAGAGGTATACCTCTGTAGACACACAGACACCAGCTGGCTCTGTCCATGGTCCTGAATTGGCTCTACAAAGAGTGCTCTCCATGGAACTGAAAACCCTCTGTAACCCTCACAAACGCTCATTAAATGCAATCTGCAGTCCATAACGGGTACATTAAATGACTTTTTCTTTGTGTAATTGAAGTATCAGTTAAAGGGGAGATGTTTGACACGCTGCTCTCCCGCAGACAACGTGGTTCGCCTCCAGCTAAGTAACTGAATCGTTCGCTATAGTCTGCCTACCGCTACAAAGAGATGAATACTTTACCAGTAATGAGTCTTTTCACCCGTTGGTTATAGTATTCCACTGAGACATAATTGGCCAAATGTCAACACTTATGGAACTAGAAGGCCCAGGCCCTAATTTAAATAAGTTTAACAGATTTATTAGCAAATGCATACTATTTTAAATTGCCTGTCTGACATGACATAGACCCACAGGATATTCTGAGATCAACTGTTAATGACAATGTTTGGCTCCAGTTTTGCACATTTTTGGAGAAGAATCTACAAAACCTATGAATAACTCAATATGATCATAAATTCTTATGGTGATTTAAATGCTTAGGCAGGCCTATACTCTTTAATGTCCATTTGATGTTGACAGAGATGTTGGTAGCCTAATTATAATTCCGCCCCTCCACTTTATCCACGTCGTAGTCTACGCATCATCAGCAAGTCCTCATAAACATCGGAAGGTTTGATCGACCCGTAAAACTGTAAATTCCACCCAAGGGTATTCTCTCCTCTTAAATTTTTATTTTTATTTCATTTCGTTTTTACTGGAGAGCAAACAGAAAGGGTTCGTGGTCGCATCGGGCCCCATTACTTGATAAAGTGGAAGGTAAACTGCAGAGGCGAATTGTAAAATAACGGGTCTGTGTTATGGCTTATATCGGGGAAATGAATGTGTTTGTAAAAGGTGGAAGCGAGGGGAATAAATACATGCTGATGCCTCCCTGGGAGGAGGACAGGCAAGAAGCAAGAACAAGGAGGCGATAAACAGCCAAAGACGTCATACTTTATATAAAGCGATTTCTAGATTAAATTGGACGACGGGGCTTTATCATTCATTGTCAGCCACGATGAAGTCAGGGAGGGAACTGTGGATCCTTCTCAGTCCGTTCGTATGTAACCCGCGATATCCTAAGACACCAGTTTTTACAAAACTTGGGTGAATGATGCATCTTCAGATAGAGATAGCCCTGGGCTAAAGCTAGTCCTGGGATAAAGTTGGTACTAGCCCACTTTAGAATGTGCAAGTGTGAACAGTTGCTTAGCCCCAAGCTAAAAGCTATCTTAGCCCTAGGCTAAGTGTGAAAAGCCCTAAAGAGAATTATGGCTAAGCAACAAGCAGGCCCAAGTATCACATGTGAGAGGGTTTGGCTGCTTCCTTCCTCTCCTGTTGACTCCCAATTCCTTTGAAGTTGGGTGCAGATGATAAAAGTAATAAATACAAAATAAAAGTTGAGACAGTATTTACAGCCAACGGTATTTCTGTGTTTTATTACGCATGCATTAGAAGTTCTCCAGAGGAGATTGTTTTTTTGTTATTCATAAGACAGACCTGAATATATTGCATTGTTGAAATAAGTAAACAAAGATTAAATGTCATCAGAGCCCCTAAAAAAAAAAGTTAAGAGAAGTTTCATTCTTGGAGGCTGAATATCCTCCATGTGAAGAGAGGGAGAGGATCGAGGCTTTTCGGCTTTTTGTTTGTTTGTTTCCCTTTATTTCGCAGGAACTGACATTTTCCTATTCGCAGCATTAAGACCTCTACATAACAAAGGCAACTGTATCATTTTTCCTTTGCAGTCTTGGACTATAAAAATGCACAATTTATTCCAAAATGGCACATAAGCGGTGGTGACTCAGGAGTAATCCCTTTCTGAGGACTATAATGTGGAGAAGAAGACAGGCCGAGAGCAGAAAGGAACAGTTTATACTTCTCTCCCTGTTGTCCTCCCTCCCTCACTGTCAAGTGTTGGATTTCTCACCTTGTGCACAACTGTGTCTATGACCTAGTTTATATTTACTGCTGTCTGGTCTCAGTTCAGCGGTGTTCAGCAATGGCTTTGTCTCTCTCAGTCATGAGTTTTCATTAGTAGTCGCCACAACAACAGCTTCAAGGTGCCTTTTCAAAATGTCAGCACTGTTCATTGATGAATAAAAACAAGGGTTGGGAAAAAAGATCCTTCTGAAACCCCAGAAGACAAATGCAGAAATCTTCAGACAGTGTCCTGGGTTCCCTCCTATTCTGCCATTTAGAACAATGCGTTCACTTAATAACTGAAAATATCCCCAAGTTAAAAACAAACAAATCACAATGGGACTAATAGGTCTCTGAAACTATGCTGGCGGGGTGGCTGAAAGAATTCCCTCTGGAAACCTGAACATCGACCAGTTTATGATAGCCACCCAATTAAACAGGTAATTTGCATCGGATCAAAGTGTACTGAAGTTTATTTTCCCCTTATTTACTTCACCTTCTGGCATTTACCACATAAATCATGCCAAGGGTACTGATGATTTTATACAAAAATCAACTAGTCAACTAAAACACATTATCTCAGACATTGTCTCCATTGCATAGTCTACACAACCATCCACAGTTTAGCAGCTACATTCCACACCACTCTTACTCATGTTTCTGGGTAGCAGACAGTGGAGCGCAGGTGTCCAAACTTCTGCACGAAGTCCCCCTGAGCGTCAATGAGCGCCTTTTCGTCGATGTACACCGCCGCCCTCCTGGCCGTGACAAAGTACTGCACCTTCCTCAGCCTCCAGCCCAGGACGTACATGAGGAGGCCACACACGGCTGCGGTCGACCGCCCCACACCCGCGTTGCAGTGAACATAGACCGTGTGACCGTTCTCAAGGAGACCGTGCAGCAGGAAGACCGCCTGGGGCAGCATCCTTGTCCTTCCTGCAGGGGGCGACATACAGAGATACACATGAGGGCTTCCTGTCTAGTGTAGTCACCAACATTTTGACTTCGATACCGATACCAGCATAAGTATCACAATTTTGATTCTTAAACGATACCACGGCAAACAAAAAAAAACATAATGAAAATCCATAATGAGATTTGATAGCTGATATCTGAAACAATGTGAGTTTACATTCATTAAATATGATACAAAATATAAAGTTATTAGTATAGCACCGTTTTCAAAACAGGGTATCATGATACTTTTGTAGAACCGGTACATCATGCAACACTTCCCCCGTCTTATCTTTAATGCAGGCTTATTCACTCCTGGTCGTGGGAGGCTGCAGTGCATGCAAGCTTTTGTTCCAACCCAGCACAAACCAGATCAACCAGTCTTCATTATCAGCTGATCTGTTGAAACGGGTGTTTTAGCCCATGGCTGGGACAAAAGCCAGCGTACCCAATTGCCTTCCAGAACACTGTGTTACTATAACTTCATCTTTTCTCTCGAATGCTTGTTGAAAAAGTCTCATTAACCTGGCCATGAAGATTTACAGTCTGACAGGATTTTTTTGTTGGGGTTTGGTGTCCCTGATTAACTGCTGTCAGACATGGGCGCCCAGTTCGGAAACCTTCAAATAGTTTAGGGCTGAGTCACACTGAAAACCAGCAGCGCCATTGACCTCCAAGCCAGGGGTTTAAGGCCCCACTCTCCACTCTGTAATTGGCCACTCTCGTACAGACACAGGTGATGCGAGTCAAGAGGGAGTCACTTTGTTCCAATTTTCAAGTCAGTGTTTATTTCAAGGGCTTTTATCTCTAAATCGCCATATAGAGCAAGTCAAAAATAATTTGTCTCTGTTCTGTTGACCTAGAGAAGTTCCTCGTTCTGGTCGGAAAGTTCTGGCTGTAAAACTTGAAGTAGCTCAAAACCTTTTGTACCTTTTGTATACACTTTGTATTGCGCAAATTGAGTTAACTTTTTGAGGTCTCTCCTCTAAATGTTTTCTCAGTGACATCGTGCTCTCCTGGCCGTACCCCAGATTACCTGTCTCTCCCTGCACCCCCCTCTCTTCCTCCTCACCTTCCGTGCTCATATCTGCCGTAGGGATCCACACGTACGCCATGCTGCAGTCCTTATACAGGTGCATCATAGTCTCTGGGGTCATGGTCTCCCCGGGGTCGCGACGGCAGCCCTGCGAGTTGTTGACCAAGTCCAACTCCGTCTGGAAGTTCATCACCGCGGTAACTCCAAGCTCGTGCTTCAACTTGAGGGTCACATGCTCCACCTGGCGAGGGCAGCTGCCAAGCCACACCCTGGGCAGGACCCTGGGGAGGGTGTAGAGGGTGCACAGTGGGTGAGGGAGGGGGGTCTATGGGGTAATTAGACAGGGGCATGGCGGTTGGTAGTATAGGGATATAATAGGGGGAGCATGGAGGGTGGAGGAGGGAGGATGGGGGTACAAAGTGAGGGGTGAAGATATGGGCTTATTGGGTATTATGGGGTGAGAGGAGGGGTAGCCATAGGGCAGGCAATGAGACAGGGAGCAAGGGGGAGAGTAAAGGCACTGTGAAGAGCAGAGGTATTTTTAGAAACAGTCTCCCAGGCAGACCACGGGCAAAGCCAAAGCTGTTTTCTCTCATCTAATTTCTCTCTTCACAGGAAAGAGAGAACCCCCCCCCCTCCCCCATCTCTCTCTCTCCCTCTGTAATTTCCCCAGCGGCGATGTCTCCCTTGACCTCCTCCTCCTGCCCTTATTTTCTGACCCGTCACTCTGAGGCCAGACTCCATTAGGCGCTCATTAGCATGTGTAAACTCTACAGTGGGAGGAAGTGACACGTAAAAGAAGGGAAGACGTCACACACTGCGATGTCCTCGGGTGACACCACAGGGACCCCTCTGGTTGGGCCAGCGGCTGGCTGGTACTCCGAGACCTCTGTGTATTAATGAAAAACTAGGGCAGTGCCTCTCTAAAAAGACAAGCCAGAAATCTGCTGCTCAAAGCTCAATGGGGATTATTCATGAACCTGTGCCTCTGCATTAGAATTACCGGCTTGTTGTTTTCGAAGAAAATCTCGGTTCAGCTCTAGTAAAATCCAGTGTATTCAAATGTTTTTGGTTTGACAACACTCATAAAAAATTGGGTAGGCTTACGATATGCAACATGAAAGGCATAGTGAATGAATAGCCTTAAGAAAAAACATTTTTGAATCTAGTTTTCCTGTCCTTGATACTGGATATTAGCTTCAAAACATGGTGTACTTAGAAGCTAAACCGCCCCGTTTGGCTCTGACGATATCTTCTCGTGAGATCATCCTCCACTGAGTAAACTTGGCCAGCCATTCAAAGTACTGGCATAGAATACAATGGTGCCAGTCCCCATTCATAATACATAAACAAACAATCTAAACCAAAATAACCCACTTGTTTACATAAACTGGTTTCAGTTTAATTACCTGAGACACTGATAAAGTCCTTCTGGTCTCCTCTAACAAATGCATGGAGGACAAAGGCACCTGCAAAGTGATTAACTTCTTTTTCAATCATGAGACGTGTATCAAAGACTTGTGTGTGTATGATAGTAGTGGCTACACTGGTGCTACCCTGGAACTCTAATTTAAAAACCTATTAATAGGAGAGATATACAAGGACATTGTGCCTCCTGCTGCACAGAGGTCCTTGACAAAAGCTTGTAAGGTCTTTGGCCACAAATTAAAACCGGCTTGCCCTGGCAACCCCTCTCATTGTCATGCAAGGTGTGTGTGTGTGTGTGTGTGTGTGTGTGTGTGTGCGCACTGTTGCCTCAGGGAGACCAGCTGAAAAATCTGCTGTGTTAAGTGTATAAAGTGTGTGTTTGTGTGTGTGTATGTGTGTGTGTGTGTGCGTGTGCGTGTGCAATGTTGCCTCAGGGAGACCAGCCGAAAAATCGGCTGTGTTCAGTGTGTAAAGTGTGTGTTTGTGTGTGCGTGTGTGTGCGTGTGTGTGTGTGTGCGTGTGTGTGCGTGTGTGTGTGTGCGCTGCTGCACAACTAGTCCTCATCATCCGTTTCATCCCAATCTCTCCTGTTGTCTTTATTCACCTCTCACTCGTGAAGCCAAAGTCTATAGATACAATATTCTAATTAACTGCTCGACCCTATTTCAAACATAAGCATTGGACGACTGCTTTTAACACAACCACTCAATCTTCTCCCGGTAAATGACTTCATTTAGCCAAACCTTCCATTGAACCGCTATGAGACAGAGCCAAATTGCTCTCCAGCTCTCACACCATTTTTGAAGAGAGGGGAGGAAAAAAACGAAGTAAAAAAAAAAAAAGAGGGTGATGATGATGAGAGTCTGGCTGTCATATGAGTAGTTATTACCGCCTTGACCTCCCTGAAGTCTACCCCCCCCCCCCCCCTCCCTCGCAGAAATCAATTTAGGGTCTTTAGCACTTTTAATCTCTCCTTCCTCTAATGGATTTGGCGTGCGCTAACAAAATTAGCTATCTATGAGGTGCCCGGAGGACGCAACTCCATTCTGACCCCTCCCTTTCTCCCCATCTCTTCTCTCCAATCCGCGAGAGGGAAGGTCGAGGGGTTGACGCGACACAACCACTCATAGTTCAGCTTCTGAAGGGCCCTGAAATGCGTGTCCCACTGAATTAATTGCAGAGTGCGTCACAGAAACCCCCCCCCCCATTCACATAGTAATTAAAAATGTGCAAGAGAGCAAAGCTAGAAAACAAAAGGTTGTAGACACGAGAGGGTAATCATGACTCTCTCTGCTCAAAGTATTACTTTGGTTTGAGGCAACACTCACAACATGACAGTGGGTGATAAGCTACCGTATACTCGCCTCTGGTTAAGATTTAGGGACGTTTCACTGAGCTGTGCTGAGGTTTTGGCGGGGGTGTGTGGGGGGGGGGGGGGGGGGGGGAGGGACGCACCGTTATTCCACAAAATGACATTCATTATAGATTTTTTTTTTTACATTTTACATTTTTGACATTTTAGAAGACGCTTTTATCCAGCGACAAGTACATTTGTCTAAAGTAAGTGAATCATCTATCCAACAGTCATCATAAGCAAAAATCTATGCTAGAATCAGGTGCCATTGGCAGTCACAATGCTAGAGGAAGGAAGGATTACTTTTTTTAATTTATTTTTTTAAAATATCTTATTAACAGTAGAGGAACTGTACAGAGGGGTAGCGGGGGGCGAAGAGGTGTTTAGGAGGGACAGTCAAGTTATAGACATGTCAAAGCAGGCTCTTTCTACAATAGTAGTAACATAAAGCTAGTGACACATTTTGATAATGATTTGCTCCTCCCTGCATGACAGACACTAATACCTGAGTGGAGGTGACAGGCAAGAATATCTAACTATCAATAGCCATGCTTTGCCATAACAAGTAACCAGTTTAAATAAGACTCCCAGTAATATGATAGGTAAGGGCAACAATTGTAAACAAAAAAAAAGTGCAATTAACTCTATTACTCTACCACTCTATTAGTGTCTTGTTTCATTACAGGCGATAAGGATGCTGCATTTGTATTCTCTTTCAACTCACTGGGCTAAAATATGGCTCTGGTGTTTGCAGGGAGGTATTGCTATTGGCTAACGCCTCAGAGAGAGGGAGAAGTTGATTATTTTAAATATGAAAGTAGCTACTGTAACTCTCTGGACAGCTGGAGACAGCCTCAAATGTTCATTTCATTGTCCACAGGCAGAAACAGTTATGTGTTACAGTAACAGTTGTCTTATTAAAAAAAAAAAAAAAAAAACCCAGAAAAAAACAGAAAAATACACTTTTATGACATAAGGAGCTACTTTTCGTAATTGTGTAGCCTACATGTCAAACAATGCCACCAGCCAAAGATGAGTCTCACAGAAAAACATCAACTTACTTTATAACATCGACTGAGATTGGTTCACTACTCATGGAGGGGGGTAAATCAATATTATTTGGTACTGAATAGCAATGACCTTAACCCTGAGGCTGACTTTCCCACTGAGAACAACTCTTATGCTGTAGGTTTCAGAGTTTGAACTTTGACCCTTGAATTGATTCCTGTTCCAAAACATACTGGTCCTAGCCAAACACTGAGTCAGTGTGGTTCTGAATTCAACTTGGAATCCTGAACCCTTTAACCTCCAGAAGCAGAATGAGGAAGGAGGATTGGAGGTTGTTCTATCAATAACATTTGCAGGGCCAAGAATAAAGATTTGGAATGCCAAATCTCTATAACTTTTGAAAAATGTTCTCATCCTCTTGGACAGTTCACAGTGTGACTATCGCAGGAAAAGAAATATAGTCGCACTCACTTTCTTGATTTATTTCACCCTTATTTCACCAGGCAAGGTAACGTGGATGAATAGTGAAGAAAACAACCTGATGGATAGATGCAGGGGAGGGAAAGGGGATGAATGAGCCAATTGAAGGCAGGGGATGATTAGGTGGCCATGACAGAAAAGGGCCAGATTGGGAATTTAGCCAGGACACCGGTGTTAATACACCTATTCTTGTGCTAAGTGCCATGGGATCTTTAACGACTTGGCAGTCGGGACCTCGGTTTACCGTCTCATCTGAAGGACCGAAACCTCTGCAAGGCAAAGCCCCATTCACTGCCCTGGGGCATCAGGGTCCCTAGACCAGAGGGAGGAGTGTCACTGACTGATCCTCCAGCAGCCTGTATTGGTCCCCCATCCAAAACGGACATCCAAGATGGACAAAGGAATAGCCTGCTTAGCTTCCCAGACAAGCCAGTAGAGGGATGCAGGGTTGTGTGGCTGCTGTACTTGTCCGGATCGAAAAGAACATTTATTGAGGGACAAAAAACCTGACGTTTTGGCATGTAACAGCTGTGTTTTGGCATGTAACAGCTGTGTTTTGGCATGTAACTGCTGTGTTGTGGCATGTAACTGCTGTGTTTTGGCATGTAACAGCTGTGTTTTGGCATGTAACAGCTGTGTTTTGGCATGTAACTGCTGTGTTCTGCCAAAACGTAGTCCCTCCCTGTTTGCTTGTTTGTCTCTCAATACGTCCAATAAATGCAATAAAAGGTTGAGCAACTTTTTTTTACCTTTTCTATTTTTCAAGCGGGGCTATAGTGTGTTGGGTGCACGCCACCTTCCCTCTGTCACTTTCTCTGTGAGTTAGGCCTACTTTCCTCCTTTCTTTTACTTTCTTTTTTCACCCCCTCTCCCCTTCTTTTCCTCCCACCATCTCGTCACTCCAGAAGATGGATTGTCAATTGTCTTTGGAGGTCTCAGGCAAGGTTCTTGACGTGAGGCTTTGACGACAATCATGTTTCATCATCAGAGTTGACCTTGAGGGTGCGGGAAATATGGATGCATTCGGGATGGGGGATTAACAGGGTCCTTGGACCCCTCATTTTTAATCTAACCCTCCGTAGAACATCTGGAAATAATGTATCTAATAATATCAAACATATACCCTGGCCTCCCCACTTCAAAACTGATTCTGGAACCCTTGTGCGCAGCCTACCTATGGTAATGTAAAAGACAGTCTGGTGTTACCTGGAAAAATGCATGGCCTGCTGGCCAGCCACGCCGAAGTAAAAGTCAGTCGTGTGCTTCATCTCGTCTGTGTGGCCCGTCTCCTCGATCCAGTGGCCAATGGGGTGGCAGTACACCCCGTCCACCATGTTATTCTCATCATACACGCAGCAGCGGTCGTGATGTGGTCCATTGCCTGGTAACAAACCAAATAAACCACTTTATTCATGGTGGTGGAGGGAATACATGTTTAACTCAGCCTGCTGAACCACACAGAGACATATGATTACTTACTCAGGAAGTCTACACTACTCCTATTCCTGTCGATCTGAGCACAGTCACATAGCATAAGTCAGCTTCATGTGAGTTATATGTTCAGGACCACTGAAATGACATTAAGTAAGCTACATTAAAAAAACATATGTTTTTGTTCCAGACTTATCAAGAGGACATAGCAGATGAGTGAGATTGCACATGCACACGGGGGAAGATGGATGATTTTTGACTATTCGATGTGACACAGAGAGGCGTTCCTTCCGTCCTGGTATTTATTAAGGCGGTAATGGAAAAAGCGCGTGTATTTCCGTGTCATTAATCACCACACGGCCAGCATTTTTGTCAGGACTGGAGCCCGCGCAGAGGCCGCCCAGTGCCAATTCAAAAACGTGTCTTTGCCACCATCATGTGGTTGAATGGCTTTATTACACCGGGAGGAGAAACAACTGTGGACAACCAATTTCTGTAGTTTTATTGCAACAGAAATATAAATAGTTAGTTAAATAGACACAGAGATTAGCCTTGGCTAAACATACAAAGTAATTCACCTAGTGTACCTAATCATGACCAGGGGTGTTAACACAAGCCTAATTGTGACCTCCTAAACCATTTACTGTCATAATACCTTCCCAGATGAAATTGCCCCCCACTCTTTTGATGAATTTGAACCACAGGCTCTCTTTGCACGGCTCCGCGAGTTGCACCTCGCCGATCCATAGGCAGGGCTCACGCATGGAAAGGACCACCTGCGTAGGTTTCATCAGAACCGCCTCGTTTGGGTCCCAGTGACCCATTTCCTGACGGGAACCCAACACAAACACCTCTATGTCCGAACACTCAGGAGTGAGTATAACGCCGAATCTGTACAACATATTGTCGAACAAAGTCATTCAAAGTCCAATAGGCCTATTATTAACGCAGTCAAGCTCTCATTGAAACTCGCTTCACGATAATATACTAAGTACAAGACCTGACCATGTATTGTGTACAGTTGCCTACACATTGAAACATCCTTCTAAACAACATCGCCGTAGTTGGAAAAGTGTGTCCGTTTCCCCTATAAATAAACGCAGACGGTTCCTATTTTAGCTGCTGCTGTCCAGGTTATGTCTGCTGCTGTGCGACTAAGTACAGTAGCTGGACAAGGACAATTTTCCTAACCCTGCGCAGCCGTTAATCGAGATTAGGGGGGGGGGGGGGGGCACTGTACCAAAAAACGTTTTACTTTACTTAAAGTTATTTCTTTTTAGAAATGAATCTCTGTACGTAATCAAAATTGATGTATAAAGGAATATGTCCCTCCCCCTTCCCCACCCCTTTGCTCCTGCACCTTTCATCTCTCACCCTCCCTCCCTTCTGCATGGACATTGATCCTCATAATGGCTGATACGAGGTCCTCTGGCTCCCCCTTCTGGTTTAACAACAATAGCACATGTGGCTGCAGCTGAAGTATTGGTAGGCTTACGTTTTTGGTCACTTCACCATAACACAATGTGGTAAATAAATAAATAAGGGTCGTTATGAGTCTGACATGGAGAAACTCCAGACATACTTATATTCAACACAACAGGGCACAATGCATTGCAACACAGCTCAACTTAAAGAAACACAGAAACACACAGCACAACACAACACTAGCACAATGATTCGTGAATTTGAGTGACAGATACCCCCCCCCCCCCCAATAAATTCCACATACCCACATTTGGGGTAGGGGATCTGAGTGTGTATTTAAGCTATACTACACCTAATCAATCTTACCCCTAAATATAACCCGAAAAGACACATTAATAAATACCTATATGAACCAAGGCTGTCAAAGGCAAATACACAAGTCTGTAAAAACAACCTTTAAAATGAAAAAGGAGAGACCTTCAACAAAGTAACAGGTTAGATTATTCCATGGCCTTATATAACGACAGATCAAATGTCCCCCCTGCTGTGTACTTAATTAGAGACCTTGGTGGTATTAGGTTTAATCAGAGACCTTGGTATTTCTTTCCAATTTTCCATCTAATACACAGAAGATATACACTCTATTAGGTACACCTGTTCAACTGCTCGGTAACGCAAATATCTAATCAGCCAATCACATGGCAGCAACTCAATGCATTTAGGCATGGTCAAGTCGACCTGCTGAAGTTCAAACCGAGCATCAGAATGGGGAAGAAAGGTGATTTAAGTGACTTTGAACGTGGCATGTTGTTGGTGCCAGACGGGCTGGTCTGAGTATTTCAGAAACCGCTGATCTACTGGAATTTTCACGCACAACCATCTCTAGGGTTTACAGAGAATGGTCCGAAAAAGAGAAAATATGCAGTGAGCGGCAGTTCTCTGGGCGAAAATGCCTTGTTGATGCCAGAGGTCAGAGGAGAATGGCCAGACTGGTTCGAGATGATAGAAAGGCAACAGTAACTCAAATAACCACTCGTTACAACCAAGGTATGCAGAAGACCATCTCTGAACGCACAACACGTCGAACCTAGAAGCAGATGGGCTACAAAAGGGGGTCCAACCCAGTACTAAACTTACATATGTAATCCTTTGGGTACTTCTGTATCCAATCACAATCATAAATATGCCTCTATTTAACTGAATAACCCTTACAAATTAGAATATTCTACATACAGTATTGTTCATTTTCAATGTTTGACGAGAAGGTCTCTGGCGCAGTTTGAAGACAAACCAGCAGGTGGCATTCTTAGATAGAAGAGCCGGGGTGATACTAAAGCATCCCATTGACAGTTTAACTAGGTCAAAACCTAAAACTGACCTTAACCTAACCCTTAACCCTAACCCTAACCCTAACCCTAACCTTAACACTTACCCTAACCAAATTTTAACCAATTCGGAAAATCAACTTCGGTTTGCTGGTCAGCCGTGTCCCCTTCGTTTCCCCCACAAGAGCATATAAGCTCCTGGTGGTAATGAGGAGGAGAGGAGGGATGTTGATGTGACCTCCAAAAAGACTACCATGATTTTGGCTGTCAGCTGATCTTATACTCAAGGAAAAGTTTATTTTTGGGCTTGTTTCACCTTTTGTAAATATTTCTGGAAACGAAAGTTTTAGAAGTAGGCTACTTCACCAAGCAGCTGGGAGAAACATAAATGTATTTCTGAGATAAATTAGCTTAATTTTGATACTAGCATTTATCATTAAAGACTATGTAGGAAGGCTGTGACTGTTAAAGTGTAGGGTGTAAAAGTAATGTAGCAAACTGGGCTAAACGAAAGACCTGAAGCAGCGCAAGGGAACATTTCAAAACATGCTTTTTCGCTTTCTTTCTTCCTAAGAAGTTGGGCAGCCGTCCAACAAAACAATTAGCCAGCAACCAGTACAGCGCATGGGAATCCCGGCCCCCGCTATCTCACTAATGACCAACCCTCCTTCAGTTCTCCTCCTTTTCTCTTCCTCCCCCGCTCCTTCTCTCTCTCTCAAGCCCGGTCAGCCCCTCCGCGCAGCTGGCCATAGAGAGAGGCGGCCAAGTTTATTTTCTCCCCGGTGGTCCCGTTGGGGTGACGGCGAGGGCTTGCCACATCGCCACTGATGTATTGGGTGAGGGTCCTTCGTACAGGAAGTCTGTGGGACTCACTTAATGTTGCAACACTCTCGTTTTTTTTTTTCATCTTCCATGTATAGTGTCTTATGAGATTATGATACTTTCATGCGTCAGTTTATAACTCTAGTGTTATAGGCCTAATATTTACGTCCTGCCAATACACCTTTATATTGTGAGAGAGAAGATTCCTGAATAACAGTGAAACTAAAAGGTCATGATGATGATGATGTGTCAATTATGAATTGATGCAAATTCCATCTTGGTGTTTGCTATATGACGCTATATTCTAGGCCTACTAAACCAATAAAAAGATATCGAATAATTACTGAATTTAGTGTACAAAATAACAGAAAGCCTAAAAGAGGGCGGCCAATGGTCCATATAGGTCAACATAAAATTGTTTTTCTATTGTTTAATTTCGTCTTTCGATTGTTAATATGATACCAAAAATGGGTGACATGCTTGTAATGTTTGAAAACGAATGAACCGTGCGTAAAGAAGTGAATAGGATATGTCGTTGGATTAACAAAGATATAATGATAACTAATATTTGAAATAGATATAGCCTGAAAATATGCGGACAGACTTGACTATATGCTATTTTTCACAGACATTAAACGAATTCATCACCATTAATCTCATAATGATTAATCCACAATCATTGTGTTCATTTTAAATGTTACATTGGTATATAGGTCTTAGAGGAATAGTGGAATCTCGTTCTTATTCATGGTTGAAACTGATTTCCCTGTGGAGTGTTATTGCGGGTCATCCCGCTAACGTATCTTTACAATAACACTGTGCCTAATAGATGGATGCGAGGGACTTGTTATTGCACCACGAGCCGTTCTTCCCCCGGCCGAGGAATTCTTTGATGAAGCGCAACGTTGCTGTTTTAAACGTGTGTGTGTGTGTGTGTGTGTGTGTGTGTGTGTGTGTGTGTGTGTGTGTGTGTGTGTGTGTGTGTGTGTGTGCGTGTGTGTGTGTGTGTGTGTGTGTGTGCGTGTGTGTGCGTGCTGCACGGTGACACAGGCTGTCCCGGGTATAGCCTGACTCCCGCGCCAGAGTGAGCGCATGCATAAATATCTGTCGGCCGTGTGTAAACACTGCGGTCATAACCCGCGTGAATTAAACAACGCGTCTGAGCGGGATTAAGCGCCAAATTTTCAAAATGACTGACCTTAAACAATGAACTTCTAAACCAACATACCTTTGCTATTACGACATGTTAAAACAAATTGTTAATGTCAAAAGAGACCAGTTGCCCCTCTTTACTCAGAAACTCAAGACTATAAAAATACAATTTCGTTTCCAAGTCGTCATTAGTTGCATTGATAGGGAATGTTTGTTTGTCTAATGACAAGCATATCGAGATAGTATCCATTGTTTACTTTAAGTGATTAAGAAAACAAATAGACCTGCACGCTTATCTTTTCTCAACGATGCTCTTTGTCGCAGCTCAAGTTTTGCTCCGAAGGGGAAGGGCGAAATAGGAGGGATTAGGGGGTCAGAATAGATAGTGGCCTGTAGGAAAAACAAAAGGGTGCATAAAAAGCTTCATCCCTCCAAAACAGTGCATATCAGGCGAGAATATTATGCGATAATATATGAATACATTTTATTTACAATCTGTCTTTTCAGAAATTATACATATAACATTTTTCACTTGCGCTTCCAATGCGGTGACTGACAACTGTCATGTAAAAAAAGTACTTGAGACAAAGTCTTACAGGGCAGTTGAAGAGTATAAAAACCAATATAAAACAAACACAAACGCAGGCTGTCTTTGGACCAGCAAAGACAACATGTGAACAACACTTTAAATAAAATAGTCCGCTTCTCTGTACAGGAACGCACGAGAGAGTGCATGCGCTCCCTCGGTTATTCCCACTCAAATGTCTGTAGAGATGGCATGCATTTCTGTCCATCTCATAAGTTCAGGTAACATTACGTCCGTACATCAGGAGGCGGTTGTTCCACATAGCCGTGTGGTGTTCATCATCTCCTTCAACTCGTTCTCCGGTTTACCGGCGACCATGAAAGGCCACGTCTAAAAGGGGACAGGCGAATACACAAAACATGCATGTGAATGTGCATTACTACAGTAGTAGGCATGTTATAACAATGTCATGACAATAACAACTTCCTAAAAGCATAATAATGCAAGCCCTGAAATTAAACATGTCTCCAAATGTGTAAAAACAAAAACATTAGGTTATAAGGCCTTTCCCTATTAGGTACAATTTCGAAATATCTTAGTTATAACACACTGTTATTGTAATTTAAACTAAGTGATGGGCATAGCCACTTTTCCGTTGCAGGCCTATGTCGTTGTACCTCTGTTGTGCGAATAAGAAACATATAACATCAAAATCAAAGTAGGCTGACATGCAGGACTCCAAACCACTCCATTTGACAGGCCATTATTTTGCACAACTAGAGATTGGTTTATCCATCCATTCTGTTTGTACGATAGATAGATAAACAGGTAGATACCGATAGATCGATAGATAAATAGATAGATAGATGCCTACAGGCCTATAAGGCGTGTGGAATTATTGAGTAGGCCTACGCTCTAGGCCTAAACAGTTATAAGCTTATGTGATGGGTTGACACAGTATTGCATCAAAAGCACCATTATCGCCAAACTTCTAATTATAATAGTAGGCCTATATTGGAAGTGACGTTTCAGAGTAAACATATTTCCAGTCACCTATTGATAACAACTCAGATTTGCATGTAACAAGGCAGGTCAGAATATCTTCTTTGCACAGTAAACCTAACTCAGTAAAATGTAAGGTTTCATATCTTATAAAATGTTTTTACTCTTATGCCTACCAGGTTAACGGGGTGCACATATCCGTTCTCATATTTGTCGTTAGCCAGGATCTGCCGAAGATGAGCGATATAGCTCGACGCCAATCGTAGTGTGTCCAGTTTGGATAGCTTGGTGTCCGCGGGAACCCACGGTAACGTTGTCTTCAACCGAGAGAAGGCTTTGGACAGCACGCGCATCCTTGCCCTTTCCCGAGCATTGGCCGCGTTCCTCTGCACCTGCTTGCCCTCTTGCGGAGCGCCATTTGGTCCTGTTTTCCTGGATGATTTTTTCCTTTTCTTTCCAGGAGCCCCTCTTCGCTCCGTCGCAGAACCGCCCTCACAGTTCGAACTTTCCTCCGTGCTCTCGTTCGACGTCCCAGAATCTTTGCTGGAGGAACCGAACTTCAAGATGCCATCCAGGAGTTCGTCGTCGACGTCGCTGAGAGACCCAGTGGACATGTTCGGCTGTCGGTCGGCGCGGTCTCAGAACATGTGGAATACGGGACGAACGGACGAGCAAAGGAGGTGAACGAGTGTGCTCCGAGTGTATCCTACTCATGAAATAGCCAAGGATGCGGAGGAACTGTAAGCACGCGTCTTCAAGGAACTGACCATTTATCTCTGTGACCGGGGGCGTGACCGCGAGCCATGGGAGGGGACCACAAGTAGTGTAGATGAAACTTTACACAGCTCCCACATTTCTGGACCAAATGTATGATAGTCAAACTTGGAGGCATACAAAACTGGATGTACAATCTATAAAATCTTACAGTTATTCTAAGCACATAATGGGCAAAGACAGCCGGAGGGCAAGCATAATAAGCACAGGACAATATGATAATAACATTACGCAGAACCACAGTTAAAAAATCAACAAAGGGAATATCTAACTAAACTTGTTTTTTCATTATCAAAATTAAATAACATTAACAATTAACATTCTGGCACCATCAGTGATACCCATATCATCCGAGGTCCTCTTAAAGCGTAGGATCGTGACATCAGTAAACCTTATCCACTGTCAGTATCTTATAGGCCTAGCGTATTGTAATTAGGCCTGAAAATTGGAAAATGAAGAGCCATTCCTTATAATAAATATTGGTTCACATGCATGGAGGGACGGAAATTACACATTACGCATTATAGGATAATGCAAAACTCCATCATGTTGATACGAATTGTGACATTCGTTCAAATCAGTTTTGCACGTTCTGAGAAAGTTACAAATGAATTGTCTTTTTTTTGTGATACAAATATGCACGATAGGCTGTAGAGATCCTAGCCTGAAAATATGGCAGATTTGATAAATATTTCCTTCAAATAATGTTCATATCTCCTGCTGATAATTTGAACTAAGGATATTTGCATAATGTTGAAATGTTTAACATTAAAATAATATTTAATTGTAATGTGAAGCCTAAGCTATTATTGTTATTGCTATTATTATTATTATTATTATTATTAGTAGTAGTAGTAGTAGTAGTAGTAGTAGTAGTCGTAGAAGTAGAAGTAATACTATTACTACTACTACTACTACTAATAATAATAATACAAATAATGATTATTGTTATTATCATCATTATTTATTACATTGCACATTGTAGCATTTAAATATTACATTGTTTTGCAATGCAGGTGTAGCCTATTCGATCCGTGATGGATCTGCATTACGCTCGATATACATAGTGGAACAAATCCGACATACATAACGACAATCTAACCATCATTCGATGGGAGGACCTAGCGACTTTCAGCACCACTGCCCCTTAATGGGATAGAGCGCGAGGATAGTCGTGGGTTTTGTGTCTCAAATAGCGCCCTGGCGCCTTCGCCCCCTCGGATGTAATGGATACCGGGCATCCCAAACCCATGTTTGGCCTCAGACATCATTCCTCACCGATGCCCCACCAAATCCATTCACTGTCAAGCCAAAACAACACGTATTATGGGGCTCGCTTAAGTGTGGGACCAGAGACCGTTAAAGGAACGTAATCCCGACCTATGATCTCGTGCAGGCATTGTCCATTGTCCTTGATATATTTTAATGCTCTCTCTCTCCCCCTCTCTCCTACTCAACCAATCAAAGTTTCTCACTAATCAAATTATTATTATTATCATTATTATTATTATTATTCCTTACTCTTTATCATCATCAATTTATTGTCTGTTCAATTTACATAAAATATTTTTCTTAATAAATAATCCAAAGTACTTTTCATAATGATAAAGGGGTAGAAGGTGGTCTGTGTGTGTGTGTGTGTGTGTGTGTGTGTGTGTGTGTGTGTGTGTGTGTGTGTGTGTGTGTGTGTGTGTGTGTGTGCGTGCGCACATGTGTCTCTGTGTGCGCACATGAGTTTACCTCTGCCTTCACTGCTGAAGTGTGTGTAATGATAAGAGGTGTCTCTCTTGACCTCTGAACCCCTGACTTCCGGAGTGCAACCTAACAAGCACCACCTCATAGGCTTATCTTTGAAACCTGGGCAGACACATTAAAACTGTCAGACAAATATCCACAGACATATAGTTTGAATTACCTTTTTGTTTACAGCCTTTCTAGAGTTCTTAGTTTTTTACATAGCTCAGCTAAACTGTTATAAATATTTATTTTTTTCACTGATTCTGGAGTGTGTGTGTGTGTGTGTGTGTGTGTGTGTGTGCGTGTGTGTGTGTGTGTGTGCGTGTGTGTGCATGTGTGCATGTGTGTGCATGCGTAGCGGAGGGAAGATGAAAGTGGTGCTCAGAGGGAGAGGGAGAGAGAGAGAGAGAGAGAGAGGGGAGGAAAGGAAAGGAGAACCAGAAGAGAAGGGAAGACCAAAATAAAGATGAGGCAGGAGAGGTAGAGGAGAGAGAGAAACATGGAGGAGAGTGAGAGAAAGGGGGAAAAGAGGAGAGTGAAAAAGGGAGTAAGAGGAGAAATGAGGATGTGTGAGAGAGGGGGAGAGAAGAGAGAAGAGAGGTGGTGGTGGGTGAGAGTATGGGTGAGGCCAGAGAGAAGGGAGGGAGGGAGAGAGAAGATAGAAGGGGTCTGGAGGATGTCTCCTGGGTGGGCTGGGAATCAAAGCACTTAGTGGGGAGGAATAATAGAGGCTGTGAGATTGATGATCACCTCTGAGATAGATCCACAAGGGGACCGAGAGGGACTGAAATAGCACAGAAGATAGTTACACTAGCATGGTTCACTGTGTACTCCCTGGTCTCACTGTGTGTGTGTGTGTGTGTGTGTGTGTGTGTGTGTGTGTGCGCGTGCGTATGTGTGTGCGCGCGCGCGCGTGTGTGTGTGTGCGTGCGTGTGTGCGTGTTCCTTTATGTTTTCCATTACAAATGGGGTTATCTGCAGCTCTTCAATCTGTTGGGCCTCTGAGGAAAAGGAAATAAATGGAGGCTGGTGGAGGACAAGCTCATTGTAATGCCTGGAATGGAATAAGGAAGTACCAAACACGTGTTTGATATGGGTTTGATTCCATTCTTTACTCCGTTTCATCTATTACAATGAGCCAAGTCCTCTGATTTCTACCTCCACCAGCCTCCCACTACCTCACAGTCCAAGTAAGGTGTAAAAATAGAGAATACATTATGAAAGTGCAGACACTGACGTAACATTAGCTGGAGACACCTAGCCATTTTGGAGACATGATGCTACACTATGTTAGCTAGCAAAAGCGAGGGAGAGCAGTCGCTAACTAATGGGAACAGACTGTTTAGGCCCAAGGTTAACTGGTTTACCTGCTAAATAACAACAGTCATTAACGTGTATTTAGCGTCAGCTAGCTACAACACCAACTCTCTTTTGCTAGCTATCATAGCGCTGCTGCCTGTCTCCAAAAACGACATTGTGTCTGAAGTTATGCTTACTTTCTGCGATTTGTGACATACAACTTTCATAGCGTATGAAGAACTCTTCCCATCGGTTATTAATAGTAAAAGTTAGTTAAAGTCAAAATTATAGTATAAAACCCAAAACATTTTAAATTCAACTGAACTTCAATTGTCCTTTGAAAGTGGCTGAATATCTGTCACACTTCCTGTGACATAAAGGAACAGGTGGGGAGGGAGGGGGCGTGGGGGAATGGGGGGGGTTGACGTGGGACTTTATGGGGGGATATTCTGCTATTTTACTAATTAGTGAGCCAAGGTTAAAGGTCAGGCAGGTTCTGTGATGTCACCAGGACGAGCTCCAGATGGCTCACACGGGGCCACCAAGGAGGACACCCGATGCCCAGGGTCATTACCATCACAAATGCACATGCACAGGTGCACACACACACACACACACACACACACACACACACACACACACACACACACACACACACACACACACTCAAACTGTCTGAGAGAGAAAGCTTCAGGGAATGGGGATTGCGAAATTCTGATGGGAATATCATAACTAGGGAATGAGACATACACACCCACACAGAGAGAGAGAGGGAGAGAGAGAGAGAGAGACAGAGTGAGAGAGAGACAGAGAGAGAGAGAGAGAGCGAGAGCAAGAGAGAGACATAGAGAGAGAGTGAGAGACAGAGAGAGAGACAGAGAGAGAGAGAGAGAGAGAGAGAGAGAGAGAGAGAGAGTGAGAGAGACAGAGAGACACAGAGAGAGACAGAGAGAGAGAGACAGAGACAGAGAGAGACAGAGAGAGCGAGTGAGAAAGAGTGAGAAAGAGTGAGAGAGAGAGAACAAGAGAGAGAGAGAGTGAGAGAGAGTGTGTGAGAGAGAGAGAACAAAAGAGAGAGAGAGAGACAGAGAGAGAGAGTGAGTGAGAGAGACAGAGAGAGAGAGAGAGAGAGTGAGAGAGAGTGTGAGAGAGAGAGAGAGAGAGAGAACAAGAGAGAGAGAGAGAGAGAGAGTGAGTGAGAGAGACAGAGAGAGAGAGAGAGAGAAAGAGAGACCTGAGATGGGATATGACACATAGAGAGCAGAGGTGGTGCGTATGTACGTAGGACGTGCAGAGAAATAGATGGGGATTAATAGAGGGAGGACAAGGGTGAGAGGACAGGGAACAGAAAAATAAAACTAAACAGAGGGAGAGAGAGAAAGAGCATTTCATTGAGCAGGCGTTGGGGTGAGAGGAGCATCATTCATCACTGTCCAGAGGATCTAGTTCCTGGTCTCCTATCAGAACTCCCCCCTATCCACTCCTCTCGTGAACTGCCCCAGTGTCATTGATAACAGGGCAGCACTGAATGACAAGCATGACCGTACAGAAGAGGGGAGTGTGTGTCCAGATGAGTGTGTCTTGGGGGAGTAAAGGGATGGATACTATGGCTCAATTTTGGTGGTGTGTGTGTGTGTGTGTGTGTGTGTGTGTGTGTGTGTGTGTGTGTGTGTGTGTGTGTGTGTGTATGTGTGTGTGTGTTTCTGAGACTCAATGCTACATTTGATTAATATGGTTTTAGTTTTATAACTTTCAAGGTACAAGCCATAGCCGATTTCTTTTCACACTGCAGAACTATAGCTGTCTGTATGTGCCCTTGGCACTGGAGAATATAAACATGTTTCTCTCTTATTTGAGATGTGAATTATCAAATCATAACATGATAATGTTTCATTCTGTGGTCCCATTAACTCTTGTATGGGTCAGTAAGTGCGTTCCATTTTGGTCATGCAACAGGCATGGTTTGCACTATTGGACCAATGCAATGGTGGAAAAGGTGCAAATCCCTCCCACCCGGTGCATCCTGGCCAATGGGGGTGACCGAACACAGATGTGCAGCAACGTCTGCTCTTAAGAAGTGACGGTCACGAACACTTTACTGTTTTCCAGTAAAGAAAGAGAGCAAATAACAGACACATAAATAAATAACAATGAATCATGAAGATGTTTATGAGGGGAGGGGGGGGATATAGCTGACACATGGCACATTGTGAAATAACGGAGAATTATGAAGATGTTCAAGGAAAGGGAACAAGTTCACGTTGATATCTGAAACACTAACACGATTTGATATCTGACGACTGAGGCATCCGGTGTTACTCATACTCATGAATATGAGCATATCTGTCAAGTGCACGCTGATGACATCAAACCCATTGTCCCAGCGGTGTGAGAGAGTAGGGCTGTGATGGAAGCTGGAATGTGTGTGTTTGTTGGGTTTTGGAATGTATGTGCATTTCGTGAGTGGAGTGTGTGATTGTGTGTGTGTGTGTTGTGGAATGTGCTGAGCTCTGTAAACGCTCCCAAGGGGTTTGGCTGGCTGTCCCTGTCCTCCTTCACCTCAGGGACCAATTGGAGTGGAGGAGTGGTGGGATGTTTTGACTGCGGGGAACCTGGGAAGACAGTCGTCACTGGGGACAGCCGACACTGAGAAGACCTGTCACTGAGCTCTAAGAGGGGGACACGCATGGTCAGGGGTTACACACACGCACGCACGCGCGCACACACACACACACAGTTGACTATGTTGTGAGGTGTAACTGAAGCTGGCCTAGTGCCCAAGTAGCTTGTCGGAAGTTAGAGAGATGAGGTGCAGATGCAGTGTGAAAATATGTGTGTGTATGTGTGTGTGTGTGTGTGTGTGTGTGTATGCGAGAGAAAGGTTGTGTGCGATTTTGTGAGATTGTGTGTGTGTGTTTGTGTTAGTGTGTGTGCACGCGTGCGTGCATGCATGCATGTGGGGAAATGGGACAAGGTCTTGTCCAAATTTGGAGCTACCCTCTGTCATCGTACAGTACAATCAACATAAAACACAAAAAAACCTCCATTTCACTTTGACTTTATTCACCCTTGGCACTAAATGAGTTAATCCTTCATCTGTCTAGCTGTTTCTGGGAGCTACCAATTAGGTACATGCTCACCTAAAACCATGGAAAGATATCAGTGGCAATGAACATGTTCACTTACTCAATATCAAACTGTAACAATAATCCAAAGCATTTGTAGATGTTCACAATATTAAACAATACATTTTAAAATGGTAATGAGACCTAGTTATGGCGGCCTTGTCACAGTGTGTGTGCGTGTGTGTGTGTGCGTGGTTTGTGATGTGTGAGGGGAATGGGAATGAGGGAATGGGGGTCTGGTCTCTGTCACTGTGAGTGAGACTACAGTTTATAAACACAGCTCTAAGGAGACCCTGCTCAGTGCGCCATTACACACACACACACGCACGCACACACACACACACACACACACACACACTGCGTACATACAAAGACAGAGACAAACACACACACACACACACACACACACTGCGTACATACAAAGACAGAGACGGATACACACAGTACATACACACACACACACACACATACACACACACACACACACACACACACACACAACACAGACACACACACACAACACACACACACACACACACACACACACACACACACACACACACACACACACACACACACACACACACACACACACACACATTTCCTTCCATCAAACTCCTCCCCAGGGAAAACAGGACCAGGGCTCAGTAGAGCTATGTTACGCCCCTCCCCTCATATTCTCTTCTCCTCCCCCTCTACTCTCCGCTTTTGGGAAGAGCAGTCGGCACCCCTCTAAACCTTCCCTGGAGATCTCCCCATAGACCCCTCACCTGCCCCTGTCTTACCCCTTCACCCTCTCTTAACCTTCTCAACCCCTAAACACCCTTTTGTCTCCGGTCAACAGCAAAAATGGAAGTCAAAACTAAAAACACAATCCATCTATCAATAAAATAACTGGTGTATAGCTACATAAAACAGCTAGAACTTAGACTCAGAGTAAGGGCATATACCAACATGGGATCATTACAAAATTGCCTTATACTATGTCTAGGCAATGTCCTGTTGCAATGTCAAAATAGAAGATGTCTAGATAAAAACATAAACATTAACTGTTAACAACGATGTGGTGGTTAGGCAGTATTAGGCATTAACTGTGAGTGGTTAAAGTAAGGGTTAGGGTTAGGGTTAGGCTTGGGCATTAACTTTGAGTGGTTAAAGTAAGGGTTAGGGTTAGGGTTAGGGTTAGACTTGGGCATTAACTGTGAGTGGTTAAAGTAAGGATTAGGATTAGGTTTAGGGTTAGACTTGGGCATTAACTGTGAGTGGTTAAAGTAAGTGTTAGGGTTAGGGTTAGGCTTGGGCACTAACTGTGAGTGGTTTGGGTAAGGGTTATGGTTAGGAATAGCTTCTAAGGGGTAAGGGTCAAGCTCAGTTATCAGGGGAATGCATTAGCAAACATTAGCAACAAGAATTAGCAAACAAATCCACTAAAAGGGCATTTTTTTCCAAAATGTCCTAAAGCAGATTTGAAGTTCGGATTGCAAGTCTTGGTTATATGCCCTCTGCCACCCCAGCCTCCAAATTACAAATGAGCATTCTTTATTTTGTATCATTGCTATGAGAATTACGTCTGATAGTGTGACACACTGATAATTCAGATAATTCTTCCTTTTGAGAATTACGTCTTCTAATATGACGAATAGGAAAAGTGCTTGAATATCAATTTTTGCACTTGCAGGTTATGATAAAAGGCTGCATGTACACAGCACAAACATGTGCACTCAAAAACTCACACATGCACATTCTTCAAATCACTCTATACTCAGAATATACTGCTGAGTATAGAGTGTTTCTTAGTGCCATTTAAACACGCTTGTAAGTGTTTCATGGAGTGTTCAATGGAGAAGTAGACACTAGCTTTCATAAGCCATGATGAAACACTTCATCTTCATCGTCACTTCTAGAAAATCAAACACAAACTCTCCAAACTTCATATATGGTGATCAAAGGTCAGTGTACACACCTTACTTCACTAGATCTGACAGCCTGTTGATGTTGTGAATGATTGTAACTTTGTAACTGATTGTAACTTTGAGATAACGTTAGGATAATTTACACCTTGTTGGAGCTGTAACGTTGGAATAAGGTTAGGTGGTTATTATTCACACCTGATTACTCACGGTCATGTTAATGGAGACCGTGGTGACGGAGGGGTAAGATAAACAACACTGTGCTCTGATTGGTCAGATCAGGTTCCGCTCTTTGATCCTCTTCCTCCTCATCACTCAGACACTTCGAGGGGAGACGGCAGGTGTGGGTAACGCTACACTCGGGTCTGTGTGTGTGTGTGTGTGTGCGTGCGTGTGTGTGTGTGTGTGTGTGAGCGTGTGTGTGTGTGTGGTGTGGGTGTGTGTATGTGTGTCTGTGTCTGTGTCTGTGTGTGTGGGTCTCTCTTTGTATTTCCCTTTCTCACATATTTCAACACACAAGTGCTTATGGGTAGTTTATATTGGCGAGTCTGATTTCAGTCAGAGTTCATTTCCATTTCAGGTTCGAGTTTGTTGCACTGGGCAGTTAGCAGGGCAGATGTACACTAATTATTTGTAACCAACGGTAAATGGTTGTGCCTCTGAAAGTTATTATGACTTCTGAAATGATCTCACTCCTATCATATCGGCTGTCTCTGTGCAGTCTGGTTAGCTCATACTGAGCTGTCAGTACACACACACACACACACACACACACACACACACACACACACACACACACAGACAGATTATCTAGAAAATGTTGTGGCTTTCCCTCATAATTAGCTCATGGTGAAGGGGGAGACCACTATCGGACCCCAGGAAGTAAAGATAGACGCCTGTCCCTAAAGGCACCCCCCACTCACACATACACACAGACCTCCGACTGACTAAACCCAAACCAGGCGCTTGGGCCCCCATTGTGTGTGTGTGTGTGTGTGTGTGTGTGTGTGTGTGTGTGTGTGTGTGTATGTGTGTATTATATGAATACACTCCAGGCTCCAGCCAGATACACCCACGGAACCTTCCGATATCCCTGGATAAAGTGGCCAGAACAACTGATAGTCCAGGACGTGTTGAGTGGATCTCATGCCGGAAACGCCCTTCTTCCTCGTGGATGACATTAGGCATGTCCCCTCTGTCTCCCTCCCTTCAGCCTCCAGCCTCCAACCCAGGCCCCACAGGGGACCCTCGCCCCCGCTTGGCCCAGGGAAGGAGGCTCCTCCTGGGTCACTCCACTGCCAGTACTCCCCCTCAGGCTCTGGAGGGAGTCCCGGCCAGGAGAGGCCCCCAAGGCCAAGGAGGGGCTCAGTACAGACAGAGCATACACATACACTTGCTCATAGGTATACTGGCAAACATACACATATACGGGCACATATATACACACACACACACACACACACACACACACACACACACACACTTGTTATTTAACCTTTATATAGCCTCAGGGTAGTCTCACTGGGTGGAATCTTTACTCGAGATCTGCACGCATAATGTAACTCGAATCATCGCACAGAATTACAGGGAGTTCTGCATGCAGGTCTCAAGTTAGGACTCCACCCATTGAGGTAAAGTCTATGGGAGAGAAACCTGGTACGTGAAACTGATGCGGGTAAGAGACACCCTCTCTACTATTCTGTTATGTTTTCCTAATGAGGGAGGTGTGTGTGTGTGTGTGTGTGTGTGTGTGTGTGTGTGGGGGGGGGGGGGGGGGTGGGTGAGGGGCGGGGGGAACAGGAGATTGACCTCTGACCCTTCCTCATGGGATTAGAACCCTGTGTGTGTGTGTGTGTGTGTGTGTGTGTGTGTGTGCGCGCGTGCGTGTTTGTGTGTATTTTCTCCCATGAGGCCGAGCTCTAATGCCGCCGGAAGGAACAGGAAACGACCTCGGGAGACGTGAGTGAGGATAAGGGTGAGTGTGTGTGTGTGTGTGTGTGAGTGAGAGAGAGAGAGAGAGAGAGAGAGAGAGAGAGAGAGAGAGAGAGAAGAGGGAGATGAGGGGTAATGGGGCAACAGGAGTAGGGAGGTGTTGAAGTGAGCACCCGGGATGAGGTGCGTTCACCCCCCCCCCCCCCCCCCCCTCATCCCCACCTACACACACACGCACACACACAACCCCCTTGATCCCATGGGACCCCTAAAATCCCTGAACCCCCAGACCTAGGACAGGAAGCAGACAAGTGTGTGTGTGTGTGTGTGTGTGTGTGTGTGTGTGTGTGTGTGTGTGTGTGTGTGTGTGTGTGTGTGTGTGTGTGTGTAACCCAAGCCCCAGTGTAGCTCAAAGACAGGTCCACTTAGCAGAGGATGAGAGGAAAGACACAGTGGCACCTTATAGCTCTGTATAATGACAAACAGCTGTGTGTTCACTCCGTTAAAACACTTGTTATTATCAGCCAATGACAAGCAACCTACAGAAAACATAGTTGTACTCATGCTTTACTGCAATGACTGTGTGTGTGTATCTATTATGTCAAGTAAGATGACAATTTCTGAAAATGTTGTATTTGTCGGGAACCGCCAATTTGGTCCTCGCCACGGAGCCGCCAGGGAGCCGCCATTGAGCCGTGAGCTGCGCAATAAAGAAGCCTGGTAGCATGATAGCAAAAAGTCACATTCCAAGTCTGCTGGATTTGCAGTTGGCAAGTAGCAATGTGGGGAGAGTCCTGCAATCTAGACAACTGTTGTGAAACCTGTGATTTCACATGGCAGGAAATGCAAAAGAAAACAAATTCTTTGAAGCATGGCCACATAGTGAAAACTGCTTAATGAAACTTCACTCAGACAACCAATATATGATTTACAAAGCATATTGAGTAATGCAGTACAGTAAATCCTGCTACAGATATTCCATATAGCCTATAGTGACATGTGCTGATGATGTCACAATAGCAATCAATCACAACAGTCCACTGTTGCTGATTACCATTGAAAAAAGAAGAAAAATGAAACTATGAAAATAATTAAATTGATGATATTGGTACATGATAGGACTTTTTTTTTTACTTTGTTTATTTATGTATGCATTTATTATTCATGTGTGTATTTATTTTTGGTTGAAAAAGCTGTGGTCAACATACTGTACAGCTTTGACCAGAGCTCAAACCCACTACAGAGGACAGTGTCACAGACCTCGATTGTGATGTCATAGGCGTATATATATATACAGTAGCTATAAAGCAACAAACAGAGTTCATCATTATCATTTCAGGACCTGCATGCTTGGACTCTCACATTTGTATTTTGTAAATTACTTTGAAGATGGACATTCTACAGTATCTAAGCTATTTTACACCTTGCCCCCCTTTTCCTCTGGATCCCAATATATACAAAGTTTTGAGACATTTCTCTAAGGAGGACGTCCGCTCCTTCTTGACTTATCACTTCATAGGACATGGAGCTCTGCACCAGACACAGGGACAAAGTGTCTACCTGAATACAGTCCCTGCTGCTTGTGAGTACATTTCTTAAAGGTTCACTATGTAGATTAAATTGGTAGCCATCAAAGAATGGGATCATATGACAAAGAATGTTCAGTAAAGAGTGCTGTATTGGTCCAAACAAAGTGCTTTCTAAAATCTGGTGTTGTGGTCAGAGACACTGGCCTTTACGTGCCTATTTTACATTTGGTTTATTGACAAGGATATGCATGTTTGCTGCTATTAGAAAACGTAGCATTATAAAACTTATATTATAAAAGCATTGTAAAACTAAATGCTGGACCTTTAATTTGTATTACTTAGACTTATGAATACTTGGATATGTTGTGTCTAGGAATCTATTCTATCCTGCACTGTATGCTATATGTAAGCACTTCCACATTAAGTCTATCAGTGTATCTGCCACATTGTTTTACTCTACTGTATGCCTTGCCACATAAAGCTCATCAACATTTTGCCCCTAGGAGATTAATTCAGTTTATTTGATTGTATTTCACATTCCAGCCTTCCAGCCTGCCTTCAGCCAAGGACAGCAAAACGTTGACAACTGCTTCATGGACTGGACTGAGGGACCTCAACTGGGCAACAATGTCTTCCTGCCAATGGCTCCAGTGCCAATGGTTCCAGTGCCAATGGCTCCAGTGGTATGTAACCAGGATGTGGAGCCCATGGAGGTGGACGAGGTCAAGGACAACAGCCAGCAGACAATCACCTACAAAAGGAACAGATATTGTGGAAGCACCCGCCGAGACATCGACCCCAGGAGGCGAAGGATGTAGACGGAGAGTCACCAGGAGCCGACCAGAAAGACTGGCTTCATTCAGAAACAACCCTTAGTCCCTGTGTCTCTTGTGTAGCTCTGAGAGGATTGGAGACTTAGGCATATGCCTATCCAGCCCTGTCAGATCTGCACATGTTGAGGGCATAGGGATTTCGTAAACCAAGAGAATCATCGTGGGTCGGGAGCTGGGGTCGGTACACGGGCAGATTCTCGTACGGTCCTGGTCGGGTCTTTCAACGGGGTAATCAGAGGGTCGGGGTTCGGTACACAGGCGGGTTCTCTGATTCAAAACAGAGGTCAAAACGATGAATGGCACACAGCACGATAACTTCACCTTCACCTCTACTCGCTCTCTCCGGGTTGATTTCCCTTGCGGTTCTCTCCTGGGCTGAGTGCCACACCCCTCTTTGTAGCCCGGCCACTCAGCCCGGCGATTCCATTCAGGTGTGCTGTGCCTTTCTCAGGTACAGCTCGACAAACAGGAAGCCCTAATATGGACATGGTTTGGAGCCAGTGCACTGACACATATTTGCCCTTTATAACCGTACCCCTCTTTACTCCCAGCGGTCCACACCCCTTTGTTGGTTCTGGGTCAGGTCTGTCAGGGGGCTGGCTAGGGAGGAGGAGTGGGGAATGAAGCGCCGGTCGTAGCTTGCGAGCCCTATGAATGTGCTTACCTGCTTCTTGGTGCGGGGGCAGGGCCATTCCCGTATCGCCTCCACCTTCTTTACTTGGGGCCTCGCGCACCCTCTCCCAATGGTGTACCCCAGGTAACCCACGTCCCGCAGGCCGAGGTGACAATTCTTGGGGTTAGCAGTTGCCGCGCCCCTCTTTGTAGCCTGGCCACTCAGCCCGGCGATTCTTGTCATGTATGCTGTGCCTCTCTCCAGGTACAGCTTGACGAGCAGGAAGCCCTAATATGGGCATGGTTTGGAGCCAGCGCGCTTCCACATATCTGCCCTCTATAACCCTACCCCTCCTTACTCCCAGCCGACTGGCTCGCTTTTTTCCGCCACCTGTGTCGGAGAGAGTGAAAACAGCTCCTCCTGTGCAATCCATTTTTTCAGCAGGTTAATGTGGTATATTTTTGTCGGGTGTCTACATCCCGGTTGTCTCACTTGGTAATTAACCTCACCCACATTTTCCATGATTTCGTAGGGCCCGTTCCATCGGGCCAGAAATTTGCACTCAGAGGTGGGGACTAGCACCCCGGGTGCATACTCCCTCTGTTGCACCCCCTGGTTGTAGACACGCACTTGGCCGGTCTGGGCCTCTGTCCTGTGTTTCCTCACCAGTCCCGAAACGTCCTCACAGCGGGGCAGGCCCTGGTGTCGCTTCCTGGTCTATCGGGAAAAAAGGTCGCCCAGGCCCTCTTCCTCCTCCTCCAGTGCGGTCCCCTCGACTACCCCAGGTGCCTCACACAATTCCCCCTCGGAGAGTGGGTCGGTGGACACTTGGAGGTCCACCTCCTGGAGCCCACACAGCCGGTCGCCACCTCTGCGACGTCGCCTTACCTGTTGGTCGCCTTAACTGTTGGTCTCCTCGATTCTCCACGGCCCCGGCCATGCTGACCCATAGGGGGCGAAACACCGGGACGTCCCTGCTGATGAGCACCGGCAAAGGGAGATCCGGCACAATCCCCACGGGTCCCATGTTCTGCCCTTTCGTGGTCTGCATTGGCCGAGGCCGTGGGCATCGGGCCGTCTTTGCGCAGGGGGCAGTTCAACGCGATGTGTCCTAACCCACCACATGTGTAACACTGTGGGTGGTCTGGCGTTACAACTGGGCGTCTTCGTGGGCGGAGAGGGGTTCAGGGGTTCTCTGACCGGGCCCCGGGCGGGGTCCTCAGTCCTGTGTCATTCCTTTGGACGTGTGGAGGTTTCTGCCTTGGTCGGGCGACCACTTGATAGCACTCCTTGGGCCGCTTGGTGACCCTCTACCAGCTCCATGAGCTGGTCCGCGCTCTGTGGGTTGGCCTGGCATGCCAGCTTCTTAGCGTCGAAGAGGAGGGTGTGCATGAACCTGTCCATGACCACCCGCTCAATTGACCCCAGCGTCTTCGGCTCAGAGAGCAGCCGAATAAGGTCATGCATCTGAGCCCTGGGGGACGCGGCGAGGTCATACAGCCAGTCCTCTTCAGGATCTCCTCCCTCATCTCGCGGTAGGTGGTCGTCTGGCCGCAGGTCAGGTCCTGGTATGTAATCTGGGCCACGGCCGATAGGAATGGCACAATCACTGGTCCTCCGGCCATTTCTCCCGCTGCGCGGGGAGGTAGGTTTCCACATCATCAGTCTCGACTCGTTTTACTAAATATCTGTCGGGGTCGGCCCGCCGTACCAGGTTGGCGGCCGCTTGTGCTTCCTGTGCGGTAATGAGCTGTTGGAGTTCGGCACGCATGACGGCAGTTTGCTGCCATTAACTGTTCATGTCTCACCCGCTGCACTTCCATCTGTTAATCATTCCTCACGTGTTGCGCTTGGTTGCTCGCTATGAGCTGCGTGATGAGATCCTCGAAACCAGCGTGAGATTTCTTTGGTTATGCGTTAATTATTTGGCTTTAATTATAATACGGACGCCCGCATTCTCCACCATATGCTGCCACGAACTAAGCCAAATAATGAACGAGAATCACAACCCAAGGAATGAGATCTCAATCAGAGTTTTATTGAACTTGGAAGGGAAAAAGGAGGGGGAGAGAGTAAATTGTAGCCTTCAGGTATTCTGTAATCCTGGAGAATCGCCGTGAATCGGGAGCTGGGGTCGGTACACGGGCAGATTCTCAGATGGTCCTGGTCAGGTCTTTCAACAGGGTAATCAGACGGTCGGGGTTCGGTACACAGGCGGATTCCCCTATTCAAATGGAGGTCAAAACGATGAATAACACACAGCACGATAACTTCACTTTACTTCTCTCTACTCGCTCTCTCCGGGTTGATTTCCCTTGCGGTTCTCTCCTGGGCTGAATGCCACGGCCCTCTTTGTAGCCCGGCCACTCAGCCCGGCGATTCCTTTCAGGTGCGCTGTGCCTCTCTCAGGTACAGCTCGACGAGCAGGAAGCCCTAATATGGGCATGGTTTGGAGCCAGCGCGCTGCCACATATCTGCCCTCAAGAACCCTACCCCTCCTTATACCCAGCCGGCTGCCACAGGTTATTATAAAGTAATTCTAACGTTATATCTATTTGCTATAAAGTGATACATTATGAAGCTAGATAGTGCCAGTTTAACCAGGAAGACTATCTGAACATCTCAATCACCTTGTCAAGCAATAACCAATGACAACACACATGAAGTAGTCAAGTAGCCTGTCTGTTCACCTGTCTGTTCTCTCTCTTGCTGTTTCAGTGATCATCGACCAGTTTTTCGCCACTCCTCCTCAACCGCCACCATCTGACCCATATTAGATTACCTACCTGCCATCCCAGAGTTAGGCCCTGGATGATAAGCTCCAGGATGGCAGCCCAAAGCCCAAACATCTTTATTTGTTATTTTCTATATACTGAGCAAAAAAATATCATCTTTACCAGGGAATTCACAAAACACACAAACACAATATGATACATTAACCCCCCACTCCGCCGCCAACCCTTACCCAAACCCTACCCCCCCCCCCCCCCCCCCCCCCCACACACACACACACATACATTTTTCAATAAAGCTTTTATTGAAATTAAGTCTCTCCTGGTTGAAATACTAGACTTGAATCTTGAAAGTTCAACATGATTATAACATATTAAATATCACTTGGCTAAGAAGAATCAGAATGTCTCTTTAAAAGTCATAAAGGCTAAGAATGACCCATTCCCATTATCTGCAGACAGCATTACGAGAGCCTTCAGAACAGTCAAATTACATTAGTGAAAGTATGTAACATATAGACACAGTATATAGCTGTGGCAAAAATCTAATTGATTACTCATATTTTCATCCTCCATTTTATGATGTTTTCCATGGAGATAGTGTAGCGCACATAGGCATGATCCTAGAGCCTAGGTAGGCCCCTGGTTGTGCCTACCATATCCACCAAAGACCATCATATCTTACAGTAACACCTTTCATAGTTTGGATAGAAAGTCTTCTGTCAGCCCAAGAGGTCCTTATTTGGGCATGTCATAGAAAAACCCTAGATATATTAGCAGAACATGGCTTTTGAGCTATCCTGAAAGTACATCATCACACAGACTGACAGCATGTGAGTGGACCGGTGTGTGTGTGTGTGTGTGTGTGTGTGTGTGTGTGTGTGTGTGTGTGTGTGTGTGTGTGTGTGTGTGTGTGTGTGTGTGTGTGAGTGTGTGTGTGTGACAGGACTGTTTTAGGGGCTCTGTGATAGTGATGAGTGGGGTACTTATGAATATGGATGGCCTGTCTGGGAAGTGTCTGGTAGCTGTTGGTCAAGGCAGTTGACTGTAAATGTGTGATTGATATCTCAGTCAGGACATCTCATTTCTCTCTCTCTCTCTCTCTCTCTCTCTCTCTCTCTCTCTCTCTCTCTCTCTCTCTTTCATGCCCTTCTCTTCCTCTCTGTCTTCCTCCCATTAATCTCTCCTCATCCACTCTCTTACTCTTTCCCTCCTCCCTTTTCTCTTTCCATCTCTCTTGCTACTTTCCATCTCTTCTCCTAGTATTTCTCCTTTTCCAACCCCCCCTCATCTCTCCATTCCACTCTTCGCCCTGCTTCCCTTCCTCTCTTCTTTGTCCCACACCAACCTCCTTTGGAATCAACCAAAGCTTTCTCTCTCTCTCTCTCTCTCTCTCTCTCTCGCTCTCTCTCTCTCTCTCTCCTCCCTCCATCTTCCACCCACCTCTTTCCTACCCCCTTTCATGCTCCAAACCCTAATTTGGAAGCAGTCAAACCTT
>NC_139671.1:16135012-16177512 GCF_951799395.1 Argentina silus | reverse complement strand
GAGAGAAAAAACAAATAGGGCCTCTCTCATCAACTTCCAACTGTGTGTGGGACGGCATTCCCTCCTTTATCCCATCCCACACAACACACACACACACACACACACACACACACACACACACACACACAAATGCACACACTAACACATGCATGCACACTTCACACCACAGTGACAATGATGCATGTGACACACACACACACACACACACACACACACACACACACACACACACACACACACACATAGTTGGTATCTCAGAGGGTAACCAGGCATGTAATTGGAGTAAGATCTGATAACCTCCCTCACTCACGCCCTCCCTCGAATAACCACCACTGACTTTACTTCTACCCTGAGCCTCTATGTACAACATTGGCATCTATACCATGATGCTACTGACCGCCAGGAACAAAACATTTGTGTTAGTGTTTGTGTGTGTGGTTGAAGGTGTGAGTATGCAAAATAAATGTTCATTGCAAAACCAAATGTGACTATATACTTCAGCCACCTCTTTTTACACCATGTCCTAGAAAGTGAGAAACTCAGGTGATGATGACATCATTTCATTTAAACCCCTTCAGTCGTGATGTCTGTCTGTCTAGAGTATGCATGTGTCTGATACACTCTTCAATCCTCTTAAGCAGTTTGTTTTTCCAACCTGGAGTGACTATCTGTGGAGCAGGGCTGTTGTTTTTACTGAGGGAGGAAGATTCCACTCCACACAGCTTACAGCAACTCCTTCCCAATCCAAACACTGTCTGAGGCAAGATGGCCGCCGGGCGGCTCTAATGGAAATGTACTATCAGAGGTGCATCTCAATAGTTTGTAGTGTCTTGAGGTCTGAAAATGAAACATTAGTCCTGGAGTAAACTCTGTGGCCTCTGTGACCACACCAACGTTGACAACAACAAATATGCTATGTTTTATACAACAACAAATAGGCTATGTGCGTACAGCTTTCTAAACTACCAAAATCTAAAAGGAGTGGCTAGTGTTCGACCTAGACGCTGTCATTTGGAATGTGGTTTTAGAGACCAAATATTTATCACTCAAATCTTATATTTGTTCCACAGAAACTCACTCTCTGATTGCTACTGATATATCATGGGTATTTAGAGCTTTTTAAAAACAAAAATCTTACATTTTACACATTTAATGGCCCTGTACACCGACTTTGAATCATCAAAGTCAGTTGAATCATTTCAAATTGATTTGAATCAAATAATTTCTGGGTAAATGTTTGGTTGCCTACTTTAATTGTTTACAATTAAAATGGTTAAGAACGGGCGCTTAGTGGCATAGCACACTAATGCGCATACCACATAATCGCAAGGTTCCTGGTTCGATTCCGACCCTCGACATGTCTTGCATGTCATCCTTCCTGTCTCTACTGTCTCTATCCCAATAAAGCAGAAATGCCCTAAAAACATATTTTAAAAAATGGTTAAGAAGAAACAAGAAGTATCTTTTGTGCTAGCCTCAATTTCTCAAGCCAGCAGACTGACAGGATTGACTGGGCATGTTCCTCACATGTTTTTTTGAAAGGTGTGAGTCATTTCTCCCAGTTTTAGGAGTAGAAGTGGTGTATACAACACAACTAGGAACTCTGAAAAACATGGACACCCACTGGAAACTTCTGTTTGTTTGGCTTCTTGCAGAGCACCAAAAACACCTGTAGAGATGCTATACTCCTTGCTAAAGTGTTTGAAGGAGAAAGAAGACATAATTTTCTTACCATTCTGAACAGTCTTTCTGCATTGTACCAGTGGCTTTCACTGTGTGTGCACTGCTAGTGTTGACCTAAATGGAGGGTAAAATGTAAACAACTGATATTATTGGTTTATTTGATTGAGTTGTACTGCCCAGAGCAAACCTCTTAAATCACACCCATCGAAACGGAGCATTTAAGTAAGAGTAGATAGGGCTACATTTTGCATAAAGAGTACAGAAAAATGACAGAAACCTTTCACATTCGGGTGATGCTAATTTGATCTGGTGAAGCCAAAAATCAAACCAAAGTGCTGTAAATAACGATTTTCACTTTACAGGGCCTTTAAGGCTGCTGCTCAACATTGCCCTCACAATTAACTTAGTCGTTTGTATATCTCTCCTGTAATCTACTTTTAAAATAGCAGGTGCTAACTTTGAGTAGCAGGGTTGCACCAGCAATATGCACATAGTAGTGTCATCATTTTCAACCCAGTCTAAACACAGCGCGGAGAGGGAACCCCATAACATTTGCGCAGGTGTGTTAGTGTTAAACCAGTCAATCTGGCCAACTGAATATGTCAGGGTGTCTCTCTCAGTCTCCATGGCCTCCACCTCACCCCTGTGGTGCACCTTAATAGTCCAAATTGTTTTCTTTTATTGTCTCCTTTTACTATTTATCTGTATATTCCAACTGTATTATAACTGGATTTCAAAAAGCTACATTTTTATCTGATTCTTTCTGGAAGCACCATATTGTCATCTATACATGTATTATTTTTCCGGATCAGTGCATATGAAGGAGGGGAGATGGGAAGAGAAAGCTACTGAGATGCACCCAAAAAGCCCTAAAAAGTCATCCTGGTCCTCTTGATTGGCACCCAATGCCCACGATGGTCCATGTACCAGTGACCATGCCCGTGAGCATTCACGTGCCCATGGAAGTGTCCATAAGCAAACCCTGAGAGTGTGACCTTGCCTGCTTGCGCTGTGAGCGTGCATGTGCCTATGCTCATGACCGTGCCTGTGAGCATGCATGTGTGCGACAGCACTACTCGGTGCAGCAGTGACTGGGCTGTGTAAGAATGGCTGATGTAAACAGGGCTGGTCTTTCCCACGTCTCTGTTTACACTGGGAGCCCCCAGAGCACCGCTGCCAGATCACTGGGTTCCCTCCGCGCCGTTCACACACACACCATCCATCTTTGTCCCCTTCGCTACACTACACACACACACACACACACACACACCTGCGCGTGCACAAACGAAGACACATACACACACACAGGGGTGCACGGGCGGGCACACACACACATACACACACACACACACACACACACACTGTATAGACCCAGAGTAGAGGGCGCATATGTGCACTCAAAGTGGAGCTGCTCTTTCTTTGTCCCAGGCCATTTCTCTTATCTCTTTGTCTCATCTTCTTCCTTTCCTCTGTACCTCTGTCTCCCTCTGCCACTGGATGTCATATTTTTTTATTTCTCTTCTCTCTCTCTGTCTGTCTGTCTTTGTCAATTTTATCCTTCCATATTCCCCTCACTCAGCCGTTTCTATCTACCCCCCCCCCCCCCCCCCCCCCACATCTGTGATCCCATCTCTCTCAACAACCTTGAAGAACCTCATAATATTAATAAAATGGGAGATGGAAATTGCATGTAGAAGGTCAACAAAAAGGAGGGGGGGGGGGGTCATTCTAATTTTGTAGATGTGGGAGTCACAGTTCTACTGACAAAGTTATGATAACTATAAAAGTAGCATCACAGAAACTCACACAAGACCAGTCCCAAACATAAACGACCCTAAGGGGTCATCATATCCACAATGCACCACTGCCGAGCACCACACCAAAGACTTACTCAAAGTTCTCTGGCTAAGACAGTCTTTAGAAGAGCCATGATGTAAGCCCAATATAAACAAAGTGCTGGGGTCTTGACAACCCCACCCAGTTTACAGGCGAACCAGGGGTCACTCCGATAGCACAACGCCATGAAAACGCATCCAAAGACAGAGACGATGGGAGCCCTAATCCAAAATGGCATCTCCACATTTGTTGTTTAAGGAAAACAACAAGGCAAAGGTAAGCATTAAAAGGGAAGGATTTCTGTTCTGTTTTGAGTTCTAAAGAGTTCTAAGAGTTTTTGGGAACCTTTGCTTGGCCCCTCTCTCGTCTGTCATAAGAATGCCAAGCAGACGGTCCGGAACGCCCAGTCTAACCCCAAACATTCCCGGGAAAAATGCACCTCTCAAGGCCTGGATTTCCATTGACGCACGACCTCTATCCCCCCTCTTTACTAGGACAAGATGGACCAGCCCATCCCAGAGCCAATATTTGGTGTTCTAGCATATTTACGTTCCTCATGTTTGGCAGGTAGGGAAGCGGCACTAAGACTTCCAGATTATTGACCTTTTGGCCTATTTCTGGTAAATGCACTTCTGGTACCCCAGTCAACATCAGGGCAGCCACGTTTACACCATTACTAACATGGTCTTGTATCCTTGTATCTCCTCTGGCTGAGTTCACACACACACACACACACACACACACACACACACACACACACACACACACACACACACACACACATAAGAGGTTACGGTGATGGACGGAGTATTTACTTTTAAAAACATCTCCATCTATCAAGCTTGCTGTGCTCATATCCGTGTGTTTATGCACTGCATCTTATAACCTAATGAGAAGAAGAGCATTGTTCCTCTGGGAGAAGAGCATCAGAGCGATGTGCAATCCAACAAACTGTAAACACACTCCTAAGAGAAGTCCGGGGCCCTGCGTCCGCCAGCCCATAGCAAAACACACACACTTCAACACACACACACACACACACATACACACACACACACACACACACACACACACACACACACACACACACACACACACACACACACACACACACACACAACACAAACACACACACACACACACACACACACACTCACAGGCCTGTAACGTCGCTAGTGGTCTGACTCGACTAACCTGCTCTAAATCTCAGACTTTATAGTAAACATCTTGGGACATCTGAACAAGGCTTTCAATGCAGAATTTATTTGATTTACAAGGCTATATTTCAACAGGAGAGGCCCTGGAGGCTTAAGAGAGAGACAATCTGGTAACTAAGGAGGAAGAGCAAAACAACAGTGCTGAATCATTAAGAAGTTATTTTGCTGTTTTGTTTGGGACCAGGCCAAGCGTGAGAGAGAGAGAGTGTGTGTGTGTGTTTGCGTGTGGCATAAGGGTTGAGTGTGCATGCGTGTGACATACTGGGGGAGAAAAAGAGAGAGAGAGAGAGAGAGAATGACTATTAACTATGATAAAATGCAATTTATCTTGAAAAACATACTTCAGAGATGTGGTAAATTGCCTACAGTCCCTATGACAGTGCTGTTGTAAGACAGACAATACCCAGAGAAATAATACTGCATTTCATTAGACACTCAAGAACCCACTAGTCCATAAAAAATAGGACAGAGAGTTAATTCTCTAAATTCATTCATGGGCCATACAGCCAGCTGTGGACTCTCTCATTGATAATAACATTTCCACATCCAACCTACTAGCCTCCTCCTCCTCTTTCTCCACTGTAATCTGTCCAGCAACCACACATCATAGACAACACTTTCTGACCAGATGGTCACAGAGCATTACTGCTACTAATCCAGACACTGCATGTATTAGTGACAGGGGTCAATAAACACAGAGAAACCAGGTATACAACTAGGTCTTTCGCTCAAGAGGGTGTCAAACACTCAGCTCATAAAGTGCAATATTGGCAGGGAGAGTCAATGACAGAAGGCTGAGTAAAAAAAGCAGATTTTGGTAAATGTCAACAAAGTCTGTAGGACTCATATATTTCTGATTGCAGCTGTCCATGTCAGTCATTGTGCTCAGTAGAAAAATTATGTGATTTTTGGGAGCAAAACCTTTAACTACAGAGGAGCTGAGCTGAAGCTGGGCTGGCATGGTTACACATAGTTGCTGGAACAGTGCTGGAAAATATCAGAGCCTGCACATTTTCCCAGATACTTGGTTCACTAATCACACATGCAAACGTAAACCCTAACTCTAGACATCATCATCATCATCACTAACCCTAACTTCAAAGAAGAACATTGTTGTCTGTTCTTTGTCTGCATCAGATCTTGGTCATCTATTCTAGCCCATATACATCTCTATGATCTATCCAAGCCTACCTAACAACAACTATACACCTGGGTGGAGAAATCTGCAGTATTGTATGAATAAACATTTTGATTTGTCTCAGTATGACCGTGAACATCAGTAATCCTCGTCCACTAGCGGGCGTAATAACCACGGACCAATGTTTCTATCCGAAAAACGACGTATACTTTCCCTTTAACAAACTCCAAACAGGAAGAGGTTAGCTAGCGGTTAGCGCCCGGCTAGCAACACAACAAGCAGAAGCACTAGGAACAACTATTATCTTTTTGTAGCTATCTAGCACTCTAGTTTGACCGAGAAATGTATTTTGTTTTTAATTTGGAAACAATACTGTGAGGTGCATAGACACATTGGTAAATATTCGAGTCGCAATCTGCAATACATTACAGATATCTAGCTGGTCATCTAATATAGCTAGGTTCCGATTAGAATCACCTCGAACTTGAATGCAGCTAGTATGTAAGCTAATGAAGCAAGTTTCAATTGAGGAATACATAGTAAAGCTAGCACTGGCTAATGTTTCATGGCTAGCTAGCTAACGTTAGCCATTTGCTTTGTTAATTGGTTGGTTGAAAGGTGTCCGTGTCAATTTCCACTTTGTTTGCAAGCCGGATCACCTATTTAGTTAGTCTGCTGAGCTAGTTGTCTACGGTAACAACAACACGACAACCATTGATTATATCTAGCTGCAGAAAGTGACTCTGGCCACTCTGTTTTGCTTTCAACATGCAGTTATTAATTTGCGTTACTACGCAACGCGACGCCGGTAGCTAGTAGCTAGCCAGCTAATTAGCCCATTCACCTGTCAATGAGTAGTTTAACCTACTAGCGAACGCTCATCTCACCGTTTTATCTAAATGTATTTCTGTGCCATTGATATGAGTATTGGCAGGTACTTGAATTTGATGCGTATTTTGCTATGTTTTTTATCTATGTGAAGGAGACCGCAACACAGGATCTGCTTCCTTGTTGGAACTGGGTCGGGGGTGCGTCCATGGACGTCTAAGCCCTGTGTAGTTGTTGAGCGGTGTCGACCCGACAGCAGCAGCCAGTTCGCACAAGTGACCAAAATTCATGGTTCTCATGAGTTAAACGAAAACGAACAGGCAGCTACATCATCTTCATACAGACAGGTACGTTACAGGGCTGCACCAAGATCCGGCTGGAATCACATCATGCCAGTTAGTTACTGCAAAGTCTCTAGGCCTGTCCAAATGAGAGATTATTCACACTAGTCCAATTCTTCTTACTCTAGAATGGACTAATGTTCCTGCAATGCAGAGGTTAGGCCTACTAGTTTAGGCACTAGGCACTTCTTGTAATACAGAATAAAGCTAGCCTGGATTTGTTAATCTGCTTCCTGTAGTGTGTTTATGCAGAAACAGTGTAGCTAGTCATTGAAGCTGATAAAAAAGGACTCTTATTCAATGGAAAAATCCATATCCACCTATTGAGAGATGCAACTTTTTGCGGTCTCCCTGTCATGCTAGAGTGCCGCCCCTACCCAGCCCTTAAAATGCCTCTGTAAGCACCTGCCGACCTCGCGAACCCCATGGATTCCAGTGATGATGTGGCGTTGGATATCATCGTCACCAATGTGGTGGCGGTGTTCAAGACCAGGTGCCACCTCAACCTGCGCACCATCGCCCTGGAGGGAGTCAACGTCGTCTACAAGCCGGAAAATGGGGTGAGGATACTTAACATTGTTTTTATCTGGATGTTTTTATGTGAGTGTTTGTTTGTCACATGAACCTACCCAGAGGATCTCCTGTAGGCTTTGCACATATGTGTATAACTCCAAGTGTGTGTGTGTGTGTGTGTGTGTGTGTGTGTGTGTGTGTGTGTTAATACTATATGGGCACACACATACATGCTACCTGTCTCTCAAACATAAACATACTTGCACAAACAAAAACCAAGACAATGTCATCAATGCTCATCCCTTCCTCCTAACATGTCCAGAAAGTCCTGATGAAGCTCAGAAAGCCCAAGATCACTGCCTCCATCTGGTCCTCTGGAAAAATCATCTGCACTGGAGCAACCAGGTACACACACACACACACACACACACACACACACACACACACACACAAACTAGCCAGGCACACACTCCACAGACTGGCCAGGAACAAACCTTGAACAGGCATGCATACACTCATCAAGAATGCTCGTGTTGCTCGACACACAGTCATAGACTAAGGTGGGAGGGACGTCGTTTATTTAGTTTGGAGAGTATAGGTGGTTTTGTTCCTCGAAACAGGAGAGATACCAGGGAGTGTGGGTGTGTGTTAGTGTTCCCTGTTCATCATTCTCTCTCTCTCTCTCTCTCTCGCTCTCGCTCTCTCTCTCTTATACCTCCCTACCCAGCGAGGAGGAGGCAAAGATTGGTGCCCGCAGGTTGGCGCGCACCCTGCAGAAACTTGGCTTCAGGGTGAGACTCTTCACAGGCCCTCTCCCCACAACACTACAGCTCACTGCTCTAGACATACAGTACGCGCTACTGTGCTTGGACACTTTTAAAAATGAATGCAAATGTGAAACACTGGCTGAATCTGGTTCCCTGTCCTGTCATGTGCAGGGGTGCTTCTAATGATATGATCTTTTGTGTGTGTGTGCACAGGTGAGGTTCTCAGAGTTCAAGGTGGTGAACGTGCTGGCCGTCTGCTCAATGCCCTTCTCGATCCGTCTCATCGACTTCACCAAGAACAACCGACCCATCGCCAGGTAACCATGTCACCATGACAACAGCCCAGGAGACCGATGAGTCATCGTCATAACAATGGCAGTGTTGCTCCATGTGGGGCCTGCTCCTTATCAGACGTGGCAAAACCGGTCTCCTCCCCCTCTGTTGCCCCCTTCCTTCCTGTGTGGGTACTCACACATCTGCTATATTCAAGTGAGTCAGCCTTTGAGGTTGTAAAAGCTTTGCAGCAGACATATGAGTAAAGAATCCGGACATTACCTATAACTGCTGCGTTGGATTAGGGCGACATCTAGTGGCGAAGTCAAGAAGTATTGACATTTTTTCAAGAGCCTATAAGGGACTGTTCAATAATTACTGTGGAGGGGGGTCCAACTTAAGGTGTCATGGAAAAAAAAAAAAAAAAAAGGTCCTCCCCTTGTACTTAAAAGAAATTCCATTACCCTCCCTTCTTTGAATTAAGTACAAATAATGATTACGACCACAGTAACGACCCCTGCCTACGGCAATTCCTCCAGGAGGCGAGACAGAACGCTGAATTTTAAGCACACGTTTGAACTTGTCTTTCATTATCATTTTAAACCTGAACGTCTCCTTAGGAGAGAGTGACTACAGAAGACCGTAGATGTTCCGGTGCAAAACCTTCCTCTCGCACAAAGAACCTTTTTGTTCTCTTGCATTAAGCCATGTTTTGTTTTGTGTTGTCCAGAGTTGTGTACTGCTATTTATTTTGGTGGCTGTTAGCCATTTATTCTGAATGGCTGGTAGCTTGTGGCCCATGATGGACTGGGCCTTTTTCACCACCCTCAGTCAAGGGCGGTGCAGCTGCCGTACCAGGCAGTGATACAGCCAGTCAGGATACTCTCTGTGGTGCATCTGTAAAAGTTTGTGAGGATCTGGGGGGTCTATGCCAAATTTCCTCAGCTGCCTGAGGAAAAACAGGCTTTACTACTCTTTCCAAATCTAGCTGGACTTATTTGTCAGTATGAAAATATTTTAATAAGTAACTCATTACAGTATCCCCAGCAGATATCAACATGTTACCTTAGCTATCGATATAGCTCCCCTCTATAAAAGGAGAGTGATGGAATGCAGCCTGTGAATGAAGCAAGACGTTTATTCATAAACTTTTTATTAAGTCAACTCTGGTTGTCTCTGTTTTACAGTGAAGTGTCCCCAATGCGCACAGGGAGGTATTTTCTCTTGGTGCGATCACCTTCTGTGACCAAAGAGAACAAATATTTGAGCGCCAATAGGCTGCTATCGTACTAACTCTGTTGATATAAGACGCCTTTACTTCAAACACAAATTTCACCAATAGGCTAAGACAACATATTTGCACAGCCAAGTTATTGGACATATCAAATCTAGATGGACTTCTTTGTCTGTGTGAACATTGTTTAATAAGTAATTCATTACAGTATCACTAGCAGGTATCAACATGTTACCTGAGGTATTGCAGTATAATCAAGCTTTAACTGTGCTGTGGTCTGAGATGGAAACTTTCTGTCATTCTGGGTGTGTGCCATAAATGTGTTTGTGTATATGCATTAATGAGAGTGGGTGTGTGTTTTCAGTTATGAACCAGAGCTCCACCCTGCTGCCACATACAGGATCAAACACCTCAAGGCCACCGTACAGGTCTTCTCTACTGGCAGCCTTACAGTCACAGGTAAACACACACACACACACACACACACAGTTCATAATAGTAGCCAGAATGCAAGGCCACTTGAGGGTTTAAGGTCAAATTAGGGGTAGCACTGAGGAAGGCAAAAGCCAAAATGTGTCAGTTTGACTGCTGCTATTGTCATGCATTAAAACTATAAAAAGTGATTCCAGTGAGTGTGAGTTTTTCCTTGTTTGAAATTAGGGGTCAAACACTCAGATTTAACCTTCTTAGAGCTCAGTGGCCCAATCATGTAGTATATCGGAGCTGACACACCAACACACCAGTAAAACGTATTGTTTGACCCCCTCACCACTGTCAGACTGCAGAATACATATTCAATACAGACTCTGCCGCTCAGAATCAAATGTTTCGCTTGAATAAATCTAGTGATGTCAATAGAGGATACATATCGGTAAACACTTTATTTTGACCCAGCGTTTATTATGGACCGGCGCTTATTTGCTTCAATATCATTAGTGGCCTGGCTATTATTGGAGAGAGGCGGTAGCCCTAACACATTCCATAAGTCCTTAAACCCCAGATTTACCCAGTTTCCCAATAAAAGACTCAACCATAAGCCCTCATACAGGCAACCATAAGCCCTCATACAGACCTAAGCTCATTAAGAATTCCAAAATATCAATAAGCAATGAGTTCCATAGGAACATGGAACTATGGAAACTGCCAACAGAACATTCTCGTACCCTTACTGTGAGGGGAGACATGAAGCGTAGAGCTGTGTGCTCCAAGAGGAGGCTTGGAGTGTTGTACTGACAGAGAACATTGGGAACACACTAGGAGAATGTCTTTGATGATCACATGATGTCAATACATAACATTGGCTTTCATATTGTATAATGCTCTCTAAGAAGTCACTCCTCTTCAGGGTGAATGAACTAATGTTTGCTCTCTCTTTCGCTCCCTCCCACCATCCTTCCTTCCTTCTTTCTTTCTCTACCTCTCTCTCTCTCTCTCTCTCTCTCAGGACCAAATGTACAGAGTGTGGCCACCGCTGTAGAGCAGATCTATCCTCTATTGTTTGAGTGTTCGAAACCCATCCGAAAATAAGAAAGGAAGAGATGAAAAGAGGAGAAGGAAAGAGAGAGAGAGAGAGAAGACTGGTCTGATCAGTTTGTGATGTGTGGAAGAAGCACCTTATTCTTGGGATGTGTTATTTTTGTATTGTCTGTTATAATCTCTGCCCGGTAATGAGTCCGTTATGATTGGCTGGATTTGATGTGGGATTTTTACCTGAACGTCTCTGCAAGTCGGAGAGGCAGCTTCCTTCCGTTCACCGTCCGAGGTGTCATTGTACAGTGTAACTGTAATGCTCTTTGAACTTTCACCTTTGAACCCCGCTATCCCCTCTGACCTTTAGCCCCTATAGCAATGGCTGCTTGGTGTGACCTATTGTTGACATTAGTAGGGCGGAACTCCAGATGGAAAATCTCAAAGCGAATGTGGACCTTCATTTTTTTTATATTTTTCTTTTCGATGTCACTGTGTTTTTAATGCATGAACACGAGGAATGGACAGACTAGTCTTAAGCTTCGCAGACCATTTTTAACGAAAAGGAACACGAACCGTCACAAAGAACATCGTTTTAACGCAATTTAAAAACATTTTTTTTTTTTTTAAAGTTCACGTTGATTATTGAGAGGCCTTGGTTTTAACCCTATAATTCACCCAAACTGTTCCCATTCAGTCTCACCCGTCCATGGCCTGTTTTGAGAATGTAGAAGTTGCACCTAACCTCTGATTCTGGGTCAGATATATGTTCATTCATGATTCATGGTTTAGGTTAGGATTGAGGGTAGGGAAATGTGATCCTAGATGTGTGGTTAAGGGCAACCTCTACCTCAGGCGGCTGGTTTAGAGTTGGTGAATGTTGTTGAGGCAGTCAAACATGTTTATTTTACCTACTGGGGGAAGACTAAACCTGGAGTTGTGATGTTTGACTAAGGAAGAGGGATACTCCTGTTTGTGTTGTATGTTCAAACTTTTGTATTTTATAAAAAAAAAAGTAACAAAATTAAATAGGCCACCAGAGGAATGGTGTATTGTGTCTTCTTTGTGTGTGTGTGTGTGTGTGTGTGTGAGTGATGTACTAGGTCCATCACTAGGTCACCATGTACTAGGTCTATTGTCTGCACACAGTGAATCTTGTCGAGTGTACGGTGGTGAGCCTCGTGTTCCTTATCTACTACACACAGTGGCCTCACACAGTATTGTCAGAGAAGGCATTGTGTCTTTCTTCTTTTAGCTCTATACTCCCAACAGTTCAAATCAAATATTAATGGGGGCGCTCAGTGGCGTAGCACACTAATGCCCATACCACATAATCGCAAGGTTCCTGGGTCGATTCCGACACTCAACATATCCTGCATGTCATCCCTCCTCTCTCTCTCTCACTCATCCTTCCTGTCAACCTCTACTGTCTCCATCCCAATAAAGCAGAAAAAAAAAAAATCTAATGTTAATGGTCATTTATACAAGATACAATGTAATAAAATGCTTTAGGGTAAGCAACTCCTCAACAATCAACAATATCAATTTGCAGTGCAATGTCATAATAATAACAATAGTATAAAGTTTGAAATCAAACAATCACTATGAGGTTCAAGTAGATATTCTCATCTTTAATTCAATGTTTTCTTTTTACAGATTGGTTTCACCATTTAGAAATTACAACCCTATAGTCCCCCTATTTCAGGAACCTAAAGTATTGGACAATTGGCTTGACAGGTGCGTTCTGTAACATCATTTGTGCAGGCATAAGAGAGCTGTCAATGTCTAGTATTAGTTCTAGGCTTAGCATTTACCTTTGGAGTCTGCTATTGGTGTATGGAGGACCAAAGAGACAATGAAAGTCAAGAAAGACATTATAAAGCAGGAATATCAGAAACATTAGACTTTAGACTTACCAAAATCAACAGTTGGTAATATCATTAAAAAAGAAAGAAAGTGCTGGTGAGCTCAGCAATTGCAAACAGGCTGGTAGGCCAGGGAAGACTTCCACAGTGCATGATCATAGAATGCTCCCCATAATTAAGAAAAAACTAAAACTGATCAGGAACACTCTCTAGGAGGTAGGTGTGAATGTGTCAGAAACTACCATCTGCAGAATACGTCACCAGCCGAACTACGAGGCTTCTCTACGAGGTTCAAACCACTAGTTATCATTACAAAGGACGGTCAGGTTACAGTTTGCTAAAACGCCTGCAGAGGTCTGGAAAACAGGCTATCTTGTAGACAGATAAGATGAATATTATCATGTACTATTATTAGAGCTAGAAGAAAACAAAATGCTTCCTCTTTCCAATACTTAATGAGGGCACTGTTTGTGAGACAAAAGTTGCCAAACCTTTTTGCATAGTGAGTGGCCAAGACATTCACCAATTAGACCAACCCCAGGTTTCCAAAAACAAACCAGCTGGACTGACAAAGAGATATCACTTTTACATTTTAATTATTCATTGTAAACTGTGTTGATTCAGTTTTATTATTCATAAAACACCACTCTTAAAACATTCACTCTTCCACCAGTCACTCTTTCATATTTTCGCAACTTGGGTACAAAAAAACAAAACCATCCCAACTTCATGTCAACATAGAAAGCCCAACTAAAATGAATCCCTCACAATCAAACAGTACTCTTTGAAGTAGTGTCAGACCCTAACGCAATTTAATTCCTAACCCTACTGCCCATACCACCCGGGCACTTGGATAGATGTAAGCAGTATTGTAATTAGCTCCATCTTGCTCTCTGATAAGCCAGGTGCCATTTTAACTAAATGTATATCGCTTTTTATATTATTTATTTTTAATATATCCCATCCAATTAACTCCGGGCTAGACAAGTTCTTAGGAGGCCAGGGGTTGATGTGGGATTAAGTACCAATAAACAAATGGGGGTGGTTACCACTGACAACGACAAATGCACTTTAGTCTAGCACTAGGCTTTATCGGAAGTCAGAACCTGCTTATTTTCAACACCATCCTCAAACTAGCAACCGTCGTTGTCTCGATTGTCAGTGACAACATCTCGGTTCAAGCACAGGAGTAGCCGGTTATATCGGTTCTTCTTGACAGATGGCAGGTCAAAGTTCAAGTCAAGGGATCAGTTTGGAGACAGACACTATTTACGTCCCGGAGCCTTGGACATCTCAAATCAGAATATTGAGGGATTGCTCTCTCAAAAGGGGGGGAAGAGGAAAGGGAAAACAGTGAAGCTATGGAAATAACACCACTCTCCAGGTTACAAGCCTATCCAGGTTTCCTCTATCTTTGTTTTCATTTTGATGTGAGGGCCTCAGTGCTGTCTTTTCTTCTTCCACCCCCGCCATCTTTCCTTTTCTCCTCTCTCTTCCCCCCAGGTTAGAGGTCATTTGGAGGCGGGGCTCTCTGCCGTGGGCCTACTGGTGATCAGGGCCTCCTGGTGTCTCTTCTGGCAGCAGAACCTCACCTCCAGGTTCCTTCTCGGAAAGCAGAGATAGGGAACAGGTGAGGGTGAGCAGAATTGGTAAATGCGATAGATAGATAGATAGAAAAAAAAAAAAAAGCGAAAAAATAAAATCACATACTGCACGCACACAAATCTTGAATTTAAATAAACCAGGAGAAAGCAAAGCTTATTTGTCAGGCGAACTGTTACAAGCAGTGTTACTTGATTTCGAATGTAAACAAATCAGTTTAACATTCTATAAATGTAAATCTCTAAAGGGCTAGAAGTCTCTAATAACATGCTTCAGTGAGTGAGCGCACCAGTCCCTCCCTCTCGTGCTCTCATAGCCGAGGAGAAAAAAAAAATATGTCAAAAGTCAAATTCAGGTAGTTCTACAACAGGTTATTCCAGTAAGAAGGAGTGGTTTGTACTGTATGTGTAAAAATGCAGGTTTTGTTGAAATACATTGTGGTCAGAGTGGAGGATCCGGTTTTACAAGATGATTTATAATATATATTATAAATTATATATATTTATAATATATTTGCAAAAGGCTCTAAGGTCTTGCGCACACAATTACAGACGTACAAGCTGTTCTGAGGGTCCTGAGGTAAAGTGTACGCACAAGCTGTTTCAGAGCACCTGCAGTATACTGTATGTTGAGGTACGTTCAGGTGGGTTGAAGCGGTGTTGAGCTCCTGTATGTTGAGGTATGTTATTAAGGTGCCACTCACTTCTTGGCCAGCTCTTTAGAGATCTGCTCCAGCGTGCGACCCCTGGTCTCGGGGATGCAGAGAATGACAAACACCAGCAGAACAAAGCCCATCGCCGCATACAGGAACATCACGTTGGGAACACCGATCTTCTCTGCAGGGTGGGACAACAATACATGTTACACACAATCATCTCTGCCCAGTCCTCAATCAGCATCTACCACTTTCTTTTTTTTTTTGCAATCTTTTTATTGGTTAAACAAAGTTTGACACGTTGGTCCACCATATTAGGTGGAAGTGTCTGGGAACGAAATTAAATTACTCACCACTTACTCACCACATTTGTATGTTGTTATTGTCCACCACTATTTCATGCCTCACCACTGCCAGAAAATGCTAATTCAAGGTCAAGGAGAGTTCAGATTGGCTAAACAACCTCCCCAACAACATATTTCTTAACAGGTGGTTCGGTGACTTCAAGGTCTGTGTCTGTGTGTGTGTGTGTGTGTGTGTGTGTGTGTGTCTTGCTGTGTATGGCACTACTGGAAAGCAAGCGCTCATGTGTGATGCTATCATCATATACCATCATCATCGTCATCATAGTCCCCTTCACATTGTGGGCCAGCCTCTTGGGCTGGGCCCAGGGAATGTGCCTAGGGGCTGAGGCCTATGATATTTAAGCCTCTGTGCTGGAGTTCACCTGAGTTCAAATGTGCTCGTAAATGTACCTCGTCAGCCAATATTAACCAACCACTCATAAGAATATGATTAGATATACACTTCTTCTGTATGACATCGCCTGAGAAGTGGTAACGCTGTAGCTAGCCGGATACTGTGTATATGTGAACGCGTCTGACACGCAGTGCTAGTGTGTAAAGGTAAACAGTAGCTAGCTATACACACATGGGATAACATTTTGAATACCACATTTGGTTCACAGTGAAGCATTACACACACACACACACACACACACACACACACACACACACACACACACACACACACACACACACACACACACACACACACACACACACACACACACTACCTGTGACAGTGAGGAAGGTCATGGAGATGAGGAGGTTGGTAGCCCAGTTCACAGCTGACACCACAGACACGGCCTTGCCTCTGATACCAGTGGGGAAGATCTCACTCAGCACCACATATACCACTGGAGGGCAAACACACAACACACAGTCAGAACAATGCTTTATAAGAAAGGACACACACATTTGTTCTTGTATATACTGTGTTGTCGTCTTGTGACATGACGACGAAGCCTCCCCGAAACGTGTCAGCAATAAAAACATGTTTGAAGGGACCAAGTTGCCATCCAGAATCTCTTTTCCATGTACATACACACACTAGTCAAAACAATACACAACACTTGGTTATACGCACACACGCACACACACACAACCACACCCAAATCTAAGAACCCAGACTGGTCACAGGGCTCCAGACTAAATGTTTTCATTAGGTGTCACCAGCACATAATTTGGTGACAAAGAAGGCTAAGTCTTACTATTTACAAACGCATACAGAAATGCACTACATGCTACATAGCCTACACTGCCTATTCTTCTTCTTCTTCTTATTAATAATAATAATAATAATAATAATAATAATAATAATAATAAACATTGTTTGTTCATAACATTGCAATCGCATGCGGGAGTAGGCACTTCCAAACAGCATGCGTAACGCTGACAGTACACAGTAGGCCAAGACAAGTAATATGGATATTGAATGGAGAGAAAATGTGAAATTAGGCTTTTAAACAACTATCCACACACAGATTTAAGGAATGTCTATACAAATTAAAAGGCACCGCAGATCATGAGACCTCATGAGAGAAAAGCTACATATATTTTCTTTTGTGCTGCTTTGGTGAAAGCCTCCGCTCTGTACACATAATATGCATGAGACACACAATATCCTTGTATTGCCACACAACTTCCACGAAATGAACACCTGCAAACCTGCCACACAACTTCCACGAAATGAACACCTGCCAAGACACACGCACACATTTTCCTTGTGGCGAATAAATCTCGCAGTGATCACCTGTCACTCTGCCGGGTGCTTGTGAATGACAGCGCTTTATTCTGTAATCACAGAGTTTTTAAATATCTATTTGATATCATAATTTGAATAATTTTTGTTATGCATATATGCATATCGCTCTGACACTGCACTGAGGAAGCACTTTGTCTTCTTTTAAATTGGCTTGACATCTTATGCCTGCACATGTCTAGTATTCATTCTAAGCTTTGCTTTTGCCTTAGGAGTCTGCTATTGGTGTCTGTCAACATGAGGACCAAAGAGATGTCAATTAAAGTAAAGCAAGGCATTATGAGGCTGAAATATCTGAAATAATCAATCAGAAACGTAGCCAAAACCTTAGCCGTACCAAAATCAACAGGATGACAGAAGAAAGCTCAGCATAATTAAGAAAAAACCCAACAACATCAAGAACACTCTCCAGGAGGTAGGCGTGAATGTGTCAGAGACTACCATCCACAGAATACTTCCAAATTACAGATTGATGAATGAGGCCCAGTAATCTTTCCAGTGAAAATAAATACCATTGATAGTATGGCTGCTCAGTATCCATTAGATCTATTAGTAACTAGATTAAATATTGTTTTATTATTTATAGTGTGGCACATACGTTTTTGGCTCTTGTGCACAGATCAGTGACTGAAATGATACAAATATCCTTTTCAATCACTTTAAGAGGTGTGTGTGTACAGTGTGTGCTCTTACTTGGGCCAAGGCTGAAGGAGAAAGCTGCCACATACACCAGCAGGCTGATCAGAGAAACCCACTTGAGTGTGGGTGACACTGCCACAAGAGTCCTCCTATCTCCTGACCCTATGCCCCCATCCTCTCTGTTAGTCCTCAAAGCCTCCTCAGTGTCACTGATATTCCATTGGCTCTCCCTGGGAAAGGGCGTGGTGAAGTTTGAAAGGTCCAATCCTGAGAAAGAACTGTTTGAGTCCCACTTTCTATGGGTGTTGTTAAGTCCAAAGGGGCTCTCACATAGGCTGGTGAGGTGTGTATGGCTCTGTGAGGTCACTGCCCCCAGTGTGATCAGTGACATCGACATGGCAACAGCACCCACACACAGGAAGCTCTTAGGTCCAAATCGGTCGACCAATAGGACGGCAGGAATCGTACCCGCCACTTTGACCACGCCAAACCCTGTTGAGGCCAAGGTCGCCGCGGCATCGCTATGGAAACCAACGCTGCGGAGGAGGGGTGAGGCGTAGGAAAGGATGTTGGGCTGACCGGTCACCTGTTGTAGAAACACTAAGGCCACGCCCGTTAGCAGCCGCGAGCGCAAGTTAGCCTTGGCGCTGAACAGCTCCCAGAAACCGTGCTCTGCCTCCTCCTTAAGTCCAGCCTGGATATCCTGAAGCTCCTGCTCCACGCCTTCCTTAGCCACGGCCCTCAGTTTAGCCAGGACCACCCTGGCCTGCTCCCCGTTGCCCCGGGCAACCAGGAAGCGCGGGCTGGGGGGGAGGAGCAAGAGCGAGCCGGCCTGCAACACCGCGGGCAGCACAACCAGCCCAAATGTATACCTCCACCCGTGTGGCACCCCCGCGAACGCGTAGCTGCACCCGAAGCCCAACAACACCCCCACCACCACCATTAGCTCATACAGCGTCACCAGCAGTCCCCTCCGCTCGCGCGGTGCGATCTCCGCGATGTACAAGCACGCCGCCGTCCCCGACAGAGCCGTGCCCATGCCCACCACCACCCGGCCCAGCGCTAGCGTGGTTAGCGAGCCGGCGGCTAGCAGCACAACAGTGCCCCCTACCACCAGGCCGGAAGACAGCAGCATGGAAGATCGCCTGCCATAGCTGTCCAGGACGAAGCCCCCGCCCAGAGACATGAGCAGGGCGCCCAGGAGGAGGGAGCTGACCAGAAGCTCCTGTCCCTGGCAGGAGAGGGAGAGCAGCTCCCTGAGCTGGAGCAGAGCTCCGGAGGTCAGGCCCATCTCGTAGCCCAGCATCAGGCCGCTCAGGGAGGCCGATACAGCGGCTAGCACCACCAGCCAGCTGAAGCCTGGTGAGAGGGGGGGGGGAGAGGAGAGGGAGGCAAGATTTATGAGAAAGACAAAGCCATAACAAAACAACAGTTGGGCAACACAGATTTGGTCTGAATTGAAGATACGAATTCGCTGGTCAAATTCACTGGATACAATCACCTTCCAGCCCCATTTGCATAACGGGTCTCTGTCAGACTACAGTGCGGCCATTACGTCCTAGCGCTAGACCAACCTAAACCTGCTCTGCTAAGAATTAATAATTCAATGGGCTACTAGAGAGATAGCACAATCAGCTGTGCCAGGTCGGTTTGGAACGGGCACACACATGGTAACACACTAACTGATACACAACACACACTTGCTGATAAGTCATACACCTCATCACATGCATTCCTAATACTGTACACAGTGGTTTAGCTTAGCTACAAGTGAGTCAGACTCACCAGATTAACTAACCTTTCTGAAGACAGACACACCAGTGTAATAAAGCAGTATTTACAGTAATATATACTGATACATACACTGTATCTTGTAGATGTTGCATCATGTCAACCTCTTTCGAACTCATAAAAGTTGGTTTCGTATCATATTTCTTATTTTCAGTATTCAAGTTCTTTACAGATTGTCATTACACTGTATAGTCTTGAAAAAGGTTGAGGATGATCGAGCCATCAACACAATGAAGATTACTTACATTGATTGAAGTGCAGAAGTAAACTTTGATGACAAATGTTGTTTAAACACCCTCTGTATTTAATAAAAGTAATCCATGAGTTTGATTACCGACAAAAGTGCGCTGTCCAATAGCTTTTTAGAGGCTTCTACAAGTCTTCTGCCGGTAAAAACAACAATAAAAGAAGAGGCACTTTACTGGTGGACTCACTGGCAAGAAGCAAAGTGAGGGAGGGGGGGGTCTTAGTACCTGTGCTATTGGGTGGGGCTGCTTTCTGGGGGAAATTCATCAGGGTAGTTCCATGCGAAGACATGTTGCCTGGGAGGTCTGAGGTCAATATAAGGGTCTCAGTGGGGGGGTCCATCATCACATCCCACTGACACTGTGGAGGAGAAGAGGATGGGGACCCTAGTGGAATGATGGGTTACAATTAACACCTGTAAAACACACCCATGCATAGGCTACAGCCATTGCTATCATTATTAGCATAATCTCCAGACCAGACACGGCGCAGCCCCCCTCTCTCTCATGCACGCACACACTCACTCACACATGTCCAGCAAAATACATTTTGGCTATCATCTGTTCACACACACACACACACACGCGCCTAGGTTTGAGTCTAGCCATGGATGGTATTTCATCCGGTTTCTGTCTACACCACCACATCCGTAAGAACTTGTTAACATTTATGTATGATTGCAGACCTCTCAAAAATCCACCAAGGTCATTCCTACAAGGCGGTTATGAGCTGACGGAAACTGACCCCCAAGAAAATGGGGAGTTGGTCACTGCCTCTATTCTGAGTACAGTAGTAAACTATTCATTAAGTGTGAACTGTGTTCTAACTAAACTTGTTGCTGAATCAACTGACGTTCCACATTTGGATATTCTTGCACGTAGACTAATAAAAATGCCCTAAAACGAGGTTGTTTATTCAGGACATTATATAGATCAACAGTGACAGCTGTTCGCACTGACCGACTCCGGTTCTTCTCCCCTTACCTGAACAGTTTTGAGTACCCGAGTCGCGATCTTCTCACATTAGGTCTATTCGCCCTAAACCCTCACTTAAAGTATCGATCAATCCAACTTCTCGCTCATGTTGATGCGATTTCCCTGTTTTGGCATGAAGCGCTTCTTTAACTCCGCCTACTTGAATTTAGCACACCAATAGAAAGTGTCGACCGTGTTCTTTAATTTCCCTAAGAGAATTCTATTATGGTAAAAACAAATGTTGTTGGCACTGCTATTGTGTAATTAAACCTATTTCACTTATTACGCGATAGTCTACCCAGACGTTTGAAATATATGTTATTAGAAGTCTCTCGTTAATGACTATAGGCTAGACTAGTCTATACATCGACAGCACTTGAAGTTACATTTTTTCCTTGTAATCCAGTGCTTTTGTTGTTTTCATTAGTCAGTAGTAGACACATTCATATAAAATCTGGTTTCAAACCGATCTCTGAGTAAAGATATCTAACTTTGGATGCCCTGATCAGTCTTGATGTTCCAAATTGCCAATTTGAGTCAATTCTTACAACTCCCAAGATTCCCCTCTCCCTCCCATGCAATGTCCTTCTGTTAAACAATGCAAGAGCGAGCGCATGCTCAAAGCCTTTTTAAGTGCTGATCCAACTGCAGAATATATTCTGAAGTGCACAGAAACATACACTCACCGGCCACCTTATTAGGTACACCTTGCTAGTACCGGGTTGGACCCCCTCTTGCCTTCAGAACTGCCTTAATTATTTGTGGCATAGATTCAACAAGGTGCTGGAAACATACCTCGGAGATTTTGGTCCTGCAGTTGCTGCAGATTTCTTGGCTGCACATCCATGAGGCAAATTTCCCGTTCCACCACATCCCAAAGGTGCTCTATTGATTTGAGATCTGGTGATTGTGGAGGCCATTGTAGTACTGTGAACTCATTGTCATGTCCAAGAAACTAGTTTGAGATGATTTGAGCTTTGTGACATGACACGTTATCCTGCTGGAAGTAGCCATCAGAAGATGGGTACACTGTGGTCATAAAGGGGTGGACATGGTCAGCAACAATACTCAGGTAGGCTGTGGCGTTTAAACAATGCTCAATTGGTACTAAGGGGCCCAAATGTGCCAAGAAAATATCCCCCACACCATTACACCACCACCACCTGAACCACCTTACACCAGCCTGAACCGTTGATAGAAGGCAGGATGGATCCATGCTTTCATGTTGTTTACGCCAAATTCTGACCCTACCATCTGAATGTCGCAGCAGAAATTGAAACTCATCAGACCAGGCAACATTTTTCCAATCTTTTATTGTCCAATTTTGGTGAGCCCGTGCGAATTGTACCCTCAGTTTCCTGTTCTTAGCTGACAGGAGTGGCACCCGGTGTGGTCTTCTACTGCTGTAGTCCATCTGCTTCAAGGTTCGACGTTTTGTGCGTTCAGAGATGGTCTTCTGCATACCTTGGTTGTAACGAGTGGTTATTTGAGTTACTGTTGCCTGTCTATCATCTCGAACCAGTCTGGCCATTCTCCTCTGACCTCTGGCATCAACAAGGCATTTTCGCCCAGAGAACTGCCGCTCACTGGATATTTTCTCTTTTTCGGACCATTCTCTGTAAACTCTAGAGATGGTTGTGCGTGAAAATCCCAGTAGATCAGCAGCTTTCTGAAATACTCAGACCAGCCCGTCTGGCACCAACAACCATGCCACGTTCAAAGTCACTTAAATCACCTTTCTTCCCCATTCTGATGCTGGGTGTGAACTGTAGCAGGTCGTCTTGCCCATGTCTACATGCCTAAATGCTTTGAGTTGCTGCCATGTAATATTTGCGTTAATGACCAGTTGAACAGGTGTACCTAATAAAGTGGCCGGTGAGTGTATTGTCTGCTCCAGTACAAGCAAATGCCTCCAGTAAGACAATGGTGAATCAAAACTGACCTGATGAATGGTTTACTGATTTCAATCTTAATGGCTGTCAGTAACATAGACAGAAAGACAATAACAGTTATTTACATGATCAATTTCACAATGTGAATACGCCTGCACACCTGTTCATCACAACCGTATGTCAAAACACAGGCTTACTGTTTTTACATTTTTCTACTCAAGCCACAACATAGTTTTGCTCTCTATATTTATCTAGGCTATTTATTTGAATTTATCTGAGTCCACAAGGCCTAAAGTTTTCACACTGTAGACCTTTTCCACATTTTGTTGTGTTACAACATGATTTTAAAATACATTTAATTTAGATTGTTTGGCACAGATCTACACAAAATACCCAATAACGTCAAAGTGAATTATTTTTTTTAGAAATGTTTACAAATTAATTCTAAATGAAAAGCTGAAATGTCTTGTGTCAATAAGCATTCACCACTTTGCTATGACACTCCGAACATTAAAAACAAAAATGTACTTCAACAACTTACTCATTATTTTCGGGACCAAAACAACGTTTGTAAATTAATAATAATAACTATTAATAATAATCTAATTCCCTGATTGCTATCGATTAAACATAATGATTTAGAACCATCAGAAAGCTTTAATATTACATATTGCACCTTTTAACTCTTTTGGTCCTTCTGATCCTTACTATACCAGGGAGCCATCTTGTTTTGCTGCCTGAATATTTCAAAAGATTCACAAAAACAGATAAATAGTTGGATGAATTGATAAAGCATGCAGCAAAGGGTGAAAATTGTGCAGGGGATGTCGACTTTCAGGTCATTTTCAAAGCGGTTGTAGGTAGCTTAGATAGCATAAGATAGGTAGGTAGCATAAGATGTGAGCTTATGTAAATAATGAAAATGTAAATGTAAAAGCTTATGTATAGACATATACTTAAGGTTGATAAGCACGCTAATACCAGGCTTACATAACTATGTGGTCGTACTACTAACATTTTACCAGCAGAGGGTGATGTCATACCATGATTGGAGTGCAATATATGCATAGGCGGTATTACAGAATCACTTGAATGCAATGAAATGCATTCCTATAAGGCAGATACACGCGAGTGCAGTCCAAGTGATAATCAATATGTCCGTCCTGCCAACAGAGAAAGCCGATGGAAACATTATACATTGAATCAGATTGTTCTCAGTAACCATCAGATAGAGACCGATTTAGAAGTAAAATTATACTTTGGCTAAAAGCATCTCCTGTATAATTACATATTGTACTCAATAATTACAACACATTATGACATTGAGAGATGGAGAAGGGATCATGCTTTAAAAATAGATTGCAGCATCAGCAATAAGATATGATCAAAACCAGTCAACATCAACAATGGCAGACATCAAATATACCAAAGCTTCCATTCTATCAACTTGCACCTTCCCGTGAGGCACGCCAGAATTTGGAAGAGCTAATGATGGCAGGCGTCTTGATGGCACAAGTGTCCACTTTATTTTTACTTCTTGCGGATGTTGCTGAGGAGGCAGGTGCAGCATCAAGGAAGGTGACACCAAGAGGCTGAACAAGCTCATTAGGAAAGCTGGTTCTGTCTTTGGTGTCACCCTGGACACTGTGGAGGAGGTGGCCAATAGGAGGATGAGGACCTCTCCTGGCCATCATGGACAATCCCACCTATCCACTACATGTCACTGTGACAAAGCAGAGAAGCTCTTTTAGCAACAGATTATTACAACCACAGTGCACTAAGGAGTGCTATAGGAAATCTTTTCTGCCTGCTGCAATAAGACTGTACAATTCCTCCTCCGACTGGCTCGATCGGGGTGATCAGAGTCAGGCTGGGGTCATGTTAAATCATACTGGACTGTTCTTACTGTAATAATGTTTCAGATGTCTATTTTATTTTATTTTAATTCTATTTTCTATTGTCACTTTATTTTGTTGTTGTTGTTTGTGATGTGAGCTATCTATCTATCTATCTATCTATCTATCTATCTATCTATCTATCTATCTATCTATCTATGTTTTTTATGATCAAATATTCATGCAATACTTGGGACACCCACCTCATCACCTGTCTAATAATACTATTATTCTGTTATATAGCATGTGCTGTCTAATTAAACTCTTTCTAGGGGATTATAGCCAGTTAATGAAGCAATGACACAGTGGCGCTTTTAACCCCCAACATTTTGGTGTGGCCACTGTCAAAAAGCTCAGATGCATGCCAGTGAAACCACAGTCAAACAAAACACATCACCTGTCATTAACGCAGTTGGATATAGCGTTCATCAATGAGTTGGACACGGACACATTTTCTACCTTAGAGGCTAGGGTTAGGGTTAGGGTTAGGGTTAGGGTTAGGGTTAGCCCCAGGGGAATAATATGGCAGAATTAGGCCAAGACAAGATGTTTCTGTACACTTCATCAATTAAGGCAAGTTACTGTAGACAGTTCTAATAGCAACTATACATGCCCAAAACACAACCACACACACAGATTCCAGAGATAAGGTGATATTGTGAACAATCTTGTTCTGTTTGATTCAAGGTGTTTTAACCAAGATCCTTACGTTCATGAGTGAATGTTTTTTTTAAGGGGCCATGTCCACCCAAAGCTGCTATGGTTGATGAGCACACAGAATGCATCTTTCCCATTGAAAACAACAGGCAAAAGAAAAAAGGGTATGGTCTTATTTAGCCTATCTTGACCTTTATTCCTGAAACTACACATTTTACGGGAACTACACATAAAACATTTTTCAAACCAATCAAACCATTTTTTAAATGTTGACACCGATGGTACACTTTCGCCCCTTTATTTATGGAGTGGCCCAAATAGCAACATTGTTGGGAGACAGCAGCATATAAGGTCAGCTGAGAGCAGTAAGCATCTTCCTTGCTGCAGTCTGAGAGGAGATGTGTTGTGTGGTGCACTGCAGATTGTCTGTGTGCTGCTGTTACCTCAAAACCTACTATAATTTACCTCAGAAGGGATAGTTTAAGTGATAGTTAGCAAAACTGTCTGTTACTTTTACAAGCCACAACACCACTCTTCTCGTGTTGTCAACAAAGTAATGGCCCGGCCAATTTGCAGACTGCAGACGGTAACTTTAATGATGTTTTATTTCTAAGCGCTTTTCCTTTGCTTTGATCAGATATTCTAGGTGCAGCCTCCTTACGGCAACCTTCTGTACAATATAACACCTTTTTGTTCGGTTTGTGTTGTCTAGCCAAACTCTTTCACTGGGTTTTTTCTCAATGGAGGCTGACCTAGAGAGCCCTGATCCATGTGCTTTGTCTGAGGTCAGTAGACATCACATACCGCATATATATTACACAGGCGCCGTTGTGCAAGCCCATTGACACACAGATGGGGGTGGAGTCCACTCAGCACTGATGTGATACGTTCTGCCGGGGGTCAATGACTGTGGCCGGGTCTGAGCCTCTGTGTCGGTATGTCTGTGTACTTTGCAAATGTTTACCGTTCACTGTTTTTACATAATTTCTGTCCTTATCTTTAACTAAACGCTCCATTGACGTACTCCAACACAGTGTCTAAACCTCAGGGAAGGACTTTGATCTAATATGCAGTTCTAGTGTAAGTACAGCATAGAGTATCCATATAGAAGTAATATCACGCATGCATTATCCTGGTGTCGTCCCTGCTTTAGGGCCAAATCCCAACTTACATTTTAGGACTGGGCCCTTGGTGACAGCAGTTGTGTTCACATGTGCTATGCATCTCAATGACACAACCCAGCTCAATAAAGTTGACATAAAATAAATAAAATGTTGGAATCACATGAATGGCCTTCAGTGGAAAATAATACTATAAATATCCACCTTGTGTGGCAATAAACCAATAATACCAGTCACAAATTGGGTAAAATAACATTAAACTTTTTTATTGCAAACCAAACATGGTCACGTAAATCTGAAACAATTTTACAATTTACAGTACATTTAACATGAATTGTTACATACATGTATACATATTTAAGCATACCTTTAGTTCTTATGTTCCATATACATTAAAACTAGTACACAGACTCCAAATATACAAACAAACTTAAATACCATTAAACCGCATACAGCAATATTAAAATGGAATGTTGAATTCAGACGCGCTGGAAATGCCCCAACTGCGGGACATCATCAAGAGGCGACTGGAAGACTACGTGAGAGGGACTGGTTGGTTGGTGGGGGGGATGAGAGGCCAGTTCTCAACACAACTCCTGTCGTTTCTCTCGTTTTGGTCCGGGTATTTCTGTACACACAGACCATAGCAGCATAGCAGCTTTCTCTCCCCACAGCGTTTCCTGCGTCAGTATCAGTCTACGTGCAATTGAAGAGGCCGGACTTGGTGTGATGTTCGGCATGGTATCCCAAACCTGGTTGTGACAGACCATTAGGGCGCAGTTTAAATGCTTTGGCGTCCACTCCAATCATGAGTGTAGCACTGAAGACGTGGTCAGGGGGGGAAAACGTGGAGTTTCCGGTGGAGAGATAAATAAAGGCACCTTTTAATAAGAGCAAATGTTCCCTATCTGTAACATTCATCTTGAGAAACCACTCCCTTCCTTTATGACGATGGACAGAAACCATAAACCCAACAAATCATAAATAAAACGAATAGAATGCAGTGAACATCATCATCTTCGTGTGTCCATCAGGGCGAGGAAGAAGAGTCGCATGCACGATGAAGATGAAAAAGGGGGGGGGGGGGGCGGGGTGGTGGAGGGGGGTTGGTACAGTCAGGTGGGGGGGGCCTGTCGAGCTGCCTGAGCCATGTGCAAATGTTTCCCCCTTCTGGGGGTGGTGGGAGAGTTGGGGGTGTGGGGGGGGGGGGGGTTAAGTAAATAAGTAAGTCCATCATGGAGATCGAAGAGTTTGTGCGTAATGAAATCGAGGTGAGGAGGAAGAGGGGTGGGAGGACTAACCCCATTTAGTCATTTGATATGGGGGGTCGTAAGCATGTAGCAAGTCCTTTTTGGAGATCGGGGTTGGGTATACATATCCTAGGCACAGTACAAGTTCATGGTAGATGCAGAGTGGGGGGTACAGTAAACGTCCATAAAGACAGGGAGGGTCTACATCCTATAGGGGTCCTATAGGTACAACGGGAGTCCATTGGAGATGAGTGTCCGGATGCTAGCCATTAGAAACAGTAGGAGTCTGGAAGGGATGAGTGTCTGGATGCTGTCCTATAGGTAGGAGTCCATGGAGGGGGCGTAGGAGAAGCCTAGGAAGGCCTCGGCGGCCTCCTTGATGCTGGCCGTGATGAGGGCGCTGTCTGGGGAGCAGCCAATGGAGCTGGGGACCGGCTCTTCCGTAAACTCTGGGTCAAAGTGCCGCAGGTCGTTAGGACCAGTCTGAAACGGAGCAAGACAAAAAAAGTATGAGTCATAGGTGGCCAAACGCAATGCCATATCATAATGGGGTGGACTTTTTAAATTTTTTGCTATTGGAGCTCTGTATGGATTTGGAACATACCACGTTGGGGTTGAAAGGTGGGGTGAGCTTCTTAGCGGTGAGCTCTTCCCAGTTGATGGGGGAGAAGAACATGTGGTTCTTGATCTCAGTCTGAGGAGAGGGAAGCGGAGAGAGAAAGGTTAGTGAAATCAGTCACAATACACTTCATGACAGCTAAAATCAGCCTTGCACACACGCACACACACACACACACACACACACACACACACACACACACTCCCAATTCCATCTCTCACACACACACTTACAAAGTCGTCGCTGACAGCTAAAATCAGCCTTGCACACACACGCACACACACACACACACACACACTCCCAATTCCATCTCTCACACACACTTACAAAGTTGCCACTGACAGCTAAAATCAGCCTTGCACATACACACACACACACACACACACACACACACACTCCCAATTCCATCTCTCACACACACACTTACAAAGTCGTCGCTGTGGCCCAGCCTCTTGGTGCGGTCCTTCTGCAGAAGGCCCTCCAGTAAGTGTCTAGCTGCGTTGGAGATGTTGGGTTTGAGCTGCAGGGGCTTGTTCAGGATGTTGTCGTACATCTCCGCCGTGTTGCGACTGTAGAACGGAGGCTGTGAGGGGGGGGGCAACCAAAGACAAACACAGAGTTAACAACCTGATAGTGTCACAACTGCACACTAGAGAGAATATTGCCTATAACACAGTCGATATGGCTAATACTGTTAGAAATCTCTGTAACTGACGTACTTCAAAGTACAGAGGTCGACTATTCAGGATGAGATTAAAATGTCAATGTTGTATTGATTAAAACTTTATCTATAAAAAAAACAAAAACAAAGGTGTTTGTGCAGTACTCACCAGGCCATAAAGCATCTCGTAGAGTACCGCCCCTAAGCACCACCAGTCTACTGTCCTATCGTACGGCTGCTTATGTAACACTTCAGGAGCCAGATACTGCAGAGAGAATACAGTAAAATACAGTTAATTGCAGTTAAATACAGTAAATACATAATTAAATATGTAAGCTTGAGAGGACACAAATAACGACTCCGTAAAGTCTAAGTATGTTTGTCTGTGTGCATTATGTGTAAAGAAAGAGAAAGTAACGTAAAAATGTAATTCTGCAAAGACTGCAATTGTAATAGCCGTGCAATTTGAATATAGAGACAGAATATCGTTCAACGTCCACAGACAACATCCAACACCACAATGGTTCCGGGATCAAAGTCACAGGGGGTTCCACCGGCCATCTCTTACCTCCGGTGTGCCGCAGAACGTTGAGGTGGTTCCGTTGGGTTCTATGTTCTCCTTGCACAGGCCGAAGTCTGTGAGGATGATGTGGCCCTGCGAGTCCAGGAGAATGTTCTCCGGCTTCAGGTCACGGTACACAATGTTGAGTGAGTGGAGGTAGCCCAGCGCGCTAGCGATCTCCGCCGCGTAGAACCGGGCCCGGGGTTCCAAGAAACACCGCTCCCGCTGGAGGTGGTAGAACAGCTGGAGGAGAGAGAGAACCAAAAAAAAAGAAAAGAGAGATTTAGTTTTGATAAAGCTTTATTGTACCATTGAAGTGGCCGTGCGTACTGTACACAGCGTTCATGCTGCGTTGAGTACAGACAGCGTTCTACGCAGCGGTTCTATCCGTTCTACACGCCGTCAAAATGCAGAGGAAAACTTGAGAGAGGTTGAGAGAGAGGTTGAAAGAGAGAGGGGGGGGGGGGGGGGTGAGAGCCGAGAAGAAAAAGACGGGAGGGAAAAGAGAGGTAGAGAATAGAGAAAGTCAGGAGATGTTTCCTGATGAGGGCCATATTTAATCAGTCCTGTCTCTACTCGTCCAACAATCACAGGAAATAAGCCTCCGGGCACTCCATTAAACACACACACTACTGCTGTCTATACAAAGCTGCTAATTCTGGCCCAAGTTTTCTCTCCCTCTTTCCCCACCCAACGATTTCCTGAACGGTGTTTCCTTTTTAAAGACAGAAAAAAGAGAGAGGGCTTCTATTCTGCTTCGCATGACAGGATTTCCCCTCCCTCTGTCTCTGCCTGAATCTGGATCTGACTCTCTCTCTCTCCCTCTCTTTCTCTCTCTCTCTCTCTCTCATCTTTCTGTCTCTCACTCTGGCGCCAGCTTTCCCTCTCGTACCCTCCCTCCCTTTGTCTGTCTGTCTGTCTGTCTGTCTGTCTGTCTGTCTGTCTGTCTGCCTGCTCTGAGTGCTTACATTTGTCTCTCTCTTCTCTACCTCTCTCTGTCGCCAGGTTTCTCCCTCTTTCCCTTCCCTCGGTCGGTCTGTCTGTCTGTCTGTCTCTCTCTCTCCTTCCCTCTCCTCAACTCTCTCACTCTCTCTCTCTCTCACTTCCATCTGTGTCTGTCTCCTCATCACCCATTTCTTTTCTGCCCTCCATCCCTCCCTCTTTCCATAAGGTGTGCTTCCTCACCTCTCCTCCGTTGATGTAGTCCAGTATGAAGTAGAGTTTGTCTGCAGTCTGAAAGGAGTAGTGGAGGCCAACTAGGAACGGATGCTTAATGTTCTTCAGGAGGACATTCCTCTCTGACATAATGTGTTTCTCCTGGGGGTAAGAGGTGAAAGAAGGGCAAAGAGGTTAGGCGTTGTTTCAGTGTGTGTGTGTGTGTGTGTGTGTGTGTGTGTGTGTGTGTGTGTGTGTGTGTGTGTGTGTGTGTGTGTGTGTGAGTGAGTGAGTGAGTGTCTGTTCATTGGTTGAATGTGATGTGCAAGTGTGTGTGTGTGTGTGTGCGTGTGTGTGTGTGTGTGTGTGTGTGAGTGAGTGAGTGTCTGTTCATTGGTTGTGTGTGATGTGCAAGTGTGTGTGTGTGTGTATGTATGTGGTGTATGTTCACAGTATGTGTGTGTACACCACGCGTGTGCGTACCTCCTTCTTCTTGAGGATGGCCTTCTTCTGTAGTACTTTGACGGCGTAGAACTGGTCGTCCGTGCGATGGCGAGCCAGGAGGACCTTGCCGAAGCTGCCTTTGCCTATGACCTTGAGGAAATGGAAGTCACTGGGCTTAGCTTGGGGGTTGGACGACGGACCCAGGTTAATCTGCTGCGAGGGACTTGGCTGTAGAGGAGAAAGAGAAGGCTTCGTTAGAGTCATTATGTAAAAATATACATTGGGGGCGCTCAGTGGCGTAGCTCACTAATGCGCATACCACATCATCGCAAGGTTCCTGGTTCGATTCCTACCCTCGACATATCCTGCATCTCATCCCTCCTCTCTCTCACTCATCCTTCCTGTCAATCTCTACTGTCTCTATCCCCATAAAGCAGAAATGCCCTAAAAAGCATATTTTTCATATAAACATATGCAAACACTAAGACAGGCAAGCAGACAAGCATTTGTATGCAGATACCGTAGATACACTGGATATCCTTGTATATGTTCAAAATGTACACAAAGGAACATGTGCACAATGTGCACAGTGCTCTCTCTCTGACACACACACATACTGGTAAAAACACACACATACCAGTAAAAACACACACATACCAGTAAAAACACACACATACCGGTAAACATACAGTACATGCAAATGTATACAGACAGCCACTGTATACTGTACATTTCAATGTACAGAGGAGTGTACAGAGGGACACAATGAACACTTAAAACACACACACACACACACACACACACACGTTTCGACTTACAGGAGGAGAGGGGTTTGCGTTCATAAGTTCTGCATCCTGTGGAGGGGCTAGGTTCAGGATGGACTGAACTTCAGGACTGGAGGAGCAAAGAGAGTAAAGACATACTTTAGAATAAACACTTTATATTCTCTACTATTGCAAACACATACTGGAGAACCTACACTGGCAGTCCATCCATCCTTTACCATACATTGTGGTTAAATAGTTACTGAACCAACAATAAAAAGTTATTACCAAAGGCTGAGAAAAATAACATCTGGTTTTGTTTCCCTGTCCTGAAAAAAATAACAACGACAACAAAGTGACTCAAGTGGTACTCACTGCTTGCAAGCGTAGGAGTTTGTGGCAAGCCTCTGAATGAAGTCGTTCAGTCCCATTCTCCTTTGTTTCATAAAAGCTGCAGAGAAACACAAAACAGAGGAAAAATACATTAAAACGATGGAATATGTACACTCAAAGAGTCATTCTCCCTTTTTCTGAAGAGCTTGGAAGGGTTGAAGGTGAGCTATATCCTACCAGTGAGGTTCGCGACTAGACCTCTTGTTTTTGAGTAGGTCAAAGCAGGCGCATCTGTCTCCATTATGACAGTCATGGTTGTAATTTTCCGAGGGTAAACTCCTGGCTCTGCGGTTGTTTAAAGTTAAACTGAACTTCACTGTGCGTTGGTCGACTTTTATATTAGGATGAGGGAGGGAGGAGGCGGAGGCGGAGTTCCCGTCTCTCTCCTCCGGGGCGTGTCATCACGTTGGACAACACCGCGTGGGCGTGTTCGACTGTCAACACCAATTCTACGCGGCAGACAGTGTAGCTGACCGGCCTACGTTTCAGCCAACCAGGAGCCGTTGAGCTCAATGCGCACAGTTCCCAAGGTCACCATGAGTCAACGCGTCGCGTAAAAAAAAAAAACAGCTGAAAGAACTGTCTGTACTCTTGCACAAAGTTTGTGCAACACGCAAAGTGCATTGCAGAGATGTTTCCTTCAGCGCACAAACAGCTGATTCTACAGGTCAGATTGAATGGTCACTTTAGAGCGAACCATTCGTCTCAAAAGTGGCCACATCAAACCAAGTAGCGTAATCGTATCCAGATGTGTCAACTAGTATGAATTGAAGGTACTTTAAAAGACATAAAGAGAACGTTGGATAACAAATCGATAGCCAACAAAATGTACACTCTTACCTGACTTAGGCTATAATAATTCAATTCGATGTTAGTCATTCAGTCCACACGGAAACATACACAGACGATGATGGATGGATAGACAGACCAGCATGAAACCCGTACAGCGGAGCTCAGCTTGTGTTTCAAGAAGTGAATGTGATAGTCCTGAAGTATATCAACTTCACTCTCTGGCTACTTCTGAATTAAAACGGCTTCGGATGACGCACGTTCCCTGATACACAAAAGGCGGGGGAGCGGTCGCGCAAAGGGGGGCCAGATGCCAAGAAAATACATTGGAAGTGGAAAAGTACAGGCTTGAGCGCTCATGAATGCATTCGGCTCAAGAAGCCAACGGGAAAAAAACGTTGGATAAATGGGACCTAATTCTGTCTTTACGCATAACAGCCATTCCTCTGACAATCAATACACACTGCTTTGGTGGTAGCATGAACTGAACTTGCGAGAACCTTTCATTGATGTGTGTGAACTGCATAATGTCTCAGATCTCTTCATTTACATAACGCTATTTTAAGCACGGGCGCCTGACTGCATTTGGCAGGTTACGTAAGAACACACCTGGTTCACATTTGATTCTGAAAACATAATTCACTTTCTTGGTCAGGCATTCAAGTATAGGGCAAGGTAAAGTAAAAAATAAATGTTTTTTATTTCAGATTACATCTGATGGAATGGGAACTCCACCGCAGGCTAACAGCTGTTCACGCGAAACAAGGATATTCAATAAAAATATGTAAGTTTTCTCCCACAATCAAAACATTAATGATTTTCATAATGCAATCAAAACATTAATGATTTTCATAATGCAAAACTATGACCCCCAACTGACTTCTTATTTGCATTCCCAAATAATTAAAGCCTGTGTAGCCCTATTCCAGATGTTCACACGGAGCGCTACATCTAAAACTGTCCAAAGTAAAGGTGAATAACAATAACAAGACATTTACCTAATCATATGCAAACCACCACATAGGCTACCACTACCACTTCAACACCAACCTTTTAGTTCTGCAGTGGTCCCCACCTTATCGCGTATTGCCTATACCTCCCTCTGTGCGCGACGGCTAATTCAACAAGTTGGTAAAGAAACTCCAGATCAGAGTCGCGGGCACATATAACAGCGCAGGCCCCCTTATCAGCTACATTAGCACAGATAACAAACGGTGTTAAAACCGGGTCAGAGCATGAGGGGTGAATCGGGAGCAACCAACCAAGTTCACTGGTGGAATAAGCCCACTTCTAGCCTACCCAAAGTTTTCGCCCCTCAATGAAGTGAGCCGTGTCACATCTCAGACGTGAGAAGTAGGCTAATAGAATACAATAAGCAATAGTCTCTCAAAAGATGTTTAGCCCACTTACATGTTAACGTTGTCGTTTTGTCTTTCATATGGACGAGTTCGAGAGCCACAACAGCAAGACGGTTAGGACCTCGGTGCGTCTCCGGCCACAGTAAGAAATAATTTGCGCAAGATGCTGCATTTCTTGTCTTACGAATTTCACACACCGGATATCTTTAGGGCGGAGACGTCCCCGCCCCTCCACTTTGCTCTGCACAATGTTTTTATGAAATTCTTTGAGAGAGAGTGCCAGACGCAAAACCAAAAGCTGAATGAAAAACCTAGACGGATTTGAGGTAATTAATTAATTTTCCCCTCGCACGGAAATGGAGGCCTAGCCCCCCTCTCCGTTCCCCCGCCACTATTCTCCCCACTATACCCAGTTTAATGAAAATTAGAAAATTATGAAGTTCAAATAGAGTTCAACACAAAGCCACATAAACTAGAGGCAATCCAGGTGCACAAGTATGCAAATTGGAATACAATTATTTCACTGGACACACATCCCACATCACACACACACACACACACACACACCCACACACCCACACACCCACACACACACACACACACACACACACACACACACACACACACACACACACTCACACAATCAGAGAAGCAGTAGGCACTTTGCTCCTCATACGCAACCAAGTTTTTGGGTCTGTATTTGGAAAATTCGTCAGAGAGAGTGCAAGAGGGGGCACTTCACCGTGAGAAGGAGGAGATGGAGAGAAAAAGAGATGGAGAGAGAGAAAGAGAGAGAGAGAGAGAGAGAGAGAGAGAGAGAGAGGTGGAGACAGACAGGATGGACAGCCTTGGCTAGCAGCCTTAGCCTCTCTCTCTCTAAGTTGGGAGTCAGCCCAGAAGAGCTTCAGCTTTGAATACAGCACGGATGACACACCACATCTCTCAATGATGAGAATAGCAATAGGTCTCCTACAGTACACAGTGATAGGAAGCTACCTGTAGAAGTAGCACATTTACAGTTATACATAGTTCCTGAATCAGTGTACTCTCATCAAATCCTAATTATAACCATTAAAGGGGGGGGGGGGGGGGGGGGTAAAACTGACCTTAGATTGGGCAACCAACTGAAAGACAGAGGCTATTATCAGCTAGTGAGAGTGTAATTACTGTCGTTGTCACACACTGAGTGTGTGGATCTAATGGAGCTAAAGAGCAGTGGGCTATTATGACTCATTTATAATGATGGAGGGAGAAAGCAAATTAGGACTGTGTGTGTTTCTTTTACCATGCCCCCCTCTCTCTATGCTATTGGAGAGAGTGTCATTGTGTGTGTGTGTGTGTGTGTGTGTGTGTGTGTGTGTGTGTGTGTGTGTGTGTGTGTGTGGTTCTTTTACCCAACCCCTCTCTCTTTCTTTGCGAATGGAGAGAGTATGATTGTGTGTGTGTGTGTGTGTGTGTGTGTGTGTGTGTGTGTGTGTGTGTGTGTGTGTGTGTGTGTGTGTGTGTGTGTGTGTGTGTGAGAGAGAGTGACTTAGCAGTTTTTATATAGCCTCATCTTTAACTTTTGGGCCTCTCCCTCAGCTGAGGTCATATCTATTATTAATCCACATAGCCACCTGATCACACACTCAGAGATGTTGGAGGAGACAGAACACACACACACACACACACACACACACACACACACACACACACACACACACACACACACACACACACACACATCAAGAGCTAGAGGGCAATAGGTGCATAGCCACTGCATAAATTTAGATGTCCTGAAAAAAGAGTTTTCTCTTTCCCAAACTAAGCTCGGCCCTGTTTGAATATGCTGTTATCAAAGTGAGTTCTTACTAAAAACTGTTTATATGGGATTATTGTTTTGTTGTTGTCTTTACCTGGGATCCAAACCCACAACCTTAGTGTTGCATCATGCTAGCACCATGCTGCAACCAACAGAGCCTCTCATGCTCCATGCATTCTTTAGGCAATATGCACAGCTGTAGCTATTTCTGTACAGTTTAAGTGTAGATTAGCATTAGCATTAATGTTGACCTAAAAGATTACAATGACCATGTCTCATAGGTTCCAATGAGGTCAGTTAAAAAACAACACAAGTGTACTGTAATCTTATACACGTACACACTGTAACTACTATATTTATGCCAAAGTCCTCCCAGTCCACGCAAATGAACAAAACAATTCTAACACGATTTAGCCAAGGCATACAGAAATACGCAACAACCTGTCATTTGGGAAATTGTATTAGAGCAAAAGTCAAGAGCAAAGAACTGTATTCTCCATCAGTGGCATATGTTGTATACAGCCACCTATCCTACACGCACACACACACACACACACACGAGCGCACGCGCACACGCACACGCACACGCACACGCACACGCACACACACACGCACACACACACACACACACACACACACACACACACACACACACACACACACACACACACCCCTTAAGTTTTAGAGGTAAAGTGAGGGTACATTTTACCTGCCAGCGTAGTAAACACCGCACCTGTATCCCTGTCTTGCATTGCTGAGACGAAGTGTGAGAGAGTTTGTGAAGAGAGAAGCTGAGAGTAAGATAGAGGTGGAGGAGAGAGAGAGAGAGACAGAGAGAGAGAGAGAGATTATGTGGAGGAGAGAAAGAAAGAGGCTGGAAGTGAGAGAGGTATTGAAAAGTGTGTTTGGAGAGGAGGGAGGGAGTGAAAGGGAGAGTGTGATGGATATAGAGAGAGAGAGAGAGAGAGAGAGAGAGAGAGAGGAGAGAGAGAGGAGAGAGAGAGAGAGGAGAGAGAGAGAGAGGAGAGAGAGAGAGAGAGAGAGAGAGGAGAGAGAGAGGAGAGAGAGAGGAGAGAGAGAGTGTGGAACAGTACTCTGTGTACTCTCTAAGGCTAGGTCCTGTCCCTGTGGACCAACAGACTATGGATGGGCCTGAATGGGAGGAAGCTGGGTGTGTGTGAGTGTGTGTGTGTGTGTGTGTGTGTGTGTGTGTGTGTGTGTGTGTGTGTGTGTGTGTGTATGTGTGTGCGCACGTTATGTAACCCCCCCCAACTGGCACTCGCATTGGTGCCAAGGCCCTTTATGCACACGCATACATGCACACACACAAACACGCACACGCACACACACACACACACACACACACACACACACACACACACACACACATTTTGTGTCCCATTTGGGCCCCCTTTTCTAAAAGCGTAGAGGAAGGATGTCTACTCTATTCCCAATGGGGAACATAGGGTGTGGGGGCAACAGTGGGTGATGTTGGGAAAACTGCCCCAGTCTAAGCAACCACAGCCCCCAAGGCATAGATGAGAGGAGCACAACACACAGAAACACACACACACACACACACACACACACACACACACACACAATGATGAGGATGGCTAGTGACACTGTAATGACCCCTAGTACTGAGGACCCCAGTGTGGCTGTTGCATAAAGTATTCTGCTACAGTATCTATCCACAAGGGTTTCTCTGTGACATTCGTTTCAATGACTCTTACATTTTATGTTCATTTGCCGTTGAGGCATATAGCTGGATCTACACAACTGATGACATAACAGACTGTTATTGAAATTAGACTGCTTATGAGCTCTGTAACTATCTGACAAAAGTCCCTTTCACAAGTCCAACTTTGTCTGTGGGTTGTGTGTGGGTTCAAGCAGTAGTGCACATATCTGCAGGCTTGCCCTCTCGCTCATGTGTGTGTGTGTATGTGTTTGTGTGTGTGCGAGTGTGTGTGTGTTTGTAGGTGTGTTTACACCTCTCCCCTCTGTTCTCAATGACTCAAACACAATACCGGCATTACCGGTCCTTTTGTGAGGCTGTCACTCAGTTTTTTGTTGGGACCTTTTCTTTTCTTCAACTCCCCATCAGCTTGCTTTCACTTACTCACTCACACGCACACACACACACACACACACACACACACACACACACACACACACACACACACACAGGTTAAATAAAAGAGAGGAGAGAGAGGAGCAGTGTGTGATGTTGTCTCCCTGCTAAAACTGGACCTATGGATTGTGCGTCCTAACGTGCTTTAATAAGGGCGTTGTACTCTGGTGTGTCACACCACTCTACGGCTGCTCTCACCGGGCGGAAGGGAGACAAAAACGAGACAGACATCCGGCATGGTGTTTCAGTCCCTAATAGGTACAGCAGTCCATTCAGCTGGTCACAATTAGTCTCCATTATATCACTCTCAATGTCACAAACACACCACATGGTATATTTACAACGGTACTACGGCTAGGATGAGTAATGTGCGGTTCCGATTCACTCGTTTAAATGCTCGGAAAGCCACTAATTGCTCACTACAGCTCAAGAACATTATGGTCTCGAAGTATGAGCAACAAAACCACCGAAAACAACATTCCACTCCCACTTAATTGCATGGATTTCTTCCTAGCCTGAGTAGATATGTTAATGATAGGCTCTTGAGAGTTGCGTTTGTTATGAATGCACAACATAGTTCAAATAAATGCAGTAGCGAGGCTACTGACACATTATAAGTCTCACATGCTGGCTGGTATGAGGAGACATAAGCTGTTGTGTAAATGCTTATAATGCACCGATCGGTGTGACAGAAAGCACAGGTGGTTCAAAGACAGCCTTGTGAACACACACACACAGACACACAGACACACAGACACACACACACACACACACACACACACACACACACACAGATGCCCTTTAGTCAGGGTAGTGAGCTGTTTTTACCGGTACAGAGGAGGTATGATGGAAAGCATGATTCATCCGCAAAGCTGAGCCCTCACCATTAAATTTGAATGATCTTTGATGTAACGGTGATGCTCCTGAGCCTGAGCCCAATCTCAAAATCATTTGCAAACAATCAAATGGAAACACACACACAGCTGCTCAAACCTGAAGAGACACACAGACACACAGACACACAGACACACAGACACACAGACACACACATCGGAGGGTGTGTAGGTGTGTAAACAATGATAGGTTCGTTTTGTATCCGTGTCGATAATAAGCGGTCCAGGTTTGTCTTTAACCACTGTTTTGGAGTCTGAAACATTCTCTACAAAGCTTAAAACAGTAATTACAGATCTGAATAATGATTATTATTCCAGAAGGGGGTCATGTGAGGTGGAGACAGAGGGAGAGGTGAGGTATGGTATGTAGGGTAAGGCATGCAGAAAGAGTGGAGGTGGTTTGGAACCATAATCATTAACCTTGCCTGAGATTAGATGCATGTCTTCCACGTGGATGGTCACATAGACTTACTGGAATCACTGAAGGAGCAGTAGGTAGGTATAGATAGAGAAAGGGAAAAGAAGGATAGGAAAGATGGAGAGCTGAGGGAGGACAAGAAAGACAGTTTTGTACACTCACATGTGTCGCTGGGGCAACAGTAGCTTTCTGGGTCCGGCTCACTGTGGTAATACAGGTCCATTGCCTAGGAAACGGGACAAACATGACATCATTCATTATCAATAACATAGTTATTGTCACATAGTCGATCAGGGACAAACCCTAACTTGACACCATATACCTCAAATGTGTACACAAATCTGCCATTGAATTCAATTCATATATGTGAAATTATGAGTTCCACATGAGTATCTAGAATTTAGGAATATATATATATATAGATATAGATATAGATATAGATATAGATATTTTAAAATTCATAGATGATGTAATATACGTAATATATACTATATATAGTCTTGATCTCTGGACTCAGCCATATAGCAATCTCATAAATGTCAAAATGACCCTGGAGTTATGAGGGCACTCTGTGACGAGTTGGTTGACTCGACATGTGTGTGTGTGTTTGTGTGACCAAAGCTCAGGGATTACTCTGGGGAATAGAACATTTATGGCTTCTTCGTGAGACACTGACCTTACTGACACATACATACGCACGCGCGGAAGCACACACGCACACACGCACACACGCACACACACAGCCAATGACATTGTTGTCAGGGCCTTTTGTATGTATGGGCACGGCAGTTCTTTATTACAGATCCATCTACCTCTTGCTCACTCCTAATATAAAGCAATCTCAGATACCTTGACGCCCTAATATGGTGTTCACCAGGGAACCCAGAGGACCTGATTGGCTCAGAGGCTCAGTAATGGAGCTGTCAATCAAATTCAGCAGTCTAATCAGAGAGGATGGTGGGAGGTAGTGTGACTGACAGGAAAAACAGAAACACTATTACCACACAAATAAACAACTAGTTCACCTTATCAGTGCTGTCTCAACCTACTGTGGGGCGAAACATGTCTGTGCCCCCCACAACACAACAACTTTCGTTTTTTTCACTCGGGGCCCCCTAGTGATCTGGGGGCCTATGTGCAGCGCGTAGTCCTCGTATAGGGGAGAGTACTGCACTTTAGAAAGGAGAGGAGGAAGGATGGATGGAGGTAGTGAGGGGAGGAAAGACTTGGGTGGTGAAGGGGGTCGAAACTCAATATATGCCACCACTATCTACAACTTGCATATGACATTCTCGTATCCAGCCAGAGGAACAATATCCAGTCAGAGACTCTTATTCAGTCAGAGGAACAATAAGTGCATTCATGTAAGGAGACTGATGCAACCGCATTATACGATCGTCGTGAGCAAAGCCCTGTTCGAAAAGTAAGAATAGGAGCTTACAGATTAGGAGAGTAAAGCTTTTTAAGCTTCCAGACGTATCTTAGTAGGGTAACCTAACCTCTTCCCTTCCGCACGTCAAGTCTTATCATTCTTAACCCCGTCCTAACTACGAGAGATTTGTATTAGGCTGAATCGCAAAATCTTCTCTACTCCAGTCAGCCAAGACACTTTTTAGGGTCATATCCCGGTTATTTAGCAATTTGCAGCAGATACATTGTTTCAATAAAATGGAAGCTGATGGGGTTCAGTATGTGGCCATGTGAAGGTATGTGGTTAGATTATTCATTTCTAAAAAAATTAGATTTTAGAGTGAACTATCCCTTTATAGGAGCAGGTCCGAGAGGAGGAACCTCAGGTCTTCATGAGATGGGTGGATACAAGGAATGGAGGACAGACTTTGAAGATTCAACCTTGACATCATAGCTATCAGGAGACACTAACCAGATGAGAAAGGGGGAGGGCTGGGAGGTGGGTGGGGGGGGGGGGTCTATGGTATGTGACCTTTGACCTGCAACATTTCATCACACCAGTTAACACACTCCATATGTGCCCAGCTACTTTGGCATCCATCATGGCCCATCAGCACAGAAATATAATGCCTAGAACATAGACATATAAGGCATGGAACATAGACATATAATGCCTAGAACATAGACATATAAGGCATGGAACATAGACATATAAGGCATGGAACATAGAAATATAATGCCTAGAACATAGACATATGAGGCATGGAACATAGACATATAAGGCATATAAGGCATGGAACATAGAAATATAATGCCTAGAACATAGACATATGAGGCATGGAACATAGACATATAAGGCATATAAGGCATGGAACATAGAAATATAATGCCTAGAACATAGACATATAAGGCATGGAACATAGACATATAAGGCATGGAACATAGAAATATAATGCCTAGAACATAGACATATGAGGCATGGAACATAGACATATAAGGCATGGAACAGACACAGCTGTTCTACATGAGATACACTACCCTGGACTAATATGACAGCATAAGTATAATACAGTCTACTCATCAATGATGCTTGAGAAAAACCCATTTGG
>NC_139671.1:16127512-16132512 GCF_951799395.1 Argentina silus | reverse complement strand
GTGTGGTGTGGCCAAAGTATAATTCTGCACAAAAAACTTTCCAAGGGATTCAATTTGAAGACTTAAGTCAGCTCCCTTGCTTAATTACTGTCTTACTGTAAGAGCACCTCAGTGATCTGTACTAGAGGTGTCAACCGCTGTACACTACTGTTATCTTTTATCTTTGTGTGTGTGTGTGTGTGTGTGTGTGTGTGTGTCACCCCCCTCTCTTTCATGTGATTTATCGTTGCTGGGCCACTCTTGACCTTGTTCCCAGGAAGGTGACACACATTCCATAGCGGGGCTGGAAATATGTCTGTACAGGAACTGCCCTTCTAACCCCCCACCCCCTACCCCCCCCTACCCCCACATCCCACAAACTGCCCAGCCCTGCCCCTGTGCCCCCCCCCCCCCACACTCCCTACCCCTTGCCCTGGTCCTGTGTATATCACCATCAGAGACATACCTTAGCATTAGTGTTACATAAGGCAACCTTAAAGACTCTGCCCTTTGTCCTCCTGCCCCGACATTGCCCCTCTGCCCTGCATGTTTTCCCCCGGCCCCCCAGGGGCCTCGTCCATTGTTTTCATAACTATCTTCAGAGGGCTAGATGTTACATAAAGTTTGCCTATGCCCACATACACACGACCCCCCCCCCCCTCCTCCTCACACACACACACACACCACACACACCACACACACACACACACACACGCCTTCTCCTGCATATGTCCTCCACTCCTGCCCTCCCGTTGTGAGTCCTGGCTCTTATGGCCCCAGGAAAAGGAAAAAGAAAACTGATGCTGCTTCGCTCTTTGCAACAACAAAAAAACACTGATGGAGGCTATATGGAAGAAGCCATTTTTATTGTTTGTATTGTTTAGTATTATTTTGTTGTGACGCACTTTGTGATATTTGTCGACCAATAGACTTATTGTCCACCAAGAGTGGCTGAATATTCACCTCTTCTCCAATAGAGAAGCAGTCCCTGCTCTCTGTGTTTGAGCATCAATGACAGGGAGAGGGGAGACAGAGAGAAAATGGAAGAGGGGAGAAAGATGGAGAGAGAAGGGGAGAAAAAGGAGGGAGAGCAAAAGAGACTGGGTAGAAACAGAGAGAGAGAGGAAGAAAGAGAGAGAGTGGAGAGAGAGAAAGAGGGAGACCAGAGGGAGAGGGAGGAGAGAGAAAGAGAGAGAGAGTGAGAGAGAGAGGTCTTACATAAGCTCTCCAAGCCCATCTGAGATACAATAAGACTTGTTCAGTAATACAGAGGTCACTGCACTTGCTTTCCTCTTTCCTCCAGGTCTTTTTAAAAAGCAGGTCTTTTTAAAAGTGAGGGAAGGGGGGAAGAAGCATAGAGAGGGTGTGGAGGCAGAGGGAGAAAGAGAGAGAGAAAGTGAGAGGGGGGGGTGTAAGAGAAAGTAAGCTCGAGAGAAAGAGAGAGCGAGCTGAATTGACCTCAAAGAACAGCTCCATCCCATGGGACACGAAAAGCCTCTCAATTACTTCAGAGAGAGAAGTAGGGGGAGAGAGAGAGAGTGAGAGAAAGAGAGAGAGAGAGAGAGAAAGTGGTGTAATGGGATTTTTAAGGGGGAGAAGAAGGCAGAGGGGTGAGCTCTTGAGTTGGATGATAAGAGTTTGGCCTAAGCTCCTTTTGTGTTGGTGGTCATTTGGAGCTGCCGTGACCAGTCTCTTTCATCCACAAACCTTGATGAGCTGAGGGACGCGGTCTCTGCCGTGACTTCTCAGACGAAACATTAACATTCATAATCCATCTAGAATCCCCACGGTTTCAAGTATTTCTTGGAAATTGGAAAGCCGCTGCCTCCTCTGAGCTTTCTTCCATACCTCAGTAACCTCTCTCTCTCTCTTTTAATCACAAACACACAACCGTGGTAGATTTGAGTGTGCGAGAGCACACACCTGCACGCACGCACACACGCACGCACGCACGCACACGCACGCCTTACTCATTCTTTCTCTTTCTGCTGATCTCTGGCGGCCATTTTAGATAAGGGCAAAGTGAGAAGGCAGAGGATATCTCAGTGTGACACCCAGCCTATTTACTCACCACAGGGCATTGTGTGATTTTTCTCTCTCCCGATTGTTTCAGCATTAAGCCTTGTTCCCTGCATCGCTGTGATAGGCGTAATCACCCAAACATTCACATCCTATCAGTAAAGTTTCTGCTGTGCCTTCAGGCCTTCAGCTAGAGTCATGAAGGTGAACTGTCAGGTCACTGAAGCTCAAAGTTAAAGTAGACTAGTTTCAAAGTGATATAATATACTGCATTACTCTTATCGTAAAAGCAGCATTGTATAATTTCGGTGAAGTACAGTCGACCTTCAGGGTACTCATGCATAACTAGAAGACACCCATGTAGGTTTGTAGTATGTACCCCTACCAACCCACGCCAGGATTCTACACCACGGTTCCAACAGCATTGAGCACGACAAAAAACCCAACCATTAGGCCTTACCCTGTTCCGTACTTTCTTAGATAAGTGTTGTCACTGCACACTGCTAAGCTGCATGTCATCTACTGTTCTGGGCAGGTATCAACAGTTAGACTTGTTTTAGGTCAACCACAATGACTCATATATACTGGTCCAAAGGTTGTGGTTTATTCCATGAGAATTTTTTGTATTCTATGAGTGGGAGGAATGTGTGTGAACAGGGGAATAGAAGTCATCTTAAAGTGTAAATTGCATGATATTTCGACACAAATCGAACATAGAGTGGTGACATTCCACCTAACCGGTCTTTATTCAAAATATAATCACATATATTCAAAAATATACATATCTTTTGGCAATTTTATATTATAATACTCCAATGTATTCCTCTTGCAATGTCATATTTTGCAAACTCTTTTCAGACATGGCTGAGCCAGTTCGGAGCCAGTTACAAAAATAGAAAATGTTCCCAAAATATAAATGTAGAGTATTATCTCGTATTGGGACCTTATGAAACAAATCAGAATGTTTAACAGCAACCTAATTCTGCAACCTTTCCTTTAAAAGTTAAGTCCATTACAGGGTGAATATATCTTTGTGTGTGTGTGTGTGTGTGTGTGTGTGTGTGTGTGTGTGTGTGTGTGTGTGTGTGTGTGTGTGTGTGTGTGTGTGTGTGTGTATGAACAGATAAACCCAAAGCTCAACTCCTAAAAGTCTTAAAGTGTTGCGTGTATAATACATATGAATGAGAGACCGAGGGAAGCCCAAAGGTAAAGCCCATAACAGTGAATCACTTTCCCTCCTCTCCACCTCTCCATTACTAAAGTTCTGTATCGTACCGGAATGTCATTCCCATTCTCCGATTCCCCACACAAGCCCAGCTGGGAGCGGAGGCTACGTGATGCGGTGGTTTTGGCTTTCAGCTCCGGAACACCGGAACGCCAAGGTGGAAGATGGGATTAGCCAGGTTCTCAGGGCGGATTAGGCCTCCAGTAATTCCCAAATTCCCTCACAATGAGCCCTGGAATGGAGCAACGCTCCCTTTTTCCACTGGACTAGGGGTCAGTGAGCGAGTGAGAGCGCAAGAGAGAGAAAGGAAAATAACATTCTGGGACATGAACCTACATGTTCATCCCAGGAAATCACCCTGGAATTACTATAGAGGTATAATCCTGTGTAGGTGTAGATATGGATAAACCTGTTTTCACTACACAGTCATTTAGCTTGTTACAGAGACATTATACAGAGTTTGGATTGGGTGGTTAAACTAACCACTAAACACTTTCGGTATCTCCATCAAAACAAACACAAACACCCATCACTAACTAACGAATCCTAGCTTTGTCCTACTTCTCTCTTCTGTCTCTCCATCTGCACCCGGCACGTGCCTGCTTGTTATTCTTGGGATTTGTCAAAACACCGCAGGGGGAGTTTCCACGTTTCTCATTTGAATGATGACAAATCCAAAAACCCTGGAACCGGGGTAACGAAGAGCTTCCCACACGTTTTTCATCTTTGATTTTCTTTGCTATGCTAAAATCGCGTGGAAGAAGCTAACATGGGGAACGAATGAGTCTCTCTGTTTGAGGTTTAAATATAGGGCTGTATTGTGAGTGTGGAAGCACAGTTTTGATGTGGGTTGGAGGGCAGAAAGCTGATCTGAGAGCAGCTCTGCCAAGCCCATTACTGTAAATACATTCTTGGTTCCCAAAGCATTTGGCATCAGAAAGAAAGAAGAAGATTAGCATTTTTTTAAAAGGCTAAATGCATGCTAAACCGTGTTAGCCAAATTAGCTTTGCTTTTCCTGCCCCAGGAGATTTCCTCACATAATTATGCATCTTAAACCCATTAAAACATCTGGAAATTGTCCAAATGCCTGAATGCTGTATGTATGTATGCATGAACAAAGTACAAAGGGCTAACTGAGGTGGTGATGCTTTTTATGTGGTGGTAATTTCAAAGTTGTAAAGGCATACATCCCCCTGGGGTCACAAAAGGCAAAAAAAGAATTGTTTTTTAAATATGAAGCGGGTGAAAGTCACAGTTTCTTAACCGAACCGCCAACCAGGTGACTCCATCAAGCACTGCCAAGGGGGTAAGTAAAAGCTGGCACTTGACCAGGCCTAAGCTGGCATTTTACCAGCATTCAACTGGCGTTTCACCAGTTCATTACCAAGCACAGAGCCTAAGGGACTGGGGGGGTTCTGATTCCGGCATCTCATGTGGTGAGCTTCGTAATGAGAAAAAAGAAAATACAGTTCCACACTCATTGAAATTCAAAACAAAAGAAATAGATGGTAGTAGTTGGAAAGAAGAGAACTCTCCTATTGTTCAAGTTGCTCATAGCTGTTTGCAGTGTTTTCTGACTTTCCTGGCTTCTTGGGTGAACTTCTTTGGTGAACGGTTTTAATTAAATCCTTACTAATTGGACCTAGGGGAGGATGGGTATTTCCCCTTCAGATACTACCTTATAGCCAAACTAATATTAGTTTTGGACTGTTACTTTTTCATGCAGCCCTTCTCTTGCTTTTGGGGGCCTTATCCAGTAAACATGCAGAAAGCATC
>NC_139671.1:16102512-16110012 GCF_951799395.1 Argentina silus | reverse complement strand
TCTGTTTCTAATGGTAAGAATATCATTATGAGTAACATTTGAAAGAAGATGAAAAGACAAGCTAAAGGGCTCTCCACTTTATGGTATATCCTCAGAGACACAAAGCTGTTCAAGCGTGTGTGTGTGTGTGTGTGTGTGTGTGTGTGTGTGTGTGTGTTTTGGTGCCTGTGTGTGTGTGGGTGTGTGTGTTTTAGTGCCTGTGTGTGTGTGTGTGTGTGTGTGTGTGTGTGTGTGTGTGTGTGTGTGTGTGTGTGTGTGTGTGTGTGAGTGTTGTGTGTGTGTGAGTGAGTGTGTGTGTTCCATACAGGCCTAGTTTTACAGGCAGAATCAGTAATTCTCTGTGTGAATTCCCCTGCCCCTGTCCTGTCAGTCAGGCACTCAAAGGCTGTATTACTGAAAAGGTCAGACAGGCGGCTGCTACTAGACAAAGAGCAGCCCGTCCACAAAGGGAGGGGGTGAGACAGAGAGAGAGAGAGAGAGAGAGAGAGAGAGAGAGAGAGAGAGAGAGAGAGAGAGTGAAAAAACAAAGTAGAGAAAGTGATGGTAAAATTAGATAGTGTCTAGTCTGTCACATATTTACTTGCTGAGGTATTCAAAGAATGAAAAAAGCCTCACTCTTTATTTGACGTACTGACATGAGAAAACGACATACACAAGTCAGTTGAGAATGTCTAAAAAGTCGGTTAAAGCACCAACGCATGCAGAATAATACATATTGTAACATAATCTTATTCAATCAAAATGATGTAAAAATCCAGTTCTCTTTCAGTCGATCGCTCAACATCACCGAGTTATGGGATCCCGTAAGCGATTTGCTCGCCTTACTTTTGGCGTTTGCAAAAAAAAAGAAGAAAAAGGAATGCAAGTCGGAGGGCCCCCAAATAAATCTCGCTTAGAGTCCCACACTAGGTTACATTATCTAACCTTCTGGCAGAGAACATACTGTGCTTTGGTCACTGTTATGAGCCTTGTGTTAGGAAACGTTTTTGACTGTATGCTCTGGTCACTGTTATGAGCCTTGTGTTAGGAAACGTTTTTAACTCTATGCTCTGGTCACTGTTATGAGCCTTGTGTTAGGAAACGTTTTTGACTGTATGCTTTGGTCACTGTTATGAGCTTTGTGTTAGGAAACGTGACTATACTCATCACATCCACATTCAGTTCTCTGCTTTGGAGATTGAGATGAAACAAAAACAAAAAAACGTCTTTACATCGTTTGGATCCCCATTAGCTGCCACCGTAGTGCCCGCTGTCCTTCCTGGAGTCCACATAAAAAGGCATTCACAAACAACAATTACAGTCACGCAACAGCAGTAAAGACAATGTGATGTGTGACTTATGTAATGAGAGACAGTGATTATATGACTCTTCTGAGACCTGTCTGAGGGAATAGAATGTCTGTTCTGTTCAGTAGGACATACTGTACCCGGCCTGACCCAGGGGAAAACACCTCTTTCTTTCTCTCTCTCTCTCTCTCTCTCTCCGTCTCTCTCAGGCATGACCTTGTCTTCTTACCTGCAGCTAATTAGTGGGATGCCTCAAGGGCTGGGGTGAATTGTTGTCATTCCACAGGGGAGCATCACTGGTCCTGTGACCAAACTCCTTCAATACACCTCAGGTATGTCCCTCTCTCTCTCTATCTCTCTCTCTTTTTTTTTTTCTTGTTTGTTTTCATTTCCAAGCTGCTGACTGACAGCCATAAACAAGTTTGACTTATCTTATCTTCATTGAAACTCTCCTATGACCATACTCATTGGTACAGTATGCAGAGAACAGCAGACAAATCACTTAATTAAATGTGTTTTAACTGTCCCCCTAACACTGTCAGGCTGGTGTTATACTGTATAAGCCTCAGACAGAATAATACGTAGGAATAATAGGTAATTAAAAGAGTGGTCAAACTGATTAGAGCGACCGTGTATGTGTGTGCGTTCCTGTGTGTGTGTGTGTGTGTGTGTGTGTAATTGGCCGTGTGTGTGTGTAATTGTGTGTGTGTGTGTGTGTGTGTGTGTGTATGTGTGTGTAATTGGCTGTGTGTGTGTGTGTGTGTGTGTGTGTGTGTGTGTGTGTGTGTGTGTGTGTGTGTGTGTGTGGACAGATATATCAGCTCCTATCCTTGATGATCATATGTCCATACACCAGGGCCCGATGCTCATAGTTCAGATGATTTATTGATGAGATACTGTTTGTCACATTGTCACACAGTGAGTCAATCACTCCCTCACACAGCTGCCTCATGTTCTATTCCCTGTTAATGTATGTGTCAAAACACACACACACACACACACACACACACACACACACACACACACACACACACACACACACACACACACACACACACACAGCCCTACAGTAACTTGACTCTTGAGTGACAGAGAGTGACTCACCCATGCATGCATGCATGCACACACACATGCACGTGCGCACACACATGTACACACATGCGTCATTGTATATCCATCATGACAGAAAATGGCACGGTCCAGCAATGTCTAAGTCCTAAGTTAGGATAAGTTATCTTAGTTATCTTAGATCTTAGTAAGGCAGTCGGAAGTGTCATTGAGACACTGCCTCATACCAAATGTCAACCAGACATCTAAACATGACGCTTGCAAGACATTATAATGTCACACTCCCAGAGATGTCCGTTTTAATATTAGTACACACTGTTCCACTTACATGTTGCTCTGACGTATTCTTAGACCTAAGGACATTATACAGTACAAATCTGTCCCATTACTTTTGGTGCCCTGAAAAAGTGTTGTTATTGCTAAATAGTGATACCAATATGTACATAAATAGCATCAAATAAAAGCTGAGCATCTATACTTCAACCTCATAGTAATTGTTTGATTTCAAATCCAAACTTAGAGACAAAAGAAGAACAAATGCTTCATTGTCTCATTACTTATGCAGGGGACTGTAAGTCGTGACTCAGCGATGTGAATTGTGTGTATTGTCTCTGTGTCACTTTGGAGCCTGGGGTATGCCACTCATTGTGACCTAAGGGAAAAGTATTTTCTCTACTTTACTTCGAGCATAGTTATCATGCATTTATAACTCGATTATGAAACGTGTTATAAAGCATGCCTGACAATATATTATCTCATAACGATCCTGAGCTATTCTCAGCCATTTTCAGTTGAAAAACAAGACTCATAGACAGACATTACATATTGTGATTTATCATGAAGATATTATGATGCATCCTACATGCCTGTAATGCATCATAATGCGTTACTTGTGTGTGCCAAATAGAAAGCCAAAGTTTACCAAAGTTTCTATTGAGCCCAAAGGCAGGGAATTTCTCTCATTTTCTTGAAAGCTATGGGGAGAGCAGAGAAATCAGTACAAACAGAATTCTGATGGGTTCTGTAAAAAAAAGATATGTAGAGGGAGATGAATGAAACAGAGAGGGAGGATGGATGGGTGGAAGAGAGGGAGAAGAGAGGGAGAAGAGATGCAGAGCAGGGGGGAGAGAGATAGAGGGAGGGAGAAAGGGGATGATGAGGATGATGATGATGATGGAATGAAAGACAGAGCAAGAGATTCAGTACAGGAGGTAGGGAGAGGGGGAAAGGGAGAGAGAGAGAGAGAGAGAGAGAGAGAGAGAGAGAGAGAGGAAAGCGAGAGGTGTCTTTGATAGTAGGACAGTTCTCTCTCATAAAGAGCATTGGATATTAGCCTCAGTCTGGTTACCCCAGGGGATGTGGCCTGGTTTCTCCAGCGCACGGAGGCAGACAGGCAGACAGGCAGGCAGGCAGGCAGGCAGGCACCCAGGCAGGCAGGCAGGCAGGCAGGCAGGCAGGCACCCAGGCAGGCAGGCAGGCAGGCACCCAGGCAGGCAGGCAGGGACCCAGGCAGGCAGGCAGGCACCCAGGCAGGCAGGCAGACAGGCAGACAGACAGGCAGGCAGGCAGGCAGGCAGGCAGGCAGGCAGGCAGGCAGGCAGTTTCTCTAGCCCTCTAATGCTGTCAGCATAAACTGCACTATAATGACATTGTCATAAGGCAGTGCTTTGTGCACACACTGTGTGTGTGTGTGTGTGTGTGTGTGTGTGTGTGTGTGTGTGTGTGTGTGTGTGTGTGTGTGTGTCCATAGCTCCTCCATGTCCCACATGTTGCACATTAATCCCGGGGAAAACATTAACCCCACCTGCGTCGAAGAGCCAGAAAGGAGTGATGACTGTCAGATGTTGACTTTCACCACAACACCTCCTCTTTCTACGTCGATAAAGAGGTGTTGTAAAGTATTGTGCGCCCCCGCCCCCCCTAGCCCCCCCCTGTCCCACGTAAAGTGAACCCAGACATGGGGGCTGATATGTTATCTACTTATGAATGTCAGTGGGGTAGACTTCCTTAGGACTATTCAAAGACGTCTGGTGGTATTTTCCGGCCTTCAAATTCCTCCAAAGGCAATATTCCTGTCTGAGACTACATGGACACACACGCACACACTCACTCGCACACACATGCTGCGAAGGTTCGAAAAGAGAAGAAAAGTGAGAGACAGTGGCAAGCAGACAGACAAGAGAGAGGGAGATTAAAAGAGAGAGAGAGAGAGAGAGAAAGAGAGAGAGAAAGAGCGAGAGACCGCTGATGCTCTTCTCCTAGGGGACTGTATTCCACATCACACTAACATATTCTGTTTGATCTCAGGCACGTTGTTTCTCTCTCTCTTTCTCTCTCACCCTTTCTACATCATCAATGCACACGTTTTGAGGACTGTTGCACACTCACAATCAGTGTGTGCCCCTCCACCCACCCATTCCGACACCAACACACACACACTTTCTGTGAAACGCATCCTTCAAAGTTGCATGTACCGTGTGATCAAATGAAAAGGCAATGCATTATCGATTACAACTCATTCATACAGTTCTGAAACTGAAGCTGTGAGTCAATAAACATATAGCTCTGAAAAACACTAGCCTTGGCTGTGGGCTAGTATGAATGAGAAATATAGTTTGTCGAACTAAAACTACTTTGAGAAATGTGTTCACTACATCGAAACTACTTTGTCCAACACACAACAGTCAGTTACTGAAAGATGACTAGTCCTTATGACAGAAACTGGAACGACGCTCTGAAATCAATGAGAACGATCAAAACAGGTGAAGTGGAGAGAAGTGGGGAGACTGGAAGCAGTGAGGGGGTAAATAGTAGTAGACATTTGAAGTTCAAGGACTGGAATAATAGTTAAAGGAGCAGTCCAGTGAAAACCTGGCAGATGAAATTAGCATCACCAAAGTATGAACAATCAATATTATTGCTGTGTCCGTTGAGTTTTATCTGAAAGTAGAAGGATCTGTCTTGAGTTTGGATCGGTCAGATTCTTTTCAGCTGAGATCGACCTGTCGTCACTCATTAAGATCTGCCAATAACGTGTTGATCTCAGTTTTCTAATTCCTTGACTATGACTGCCACAAAAAAGATGGAACAACTGGTCATGCAAGTAAACAAGTCTCTTTGAAAAGAAGCATATAGCCATGTAATAAGTGAAATTGTGTTCAATGAACTCATCATTATCTCGTATCAGTTTAATTACATACTGGAAGGCATGAACGTAATGGAACATGGAACGGTTCCACTTCAGGGATTAGTCAGGCCCATATCAACAATCTGTGGATTCAAAAATAAGCAATGGAAATAGACTAGTGCCTCAGCAGGAGACTGCATCAAAGGTAAGATTCATGGAAATTGTTAGCTAGCAACCATCATTTTGAGGAGAGAAGCATGACGTTTTTGTAAAGTGCAGCTGCTATCTAGCTAGCTAACATTAGCTAGGTATAAAACTAGCAAGCTTTCTGTTCATGCTGAATAGTCAGTGAATACATTACTTATATTACCACGCCCAGCCAGTCTGTTTGGTCTGTTTTCCAGATAAAGGTAGGCATAAGATAAAGTAGTTTTGTATTACATTGTAACTATTTTGACAAATAGTAAATAGTATCACATAGCTGTTTGTTGTTACCTCGGGATAGTGTGTAGCTGAAATCTGAGTAATTGGAGTTGGCTGGACTACCGCTTGAAATGTTTTATTTAGATTTATTTTCATGTTTTGGAAGGGAAATGTAGTGAATAGTGACAGTACTTGAGTTCACTACACTGCTACATGGCAAAACAGTAGTTAACTACTGAAAACACTACTAAGATTTGAATTTAGTTTAACTACACCAAGCTACAGCAAAATGTAGTCTAACTAATAGTTGAGCTACATGTAGTGGAACTTCTCCCAAACACTGTAAAACACACCCTGGCACTCTCATACCCACACCCACACCCACACCCACACCCACACCCATACCCACACCCACTCAAGCATGCACACACAGAAAGAGAAAAAGATGGGTGTCATTCACACACACACACACACACACACACACACACACACACACACACACACACACACACACACACACACCCACACACACACACACCTACACCGGATCCTGGTGACTATAATGATCTGAGCTCCATTAGTTTTGGCTTCCGGCCAGGAACATTCAGTTTTCTTGGACAGTCTTTCTTCGCTCGCCTAATGCCTCTGGGGAGGGGTGTGGTCTCAGTGTCCAGTTGCCATGACAGAAGGCCTCTGGTGACCCCGGTGAGAGGTCAACTGAGGTTAAACCACAGACACATTTTCTTTCACTCTCTCACACACACACACACACACACACACACACACACACACACACACACGCACACACACACACACACTGTGTGGAGCAGAGTATCTATTTCATAATGGATGAGCATTAGCAGGGTCAGTGAACTCAACGTTTTGCACCTCAGCTATCTCACTCTCCCTTGTTTTGTTTTTTTCTGTTTTCTCTCACCCTCCCTTCCTCTCTTCCTGATTCTTCTCTCCTGATGTCATTCTTTCTCTGTGGAGCATTCTAGAAGCTTTCAAAATTGTAACTAGATGTGTGTGTTTGTCTGAATGTGAGGTAGTTGTGTTGGTGATGTGAGGAGCCAGAGACTAAGAGACGTCTATGAACATCTCAGCAAAAACTTTCAGAGGCCTACTGTAGCTGTCCTCAAACTCAGGTTCAGGAGCCCAACACACACACACACACACACACACGCACGCACGCAGCATGCACACACACACTGAAAACTTTCACTCTGACAGAGCCCTTTGAAATGGAAATATGTAGTCGGCGTGCCAGGGAATAGGGGCATAACCGAAAATACATCCATAAACCTGACTCCCCCAGTGTTCCTCTCTCTTCTATCAGAATTACCCAGAGCTCTGAGGAACTCAGTGTAGACATGCAGCCTAAAACACCCCCTCAATATCGATCTTCAACTTTCAAAGGCGAAATCTAGTCAAAATATGTCACCCTCACGCTCCTCGAAAACTGAGTGGGAGGATGTCTGAGTATAGCCAAGTAGCATACATTTTTCTATCAGAGTATCACAAGTTTGCCTGGATGGTAAACACTTTTGCTGGAATAGCTGAGAATCCGACAGCAATCTCAGCCCAGTTTCCCGA